>NC_137458.1:25162729-25762729 GCF_964235325.1 Thermobia domestica
ATTCTGAGTCGTTGTTCACGGGTGCGATTGGTCCGGGGATGGAGCCCAACATATTCAGTACTACCAACAAAATCCCTTTCACTTACATGGGTAATTATAACACCGCTACTACGTCGTCGGTGGTAAATCCGGTGACGACTCCGATTGTGCAGGATAATATGTTAATTCCCAGTAACTACTCCCCTGCTTATGCTAGTATGAGTTCTAAAGTTTCCCTCAGGGACATCGAACGTTTTCCCACTTTCGATGGGAACATCGCGGACTTTCTACCTCGTGTTTTCCTGCTACCTAAAAGGTGAACTCACAATTTCCAGAATCTTAAGTTTTCAACTGTACTGAGGACAAAAAACGGGAACTTCTATCTCAATACCCAAAGTGAATGTTACACTGTCTCATTTGAGTGTATGAGTGTATGAGTGAGTAGTTAGTTTATTAGTATTAATACATGTTAATTCTATTCAACAAAATTTTGTTATTCAAAATTTTTTTTTAATGACGCCGGGGAACTGTAATATGTCATTACAGTCTAATGAGATTATGTTTTTAATAGGAGGGTGCCCGAAATTTTTGCACCGACTGTACCTGACGTTTAACAAAAAATTCTGGCTGTTCATATAATTCGTAATATTGTTCATTATTCTATTTCAAATTAACATGGAAAAACTGTAAAAAATTCATTAGGAATTATAGTTTTGGGAATCAATACCTTTATTTATATTTTAAATAGTTATAAGTTTTGTATATGGATATGTAAATGGATTATTACAGTTCTTACGGTGTCAGTGCTATCTGAAAACATAGATCCACTATTGGACGAACTTTCCAGATCAAATAACCAATCTAAATTCGACAGAATTTTCAGGACCACCCTTCACCTCTCTTTTAGATACCTAGGTTCTTCTAAAATCTAGTTTGATCCAGATTTTACCAAATTTTATTCGTTTTCAAAGCCCCACCGCCAAAATGCTTAGTTTTGATTGGCTGATAAACCCACGCGATGATATTAGGGCGCAATTATTCCATTCCAAGCCGGAAATCTTGCTGACAACAGCCAGATTTCGATCGTCGAGCTTAAAAGGTCGCAACGGAGTGAGAAAAACTGCAAACAAGGTAATATTGGGACTTTATTAACGTCCAAAAGATCACTGGAAGTCTTGGGAGCCATGAACTCTTAAATTCCATAGTAAAACTGGTCTAAAAAAGGCTGAAATAGTAAGTGCAATAGTGACGCCTTGATTTCATCTGCTGATCGCTATGGACAGGATTCATAAGTAGTGTGATATCTGTTTTCTTTTCCCAAAACCAGGTCTGAAGATCAGTGTTTCCCATCATATTTTCACCTCCAATTTTCCTGATAATTGAGGGTTACAAGACCCTGTCCATATATAGATTTGTTTATGTAGGTAGCGAGTGATTTTTTTTTTAACATACATGGCGGTATTTAATTTTGTGGTAGTCAGTCCAGTAATCACGATGCACGTGTAAATTTCAGTAAGGGCTCCTATCTGACTCCCAAATTGGGAGTACGGCTTCCAGCAGGATGAGTTGAACATTTAGTTTGTTTCCGGGTTCCTGCCCCTTCAGGGCAGGGGTCCTATTGTTAGCTAATACTTCGATATGTCCCCTCAGGGCATTAATTAAACACTTAAGAATGTGATTCAGTGAAACAAGGGCCAGTTGGCCCTGTCCCTTTCTTTCCTTTTTCTTTCGAGCCGATTTAAAATGGTAAAATATGAATGTTTTCTGTGTATATTTATTAGTATACCATGTATTAATGATAGTGATGATTGATGTGTATTGGCATGATGTGTCTTGTAGTTTGAGTAGTATGTGTATATTTGTAATGTAGTATCAGTGATAGTGGTAGTTAAGTGATGAAAGAGTGTGTTGGACAGTGTAGTATTTACTATGCGATAAATTCTTTAATATTCCGTCATTAAGTGAACTCATACACGATATTTAATAGTGAACGTAATATAGTATAATGATTCCGTGTACAAGGTCACATTCAGTTGTTCAAGGGTTGATTACATCGTCGCTAGCCCTAGTGTCAAAAGTCAGTACTAACGCCATTCGCATGTCAATGTTCTTAGTGATTTAGATTTCATGAAATTGACCTTTCTTTCCGAAATAAAACCTAGAAGGTATAATTCACAGCCCATATGAATGTACAGTTAGGTCAAGTGACCCAAAATTAATATATTCTGAAAGTTTCAACATTCTGCATAGTCTAGAAATCGAGATATTTAAGTAAATAAACAATACGTAAATTTTTAACAGAAGTCGGGCGATATGATGCTAGTTTTTTTCGCTTTGAATATATTAGATGTTCATTTTTCTTCGTGGCTGCAGAAGCTCATTGTTGCTGCAGAATTTTATAAACATTAAATATTATCGCGGATAATTCTATTTTCAGTGAACATACGTAGGATTTTTTTTTCTTCGTTCTTAATAAAGCTACCAGGTATTACATAGTATTGTGTGTGTGGTAAAAGAGTCTTGGGTTCGAGTGAGGTTGTCGTGCGGTGATCGGAATGGGAAAATGTTTGTAGTGATTATAAGTTTTAAAGTGTTTATGATGAAATGTGTATATAGGCTGGGCGTAAATAGAGGAGCAGGGTGTTCGTAAGATATAGCGTCGTAGTGAATGAAAAGAATGATGATACGAATATTATATGAATATTATTATGAATATGAATATGAAGTATATGAATATTATAGTAAATGAATATAGTAGATAGAACACCCATATAGTTAAAAATATAGTAGCCCAGTGAATACTTTGTCGCGTGTTGATATATAGATATTGAATAGATACGTGTAACTACAAACATCTCAGGTTCTGACCCCTGCACCATGATATCACGCGGACCGGAGGGCGACATATAGTCGGACTACGGTAATACTTTGTAGTTTTAGTGTCATAATAGTAATCAACCATAGTAATACCATCTGATAGAATGGGTAGCATCATATAATCGCTGACTAGACATATTGAATAATAAATTATGAAAAGACAATAGTAGTTAGACAACAGGGCTGTAGTGAATCATATCTTCTGGTCGGTTTTAAAAATAGAATGTACCACTCTGTGAGATTTTTTTCTTCTTCACGTTACCTACTCAGGCTAGCTTATAATGTTCATGGAGGCGACAGTCCCTGATAGGGTTACAGAATCAAAACAATTAGTTATTGAAGTTTAATTATCGAGTACCCGGATGTCGACCCCTAGTCCCTTTTAAGTATTTTCATTTCTTTTCTTAGTTTAATTAGACGAGGGAAATTAACGACATCCCAGACTGTGGCGTGTCTGCGCAGGGTAGCTATCGGTGAAATTTGGCGATAGGAATCACCGATCCAAAATTCAGTTTATTTAATTTTTTTTTATTTCGGCAAATCATTAGTTAGGGATATCTTAGATAATACTTCTATTCTAGTTTCATTACTGTCCTCGAACCTTCTTAGTTTTTCTAAGGGGTCGAATATTTTTTTTTTTACTTAGAGATTTCAAATTGGGGACGCAGTTACCTGGTCCCTTTCCCCCTCTCCTTTTATCCTGCTGGTTTGGGCCGGATACGGGGATCGGATTTCCAATCTTACAACCAAACTCTTGTGGGATTGGGATCTGATGGACACAGAACTTGCATCCTTGGCAGCAGGGCGCTCCTTGAGTCTACGTATTTGAGTAGACCACCCTTTTGGCATGCTAAGTATATTTTGGCTATGGATTTGTTAAGATAGAAATTCGACTTCTGTCTTTGTAGCGTTAGTTATTTCCCACTTAAGTCTTTGGCGCCCCTATTCTTCGTCTTCCTTCTTCTCTATCTCTCTCTCTGTCTTCATTTCTTCAAGTTTTTTTTTAATTTTTCATCCTCCCCCCCCCCGATTTTGAACTTGTTGCTTACAATTTATTTAACTTACAACTCTGATCTGAAATTACCAGCTGAGACGTTGCAAGACACGATTCATAGATGAAGTAGATAATAATTGGGTCCTCCGTCACATTTTGACCTATCGCTGAAATGAACAAAGACTTAGTATTTGACGACACTTCGATTACGTTCTTTCACCGTCGTTCCTCTTAAGTTTTTTTTTTTTTTTTTTAATCCATTGGTCACTTTCTTTCTGTTTTGGTTTTCGATTACCTTGTTAGTTGATCTGGGCCCAGAAATTGTATTTTGGTTTATCTAGTTATATTTTTAGAAATGCTCTGTGTTACGTGCCTGCCTCACAAAGTTTTTTTTTTCATAATATTTAAGCACGAATTTAGTATATAAAAGTTAAAAATTTATAGACGCGCGGTATCAGATAAAACTGAATTCTTTTCCAAATGTAATGTCGGAAGTCATTTGTTTTGGACAATGTTTGCAACCTTGTAAAAATTTTATTATTGGGGTGATTAATTTAAATGTGTGCGCATTTATTATAAATATATATATATATATATAGAGAAATGAATACGTCGAAATGTATATGTAATTAGTATGTGAATATGATTTTAAAGTAAAAGTATGATATTAAATGTATTATGAATATATGTAAGAGCGCTCGTGTCTGTTCCCCCTAAACGTGTATTGGTTGCTATAGTTTTACCAGTGAGTTTTCTGACGAATTTAAGAATGTAGATTTTGTCGAGAATACCGCCGTGCACTTAAGTAATTTTCCTTTTCTTCTGAATCAATGTAAATGATAACCTATGTAATTATGTAATGGCATGCATTGAAAAGTAACGGCAGGTCTAAACGTAACCCACATCATCATAACGAATATTATTCCTGAACGACTAACCTAAAACCATTGTGGAAAGTGCACCTTGAATCCTTCTCACCTGCATATGTATCCTATGACTTGACCAGTTTTTTTTTTTTATCCTCAATTTAAAAACCTTCATACTCCGTACACCTGTGGAAGATCGTTTTTTTTTTTAATTAAATCCGAACCATGCATATAAACATATACGAAAGTGATCCTAATGAAAGGTCTCGTGAAGTGTCCCAGTATTGGATAAATAACTTGAAATTATTCGATTAATAAGTTTGGAAATAGATCGTCTAAGTGGAGAAACATCCTCTAGTGAAAGTTATTTTGCTCAAAATTCCCTAGATGGGTAAAGCGTCGTAATGTGCGATTGCAGACATAAACTGTTACGAGTTACAAACCAAATATAGACGATAAATGGTTTTGTAAACCGATAGTTAGATATATATATATATATATAGATATATAAATGACCACAAACTAAGTCAAATGGAGCGAAATGTTTTGGACACTATGAGTAGTGCGTGATTTGTGATTTGAACGCTCAAAATCATTAATATTTTATTACCCGATGTGAGGTAGAGACTCATATAAGTTCTGGTACACCAAAAAGTTTTTTTTTTCTTTTCTTTCCTCTTTGTCCAACTTTTAAAGTGAAATAAGTGTCTTCTTTGCATATGTCGCAAATCATATTTTGCTTTAGCATGCCTAAGATATGATACATGTAAATATTTTTTTTTTCTTTCCATTTGTTAATATGATTGAACATATAAAGATTTACTAAAGTATAACTGTTTGTATTCTACTGATATATAACCACGAACTTGTGCTTTTAATATTTTCTTATAATTATTTGTTTTGTCCTTTTTTTTTCCACTATAAATGTAATAAACTATTTGTACCTTTGTAGTTAGTTGGTTTCCTTTAAACATATATACACTGTCCTGAGTGAGTGAGTGAGTGAATGCATGATAGATTTAATATAAGTAATTTTAGTGATATCATCTGTTGTATTAACATCTATAATATATGTGTCATGCTTTAACATATGTGTTAAGGTAAATAACTTAGGTCATGAAGGACCGTCATTAACGGTTTAAATCGGCTCGAGGAGTGAAGCAAAAATAGCAAGATAAGCCTAAATACGACATCTTTCTTCCAGGAAGTTGAAATTCTTATTGATACGATACATAAATTTATATTGAGTTTATAAGTTTGATTTTTTTTTCCTTGGCTAATTCATATGTGTGGTCGATCCTAGAGGACAGAGTTCAGATGCTGGATGGTTATCAATCACCAGTTGGAACAACAGTACAAAGAATGATTTCACCTTTCTCGTTTCCAGTTCTAGGTCTGGGCAACCCCATGATCGTGGTGCCTGGAGCTAGGTCTGGGTGGTATGAGGGAACATGTGTCTATTCCGAAGCATTCCGAAATTGATTAGTCGTTAATAACATTTAGAATGATTCATCTTTCAACGACTTTCTCGACTTCTTACTATATTTCCGGAATTATCCAGTAATCTGTTTCTTATTAAAATACCCTATTTCTTTTCTTTTTCTTTTCCTACCTCCTTCTTTACCCTTCTACTTTCTTCTCTTTCTTTCCTATTTCTAAATGAAAGAAAACGGAGTCATGACAGAGTAGTCGCTATTGGCACGGTCAATAAATTGCTTCGATGAGTTTTCTTCGGGAGTCCGATATGGAATAATTAACCATAACAAAAGATTTATTGGAAGTTACTTTATTGGAGAATAATCATGATTTCGATTAGTAGATGATGTTTCGTAATCGTCCTCGTTTAAAGAAAAGTTAATTTTTAGCGACTACTCCTCTTCTCTACACTGAATTTTCTTCGTTTACATATTTTGTTTTTAACGTTTTCTTTCAATACAATATAGTCTAATATCACATTAGGAGACCCGAAAATATTTTTTTTTTGAAAAGAGTGTGTACATTCTTTTTCGGACACCTTGTCCAGTACACAAGGGAATTAAGTCCGCTTTTTGGTGATTTTCGACATATAGTATCTCATCTTCAAGAGCTTATCTGAAGCTCTTTCCACAGCTCAGAAGATAAGCGTCCAGAGATTGTAAATAACGGATAATTAACCCTGCACCACTCGCGCGGTGTTAGGTATCAACAACCCTCGCGTGGGGTCACAGTGACCCTACTTTATATTAAAGTATTTTTTGTGTATGAAAAATGCTGCAGTAAACAACTAATTGTTGGCCTTGAAGTAGACAATACAACAGACAGCTAGTAGGGTGGCCGGGTCAGAATTGCCAACTGTCTAGGAGAGCCAAACAAAAACCTCTCTGGGGTCATATTTACCCCGCGCGAGGGTTGCAGGGTTAAAAAAAATAGTGTTAACTTAAGGCCAATAGTATGTAATAGTTGAAGCTCGAAGTATCCATAATCCAATCATCTTTAGTTACTGATCACCTTCATCTTCCCTATGATCATTTGGTAGTAAAAAAGTAAGTATTACTCGCTATTTTAAAGATATATCGTAGTCCCGAAGTGACTCTTCCACAAGAGAGCTAGCAACTCAGCAACACAAACAGGAAAACAAGGTAGATTTTGCACACTGCTTTCGAGCTTCTGAGCGAATCAATACATTTCAAACGAGGGAATCTCCCGGAACAGAGTATCCAACTCCATCATAAAATCTTTGTAGCAAGAGTTTAAAATATTATTTTTGTGTTAAGCTAAATAGGGTAAATGTGCCAGTCCTCGACCACCTAACTCATTTTCTTATGGTCCTTAATCGTTTTTCACTCAATGGAGCAACTTAGGAGGATGCAAGTAGCTCACACGTGTTCTTAAACCTATATTTTATCTATACTTTATCCAAAACTGAGATAACTTATACCATTTATGTAATATTAGTCGGAAAAACAACAGTAACTGATTTCTTTTAGTGTTCGACCATTTTTCGTTAATGTTCGACCGCCTACTGTTTAGTCATCGACCGCCTACTGTTAATGTGCTTTTAATTTCAGTATGAAGGCTAAAGAGTAACTATACCAAACTTATAGCATCTGTAGATGTTACATCATTAGTTTATCAGGTATCACTTCGCAGTTTCGCACAATAGTCGCTGAGATTAAGTAATTTTGGGATAGTTTTGTCAAGAAAGGGACCACCAAATTCATTTAAGGTTCAGTTGAATGCAGCACCAAACATGCTTCGTCTTCTCTGGGTTGAAGGGGTATAAACCCCATCTTCTAAATTCGTTTTTAATTACTAATTGTGTTGCTACCTTGTATATCACTCTTTTAGTTAGTGGTGCAGAAATAGCACGTGTAACATTTTACTCAGTTCCCGTGTAGAACTCTCGAAAACGATTTGAACACTGATACGTCGCAGGGTTGAAGAATATGTGTGCTGTTTGGTGGAAGGCAGTAGAGTACTATAGCATGGCTGGAACAAAATTCGCTGACTTCCATTACCAAGTGAGTCTTGTGGCCGTCGATAGCAGAAGGAATGGTTTCTTAATAGAGGGATCATTCACCCATTTTAGGAAGCCGTTTTCTATCCATTCGTAGTGTTTCACTTCGCATCCAGCCGCTATCTGACCCAGAGGCGTGAATAAGAGTCCCGCAGACCCCGCATTGCGGGGGCCCCAAGCCATCAGGGGGCCCCAAATCGTGAAATGGGACGTAGAAAGCGGTTCCACACCATGCTGTCTGCGGGAGGGCCCCCAAGTCTTTAGTTACGCCACTGATCTGACCTGACCTGCCTATGAAAATCTCTTAAGAAACTGCACTGATGACGTCCTTTGGAAAATGTCTTACATACAGATATACGACCATCGGGGATACAATTTCTCCTGCTGCGGAAAAAGTGCAAAGCAGTATTAATGTTTCTTTCTCGTTGCTTTTCACCTCGTTCATATTTTTCCACGCTTTGAACCCCAACGCTTTTCTTGATTTGGGTTGAAAGGTGGATTCATCAACATTAAATATTCGCTTAGAATCATTTAGAATATCAGATCGTCTCGTGTGTTTCAAGTATTTCTCAAGGTCCTTAAACCACAAGCGAATGTTTCCCTCGGTTACAGCATATCGAGCCTTGTTCAAGGTTTAGGGACACGATTTGTGGGTGTCTCCTCAAGTATGTGTAGTACCAGGTTTCTCCAGATCGATTGTCTTTGAACTGCGTTTTGTGTTTTTCTGAATCGACATTTTTTTAACTATTCAGAAGATCGTATTTCTTCTGTAGAAAGCCCTTTTGCTCATATTAAGGACTCAGTTTGCTAATCCCTCTTCTTCTTTCTGTGTTAGGTATAGTCCTGGATTTATTTTTCGCTTTTTGGGACTGTGACCATGAAATTTATCCATCAGCGTTACCCGAGGAATTCCAGATTAGTGATGCCTTTCGTATGGAGCGCTTTTTTTTTCGATAAGCCTCCAAGAGCTTTTTTTGTAGATCCTCGTTTGAATAAGCTGACAGTTTAAGCTTAGGCCTACTCACTCATTATCTCTGAAAGAAACAAAAATTCTTAAGGACATGAAAGAAAACAGATGTATTCCAGACGTAAGCTGATAGTAGCTATTCCGCTAACAATATTTGAATGCGTTCCACGACGAAGCGAGAATAGTGTAGTTCAGTATTAAACGAATTAGACCAAATATAATAAATTTATTATTCAAATTAAATGTCATACCCTAACAGTGCCGTTAATTTTTCATGAAAATGTTGGGAAACTACATGAATACTCAGTTACTTGAATTTGAATTTATTTTATGGCATTTAGGCATCTACGGTTCCGACCGGGATATGGTGGGGGAGAGGATGTTGGAAGTTAGACAGCCAGGGCCTATTTTGAAGGTACCATCCCAGCATTTGCCTGGCGTGACTAAGGAAAAACCCGAAAGAACTCAGTCAAGATGGTCGACCGCTGGAATCGAACCGAGGACCTTCCGAATGCTAAGCCAACGCTTTACTATTTTTTTTCAAAGTTCGTCTCAGCCGAGACATTAAGCCTGGATGTTCCTCGAGCCAATTGGAGGTAATCCAGTCCTGACAGGGACACTAACACAGAAATATCGACAATTAAAAATACCCTTATTCTGGAGAGGGATTCGAACCCTCAGTGGATTGCCTCTTCACCATTACCACTGAGCCACGACCATCGGTGAATATTCATGTATTAACGGTAAGACTCAGCAGATGATTATACAAATGTAAATTGATCACTGAATTAGTGTTTGAATCAAGAAATTCTGCGAGAAAATACAAACGCAAAGCATGGTCGGACACTGAGAAAGAAACAGCTAATCTTCGACCAGTACAAATGTATTACGAAAAGTTGTGGTCGAACACTAGTAAATGTTTTCGTATTCCATTATAACTTCAGAATTGGTAACTAGGTACTCATTTCATGCAGATGAATCGAAAGTTAGTCGTTATTGATATTTCTACAATTTTTCAGTGCTCGACCACCCCGTGGTCGAACACTAGTTAACAAAGGATATTTCATAAGTCATTGTCCGACCACTACATTTTATTGATTTATTCTTCATACCTGACAGTTATCACTAAAATTTAATTACTAAAATGTGCTCTACAGTTCCATGTAACAAAATAATATGTGCATTTCTTACCTGGTGAGGTAAAACTATGGAAAAGCACGAAAAACAGGGCGCTGTCGTTCCCATTTGCAACAGATTAAAGTTGTCGAAAACTCAGTGCGTCTTCCGTAGGCATACATTTGATTGGCTATTACCGAATGCATGTGCAATATATTTTGACAGTATCTTTGTGATTGGTTCAGAATAAGCTGCAATTCAATTATAACAGAAAAGCATGGCTTTTTATTGGAAAATAAGCCTAATATATGGTTTTAAAGTGAAAAGTGGTCGGCAACTAGGGGGTGGTCGAAGACTGGCACAACCACCCTACGATGATTTTTAAATAATGAGTCCTTGAGCAAAGAAGAGACTTGTATTTTTTTAAAGCAAAAAATTCCCTACGTATCACATGTCATGGATCTGTATTCAACGATGCGAAGTAAAAGTGGTATTTTTTAATTCTTAGTTCTTGAAGACGCTATGGAAGTGAATACCAAAACGCTGTTATTTTAATATTAAGCTATTTTCGTTTGTTAATTTGTTTATTGAAATTTAGCGTTTTTTTTAGCATCAAGGCTATATGAGACGTAGACCTAAAGTTTAAAGTCGAACTAGACCAACAGAGAATGGCTATAATCCTCTTGTTATGCATTGTTGTAACTCAACAATGTTGGTAGTTTTTCTACTTATTCATTCTACTGTTAATGACGATATTACAATATAGAATCCCTGTGAAATTTGGTCTAAAATCAATCATTGATATCTATAACCATAGAGCCATTAGGTCTAAACTTCCTGGCTCTTCATCCCAAGATGAATCTCTGATGCTGTTCAGTTGCCGTATAATCAACTGATCAACGCCTAGTATGCATTTCAGAGCAGAAGCCATTACTCCTGGGTTTCTAGTCAGAATAAGCTAGAACTTCTTAACCCTTCGCACTCAAATTTTGACTGTGAGTCGACGCTGCAGTTTCCCATCGTTTGTGCTCCGATGTGTTATCTCGGCTGATATGTTTTTATTCTTCTCATAGCTGTTTATTTCCAAAATAGCAGACAAGAGTGCCTGTACTTATTAGCACTTGGAACATTTGATAGTAGAAATTCCCAAAAATAATATTAATAATAGCTAGACTCTTTCTGTGGCGTGAAAATGGTGCGCAAAGGATTAATTGAATTAGCTCCTAGCTGTCTCACACTAGACAGTCAAGTCTTATAATGCTGTGTCTTCATAGAAACAATATTTTATTATCATTTATAGAAAGGTTTCATTTTCTCCTACGTGAAAGATAATTCAAGTACACTCATGTCCAAAATGATTGTCTCATATCTATAACTGTCTTCTTGTAAGAATATAATTTTACAATGATTTTGCAGGGTACTTTTAATACTGATACTATGCGTATAATCGGGAAATGTATATATGTGGTAAATTTCATAGGAAAAGAAATATAAATACGAAAATTAGAGTGAGTAAAATAAAAAGTTGCAAAATGGACAAGAAAGGTTTGTTTTCGATTTATTGTTCTTATTTACTGCTCTTTTGACATGAAATTTGCCACATACATGCCTTTGCCAATTATACACATGCCAACATTATAAGAAATACCAGGCGAATTCGTTATCAAACTATATTCCTTCAAAAATTTATTTATAGACATGCGACAATAATTTTGGTCATGAGTGTACCAATTACAATAAATGGCAATGAAATTATCTCTATGAAGAAAAGTTCTGAGTCTATACCGGTGATCTGACCTGCGGAGACATATACATCTTAAATAAATATGCTAGTAAATTATGTTTGAAGACAGAGTTCTCCAAATTGTGGTAAATGACCCATAAGATCCTCGAGATCTGACTTGTAGTGCTCTTAAATTGAATATTAGTAAGACAAGACTTTTAGAATTGTCCCAAAAAAGAAAAAAAAAAGATCAAAAGATTGCGATCTTGACCAATAATTAGTTTTTGGATCAGAGGCTACAAAATTTTTGAACGGTCTCTAAATCGAGTTTTCGTATTTTCTACGGAATAAGTATATGATCTAGATTGCAGGTTCTCGGTATCTCTAACTAATTTTATTTCATAATGATCACTCTTAAAACCGGAAATTATTGATTTCTAGCCACTTCTGTCCTAAATAGAGAGATTCAACTGGAGATAGAATGTATTTTTAGAATACTTAACTGATTAAAGAAAGCTGCTTCTCGCTATCTATTACAGTCTTTGTTCTTTCGCGCTATTTTCGCGCTATCAGCACTAAAACCGGAACTGACTCGTTTGCCATTTTTGATTTGAATCAGGGTTTAAAGGTGAGTATGGTACAAGTTTTTAGAATGCAAAATAGATTTTGAAAAAACACTTTTTGTCATCTCTTGTTGTGCTGTATGTAGTTCAATATTAAAACCGGAAGTTGTAGTGAATTTCTACCACTTCCGGTTTTGGTAGAGAGTTAAGGATGCAGGTGGAATGTATTCATGCGATTGCGGTTTGAATATCGCCTTCATCTGTGAACTTGATTCGTAACTTTCGACTCTTTCCATCCTGGTCGAACTTCATAATGAACCATCTAGTGTAGCAATTTATGAGATCTTTTGCCTCCCGAACGGACGGACGGACGGAAATGACAAATATATAAAGACATTTGATAAACTAAGCTTTCGAAATGTGGATGTTGAGAAGACTGGAGAGAATTGACTGGGTCAAGAGGAAAACGAATGAGAGGGTGTTACAAATGATGGAGGGAAAAAGAAAAATTTAAATATTAAGAATAGGAAGAGAAACTGGTTGGAACATTAGTTACGAAGATACTCTATCGTGAGGCAAGTGCTAGAGGGTATGGTGGCAGGACAGAGAGGGAGGGGGCAAAGAAGACTACAATTAATGAGCAGTATCAAAAGAGAAAAATTGTACGTGAAGACGAAGAGTCCACACATTGACTATTGTGACTCAGTCTATTCTGATCTACACGAAAATCAATAAAAGCGCTTGCAAAGAGTGCAAAATGCTTGCACTAGATTTAGTTTCAATTTAACTTACAGGGAACATTTCACACTATAGACCCCTATTGTCATGGCTGACGTTAGTAGAAAGAAGAAATTTACATAATCTTAACATATTGTAGAAAATACTTCCTACGTCAAAACCGTCGTACTTAGCACGTAGATTTTCATATTTATCGGACTTCCATAATGGAAGCACAAGATCACAAGATAATTTCTTGCTCTCCATACCCAGTCACAATTCTGATGCATATTCAAAATCGTTCACAGTAAGTACTACATGCCTCTGGAACAGTTTACCTTAATTAATACACAACGTTTCCACAGTTGCCAAATTTAAAAAATGTGTAAATTCCCTTCTCTTAAGTGAAGATAAGGATTCCACTAGCACGTGAGGCATCTTCGTTTTACCAGACTCATATATGAACATACAACCAATTACTAACCTATGTTAATTTGTACAGCTTATATATTCATACTTCTAGTACTGCTATATGCAATATTTAGTTTAGGTTTCTCCATATTATTTTTATTTCAGATTGTATTCCTACATAGACTTCTTTTTAGTTTTCTCTCTTCTATATTATTTCCATATTTTGGTTTGAAGTGTTTAACAATGTTTCTTACTTAAGCAGTATGTTCTTTTTTCATGTGGTTCTATATTTCTTTTTGTAATTGTTAATATTTTCTATGAATTGATGTGTGTGTGGTTTTTTTTTTTTTTTTTTAGTAGAAACTATGTATGTACGTGGTTAAGTGCGCGGAGAAGGCTGCAGAGCCTTAACTTCGCCAACTAAAAGAAGTCATAAATAAATACACTAAATAAATAAATAAATAATTAAATAAATAAGAGTTTAGGGGAAGACCGTGAAGAATGGAAGGTTCTCAGTTGCAGCAAGTGACCTGCCAATAATGGCAGAATACCTATGATGATGATGATGATGATGATGACGAAATCCCTTAAAAATGACGAATTTTCGTAGGAAGAGGGACAAGAAGAGAACTCTGGCTAATGATAGCGGCCTAACTTGAAAGAAATGTTTGCGAAACTCTGCTTTAAAAAATACGTTGAGCCACAAGCGAGGCTATTGCTCTGTTATGTGTGTATTCTGTTGGTGCTATTCGTATTGATTTCTATGCGTGCGAATGAATACATGTGAGTGGGTGTACCGTGTGTCCTTGATTACAGCCGTACTGTGTTCTCAATAATAGTCTACTGTCAAACGGCTTTGTCATATACTTTTCGCAGCCTGCAGATAAATAACAAACGATTCTGTTCCCAATTAACAAGAAACAAAAAAACGTTTCTATGGAATATTTTAACATGGCATCTACCCAGGGCCGGCACTAGGCAATTTGTCACCCCATGGAACTATATCATTGGCCCCCCTTTCTTCAGAAAGAGCAAACCTTAAAAGTCACGATTTTAATTACTACCCCATAATGAACAACAAATGGGAAGGAAAGTGCACTCACACGCAGAAAGGCCTAAACACTGCAAACACAATCTCGTTGTGTCTTTTTTTTTAATGAAAGATAAACCAAGCACACGTGGAGCGGAAAGATGTTAATCCTTTTCATATAATTGAATACCGAGCCTCATTCTCAACATATCAACGTGCAATTCTAGTGCAACTAGCTCTTTTATCTTTATTTCTTGATTTTACTTCTACATCCGTTAAGAAATTAAGAAAATTAAGAAAAAAATACTTGTTTCCATCTTCAATGATAAGGAATTTGTTTGTAACACAGACAAGAGTAGCTTTCATATCAAAACTGTTATAACTAGCTAAGTAGAACAGGTGTTGGATGCTGTTCGAGAATTGTGTTCTTGAATTTGATAACAATCAAGCAATTCATGATTTGTTTGACCATTTGCTTTAGCACTGTCTATGTCACCTTAAACTAATGCGACCTAAACATGGTTTATGAATATAATATTCAAATAGAAGGGCAAGTTAGTAAACTTAATTAACATCATCATTAACTCGGTTTCCAACAAGAAATATTTTGAATAATACTGGCTGACCATGCGCCCTCTGCATAGCGCATCACTCACATATGAACATGAATCACCTTGTCATTCCTCACAACATTTGTGTATGTCCCTTTTACAGACATAAGTGAAAGACTTCTTGATAAAAATCGGTAAAGAGTAAAATAAAGGGGAGATTTTTTTTCGATTATTTTTTCAATATGTCGCACCGTTTGCAAGATTTGAGCCTACTTCCGGTTGGAGTTTCTAATTCATGTATGATCAGTGTTTTCTTCTTGTATATAGTATGTAATAAGTAAATACATTATGCACGCAATTAATTATAATGTCAGTGATATATATGGTTGTTCATTGTGCAAAACATTCCAAACAATAAAGATTCATCTTAGACTGGAGAAATGATTATCCTTCGTTTTTCATTATCTTTTGGCCTGAGAGATATACAACCATTGTATACAACTATGTTGTGTTGGAATGTATAAATTGTTAAAAAAAGTAAAGTATTATATCCTACAAAACTTCCAGTGTATCCCTAAAAAATGTAATAAAGAAATAACGGCCATGTTTTTCTTTTTAAATATTCAATTAGAATTGGATAATTCAGTGGCGGCGTAAGGGCGGGGCGAGCGGTGCCCCCGCCCCGGGCCCTACTTTGTGGGGGCCCCTGGACGGTAGGTAAAAAAATAATTACTAAAGAAACTTGTTAGCATGAGCCTTACAAGGGCCATCAAGGTTTATAATCCACATGTTTCCTAAAAGTAAACGTAATTAATTGTCAATCAATATTACACCAAATAACAGAAGAAATAACAGAAGTATCTCCCGAATAAAACTAATTAGTGCCGCATTTCCGTATAAACTGAACAAGCTATAGCTTCGGGCTTCACTCTCTTGGGGAACAGCAAAGAAATTAAAAAAAAAAACTGAATGTAGATTTAGAATAAATAAAATAAAAAATTTATTATCTTGGGGGCCCCAAAGAAATTTAATGGAAAAGGCTGAATGTAGGTGTAAAAATAATAAATGTTTCACTTTCTTGGGGCCCGTAAAAATTAAAGAAAAAAGCTGAATGTAGGTGAAAAATAAATGAAATAAAAGTTTCACTCTCTTGGGGCCCCAAAGAAATTTAAAGGAAAAAGCGTATGTGTAATAAAATAAATAAAATAAAAGTTTTACTCTGTTCAACAACCTCAGAGAAATTTAAAGGAAAAACTAAGCATAGATTAAAATATAATAAAAGAAAAATCGAAGTATATTGTGCTGTTTTCATTCTAAGGTCTTATGATACAAGTAATGGGCCCCGTTTGCTAGCCTGCTTCTAAAATATCACTGTTTATATATTTATTTATTTATCAGTTCAAGGGAAGGGCACAAAGAAGTGATCAATGTACACTCATGTCCAAAATGATTGTCGCATATCTACAACTGTCTTCTTGTACGAATATAATTTGATAATGATTTTGCAGGGTACCTTTAATACTAATATTATGTATATAATCGGGAAATGTATATTTGTGGTAACTTTCACAGGAAAATAATTATAAATACGAGGATTAGAATGAGTAAAACAAAATATTACTAATTGGAAAAGAAAGTTTTATTTTTGTTTTATTGTTCTTATTTACTGCTCTTTTGACATGAAATTTACCACATACATATTTTTTGCCGATTATGCACATACTAACATTATAAGAAATACCGGGCGAATTCCCTATCAAATTATATTCCTACAACAACATATTTATAGACATGCGACAATAATTTTGGACATGAGGGTACATAATGCTTTATTAGGGTGACGCTATAGTCCTGATTCACTTGTTTTACTTCTGTCTTGTTTCTTTTGTCCTTCACAAGTCTAGTTTTCAGCGAGCGAATTCCTTTTCCTTAGCTGGTTTCCCCTTCTTTGATTTTTTTTTTTTTTTTTTTTTTTTTTGCGTATTAATTTTACACTTCAGTCCACAAATTTAGAGTGAAGAAAATGTTCAATAAGAAAACAAATGTTCAAATATTCAAAAGAAAAAATAATTTACGTGAATTATATGTTATACTATTTCTTTCTATATTTAGATGAAAATAAAATAGAATTATTCTTTTACTTTGCCAACTTTGTGCAGCGGCTACATGTTGAGAGCGAGGAAAGGCTAAAAGCATGTTTCTCTTATTTGGCTTTGTTCTACCCAAATGACCTGGATGCTGTAGAATTATTTCAGGATTGTAAGGATATAATCCGTTCACTAAGATGTGCTCAGAAAGCTAAAGAACAACTTAACTTTTCCCACAAGGCCACTTAACTTGAAATATGCCTTCAATGAGGCTTGAAGCTTGTTTGCCAACCGCTCTTCAGATTTTGATCACATTGCCCGTATCTGTCGCATCACGTGAAAGGTCTTCCAGCAAAATGAAGCTGATACAATCATACTTGCTCTTCAAAATGAATCAAGAAAGACTCACGAATCTGGCCATTCTTTCTATCGAAAATGAAATAGCATCTACTTTGGATTTTTATAATATAGTTGAAACTTTCACAGCTACCAAAGTATGAAAGGTAGTATTCTGAATGCTGGTGGAATAGGCTTCAGGTAGTGGAACTATCGTCGAAAGTAGTTTCATGTTTCAACTTAAGACAATAAAATTACAAAAGTGTCAAAAGAATAATAAAAAGCCGTCAAAATCTGTCAATTGACTGGTGATGGATGGTAATGAAAAGTACGTAGTAGATTCTGCCCGTAGTAGAATTCTGAGCTCACATATTTAATATATGATATATCCACAATTATTCAATATATTCAGGTTTTCTTGTTATAATATTTTCTAATACTAAGTGTTTTAGTAAGTGGTAATGGAAACAATCATAAGTGACAGAATATAAATATGATTGAATTATTAAATACAAAGTAATGTAATCATAAATCAAGTGTGAAATCTCGAAACAATAGTAAACAAGAATTTTAGGAATGATCCAAAAAATGAAAATGCATCAAAAGATTGAGATCTTGGCCAATAATTAGTTTTGGATCAGGGGCCACAAAATTTTTGAACGGCATCTTTTTTTTTTTTTTTTTTTTTTTTTTTTTTTTTTTTTTCGGAACAAGCACACCATACTGAGTTTAAGTAGTAGCTTGGGTTAGGATACACTATATGTAGTTGGCCAGATATAAGGCGTACAAGAAGATTTTTGATTGAAATATATCGAATCTTTTGATCCAAAAAGACAAGCAGGAGAGGAACATTCTAGTGCGTAACTTCTAGTTCACTGATATTTCCGCTAAAGCAGTGGGACTAAAAAGATCGTATATTATCACTGCAGAGAAACCTAGTAAAAGATAAATGAAAAAGACACGCAAGAGAGAAATGTATTCTAGCCACTATTTACTAATATTTCGAAAAAAAAAAGTGTTTAAGTATCGTGTATGATCATTGGAGAGAAACCGAATGTTAAAGTGAATGGGGCTAATTGTAGGAGAAAAATCTAATCAAATAAAATCCATTTGACGTAAACTCAGACTGATGAGAAACCATGAATAAAACTTAACCATATGAGAAATTGAATAGGAAAAACACCACAGGCGAGAACCGAACAAGAAAATTCTAGAAAACTTAGAGCTTTCATTTAGAAATCGCATCGGTTAAATTATTTACATTTTTTTCAATATCAGCTCATTGTTACATTTTGTGCGCAAATTTGTCTCTAAATGTATTATTAGGAGATTACTTCCACTATTCCATCTAATTACATTACACGTTTAAACTAGGATAGTACAGGATAGGTGTAGGATAAATTCTGGATTCTTTGTTGTTATGATTTGTTTGTTCTTAAGATTGTTATTTCTGGCGTGGGTTGTAGTTTCCGTTACAATTGTATCTCTAATCTTTTTTCTATCGTGTCCTTTATTTAAAAATTAAGTCCGATTTTATTTTTAGATACCAGCCTAAAGGCGATTCTGAACATTATAAAAATATACAGGAATGCTGAATTTCACCCCCATTTATTTAATATATCCCAAATTAAGATGGTTTAAACATACACGCCAATGGGAAACGGGGAGGAGGAGTAAACAGGAAGAATGATTATGCAAATAAATGTCAAAAATAGCAGTGTATAAATCATGATTGTTCGAGAAGGGGCCCCGATCTACTTCGCTGGCCCCGGGCCCCAGTTTGTCTTAAGCCGCCACTGGGATAATTTACACAAAATTGGCATTGACCAGTGAAAACGTCACGTTTCTAGCACTTGCAGTTTTCGAGATCTCGTTGTCGAAAGGATTAGATACAAACATATAAACTTAGCATTTTAATAGATAGATAGTTATGACAGATTTTGCCACTCTTCGAAAAATGCCGCCCTGTGTAAATGCACGTGTTGCACATATTGTAGAGCTGGCCCTGCATTTATCTTAAATCAGAGTCAAATAAAAAAAAATATTCTATTATTCACCCTAAAAAGAAAATATTTTCGGCAAAGCTTGTTTCTACATGAAATAATTACTCTACATGTCATACAACGGTTTGATATTACATGAAGGAGGAGTAGATGAGAATAATATTAATCGATAAAGCAACCAAAAAGAAGAAGAAGAAGAAAAAGAAGAAGGACGCAGAAGAAGCATTGAGACTTTTTTTTTCTCTTAAGCGTATAGTGAAAATGCTTGTTTCGTCTCGTGCACAAACACGTAAGTAATAGCAATGGCCTTCGGTGCCTTGGCAACACGTCCGCCACTTTAACTGGATCCACTGACCGAACAGAGGCTTTCGTGTCGTGAAAATGAGATCATTTTATCTATTCTGAAGAAAGAAGGGAAAAAATGAAACGATATACAGGGTGGCTCAAAAGTAGGTATACAACCCTGCATTGATTAAGCAGTAGCGGCTCGTAGTCTGTACAAGCACCGGTTGCAATGTTGCAATATCAAAGGTATGTAGGTACGCGCAAGTGTTTCCCTCCCCCAGCATTCTTGAGTCCTATCCAAGAAATATTCAGGAAATATGAAGAGGAAAGTCTTTTAAGCTCTATTTGTATATTATTGATTAAATTATTTCTCTAATATTAATTTAATATATAAGCTATTTCCTTTTTATCAAACAACCACTATCAATGTACGTTTATACACTATTTATACACAAAACCTCTACACTCATGTTATTGAACACGAGATAAATCGAATATATAGTATATGCTGTAAGCCATGAATGATGGCGTTAATCCGAAAAGAAGAAAAAAAAGAAAGAAAATTGCATGCACGCAGTTAAACAAAATTATTTAATTATATAAACTATGCATTATTTTAGAATGGAAGGTCTTTCTTCGATCTTTCGGGCTTCAAATTTTTCTATGACTTTATTGAAATCTGAAATGTTGCTCGCCAAGTTTCTCTGAATAGAAAGCATCGCTACCGCAAATATTTTCCGCTTTATTTTCTTTAGGGTCCAGAAACACCTCTCTCCTCCG
Organism: Thermobia domestica; assembly: GCF_964235325.1. Classification (NCBI taxonomy): domain Eukaryota; kingdom Metazoa; phylum Arthropoda; class Insecta; order Zygentoma; family Lepismatidae; genus Thermobia; species Thermobia domestica. The sequence goes on from NC_137458.1 coordinate 25,183,511, forward strand.
ACAATATGCATTTTGTTAGCATTTCTTTGTATAAATATACGGAACAAAAATTCAATTTTCAGGAACCACGTATTTTTTTTTTTTGTCTGTAAAGAAGCATGAAATCTAAGATGTTTTCCTTTGAAAATGAAAAAAAAAAAAGTTTAACATTCCAGCAAATTAGGCTAAAGAAGACAGATGAGTATTGGAAGTGAATGATTTGATATTAATTTATGCTCTCCGCCGGAAATCGAACACGTAATAATGTGCACGAAGGACACAGAGCTAGGAATTAGACCCGTAGTAAGACATTTTCTTCTTGGAGACTGGATTGACCCCCCCTTCCCCCCAGAATAGGATTTTTTTTAAAATAAATCTTATCCCAAGAATTTTCACCTTTGTATTATAAATGTTAAATAAAATCTATTGACTTCGAACGACCGCCCCCCAAACTCTCAGCCTGGATCCGTCCCTGCTACCACCAGACTTATATTTGTTCTTTGCGAGTTTATGTTTTGTGAATAACTTCTTTCTTCCACGCGTCTGTATCTTCCTCACCCTATTAACTGAGTCAAGCGCTGCTAAGCGGAGGAATTCGTAACTATTACAGAAGCTGACCAGTTGCGGAAAAAATGCAACCGTAAGGGACCAATACGGGAAGATAGGAGCGTTGCAAGAATAAATCCACTTCCCCATGTTAAGAGATAGGAGCTCGCTGCCATATGCTCAATGTTACTGCTTCCAGTGGCAACGTTCGCTGCCACTGGAAAGGTAAATCTCTCTCTTTCTTTCCGTTTTTTAATTGACTTTTTTCAGAAATGCATCAATACTGTTTTGCGCTCAAGAGCAAAGGTTTATTTTTTACTGATACACTACTTTAACACTTAAAAATATTTTTAGTATTTAAAAAAATATCCGGTTGCACAACCATGCAACATATAGTACCAGCCGCCACTGTGATTAAGTATGACAGTTTATTAAGATAATGAGGTTATTTGCTTCGGTCTGGTCTATTCCGACTTTAATGTGTAAGTGAAAAGAAATCGAAATCAAATAATAAAGTAGCCTAAGTTAAACCTGTATAGATAAAAATAAGTAAATTATATATGAAATGCCATAAGTCGATCAGTACGAGAGTGTATACCCACTTTTGGACCACCCTGTATTTCAGTTTAACATCCAACGTTTCGGCTGAGTGGTAGAGCGTTCACCTCTGGTGCATAGGGCCCTTGGTTCCATCCCAGCTCTCGCAAAGTGAGCTTTATGGTGGACAAACACTCTATGTAAAGATTTTCTCGGAGTTCTCTCGTTTTCTCCCACTTTCTTAATTTCATTCATTTCTCATCATGATCGTGAAACGTAAAACTTAAAGATTTCATTTCATTTTTCGTCCCACTTTTATGCCCTTTAGTCTAAGAGAGACGGGTGATAAAGGCAAGTCAATGATGATAGTATAATTCGTGGAATGATATTGTGGGGGAAACGGAAAACCCCGGGAAAACCAAAGAACACGAAGTTGTCCACCACAAACTTGAAAGAAGATGGAACCAGGGACCTCATACATCAGACGTATGCGCTCTAGTACTGAGTCACGGTGCCCACACATTATCTAATATGGGTATTAAACTAAAAACGATAACGGAAATAACCATTTTGAAGATCTCGAAAAAAACAAAAACAAACCTGTGTAATAAGCATGGGACGGAATACCTGCTTCCGAAGCTATAAGCCAACAAAAATTGCGGATAATATATGCTTCATAGTTCCAGAAATATGGGGCTTATTGTAATCGGGCGAAGGAATTATTCGATCTGTCTAAATATTCGTCTTCCTCCGGTAAATGCACAATGAACTGAATACACTCAGAAAAATCCGTTCTCCGGACAGCGGTATATTGTACAAATATACGAAATCCTCTTGCTTACTACAGAAATCAGTATGGAGCATACGTTATCCGTATGCTACATAGGTACTGCCCTTAGATGTTACATCATACCGTTGCAGGATGTCTTATATCTAACAGTCTTCCTTATATTACATAGGTCTAGATATATGTATGTTACCTTCATCAGCTACATGTCATATACGTCCATTTGTATTTGAGATCCTGACCATCTATATTGTTTCATACGGAAAGTACGATAGATTAAACACTTATACAGAAAGTATTATAAATCATGCGTTTTCAGTTATGTACGGTAAGTCCAAAAACTACAGGATTTACAAATGTAACATACGATTTTATGTACGCCACATACACATTTTTCTTAGTGCAGAGGAAGTTGAGAAACGGGGAGACACTTTTTAAGTAATAATATAAGAGTGAATGCACTGACTCACTCAGCGGTGATTCACTCATCATCATAACTCTGAAACTCTTAAAGACATATAACTGAAGTGAAGTATGAATATATTCCTTGAAGTCTAGACTATACATAAGACGGGACTTTTTTTTTAATGCTGGCCCTTCAAAGGAGATAATCGGGATTGAATGTTTTTTCGCCATTCTCAGATCTCCAAAACTATTAGGCATACGATCTTGAATTTTTATGAACGTGCTTATCTTGCAGTCTAGACTGGAGATAAGATTGAATTTTTCCACATGGGCGTTCTTAAGAAATATATCGTGGCTTGAATTACTTTCCACCGTTCGCCACATACCCGAAACTATTAGGCGTAAAACCTTGAAATTTTCTACAGATGTTCTCCTTGCACGCTGTAAATTTTAGTTAATATAGTATTTTGAAAAAATGCGGCTCCTAAGAGAGCATAATGAGACTTGAATATTTTTTTGTCGTTCGCTACGATTACGTACACTTTAGCATGACTTCATTTTAGTGCTTTTTGCCACGGTATTGTTCTTTTTGATGTATCTTTTATTATACTCGTGAAGATTTACACAAAATCGATTCATAAGATAAGAGTTGCCAGATGTTATAACAATCTAATCTATTATACAGCGTGCTCTGGAAATGGACGTACCCCTAATTGGTGTTTTCTGACGATTTTAGGTTTTACACACATTTGTTTGGTAATATTGCTTGGCATTGTCTGGCAACATTGCTATCAAAGACACTGTTGTGATACAGCAGATGAAGCACCAGCGCACTCCGTAATTCACGTGCGCAGTTACCTGAATCAGACGTTTCCTGGCCGCAGGATTGGAAGAGGTTGTGCATCTTCACCATCTCGCTTTGCCTGTCCTCCAGGAAGTCCCGATCTGACGACACCAGACAATATTCTCTCGAGTTTCATAAAGCAACAAGTAAAAAACACTTGATATCACACAACGCAGGAATTACGAGCAGCTGTGGAACACGCCTTCATCCTCGTGACTCCGGAGTACCTCCACAAAACATCTGCGAGAACTTGGCGCAGAATTCAGCTGTGTTACGACATGGATGGTGATCATACCGATGTTAATAACTCTTAAGACTTCAAGGTAACTTTGTACAGACATTCTACCATAACTAACACTATACTGTTGAAACTAAAGGAGGGTACACCCACTTCCGGACCACTTTGTATTTATAAACACAATACATACACATGATCCTATAATGATAACATTTTTAAATATGTATAGGTTGATATGGACAATAGATCGTATGATATAATTTTCTTTAATGGCCAGATCTGAACATTTATGTTGTGAAATTTGGTGGCTCGACATGTATAAACATGTTTGTTTAAGCAATGAAGAAGATAATACGCAAAGGAACCATTAACAGTGGACGTATTTTGAATTATAATGAAGAAATTATTTAAAAATAGAAAGGTAATCGCAAAAAATCTCCGGAAAATACATCGGTTTAAATATATTCTATTTTGTGTTATAATTGAAACATTTAGTGAGTAAACTAGGTTTTCATTAGTTCCAGAAATTTTGATCTAACAAACTTAGGGCTAATATATAGATGTTATAATCCCAAGTACGTCATGGGATTACTGGGCTATTGGCTGTTAACGTATTCAAGTTAAATGTATTCAAGTTGAGTTCAAGCATTCGAGATAATTATTTGTGTGGTTAGGAATCCGCCAAATGCATTTCAAAATTGCTATGACGTACAATTTGTGAGTGTGCTCGAATGTATAGCCAACGTTGAATCTAGTAATGTCATCAGAGCCACCCATAAGAGGTTGCAATTCCCACAAATTTCGAGGACCCGGGTCTTCCAGACGGGACATGATAACATTTTTTGTCTTTTAATATTTTATAACTTCTCTAGAGTTTGTATTAAACAAAGTTAGATTTAAATATATACGGATTTAACCATCATTTAAACAGCTTTGGAGGCAAGAATAAAATTTGAAGAATTAAGTAAAAAATTTTATTACTTGTTTTATTGAGATTTACTTCCAAAGATTATTATGTTTATACTAAAGAAGTTGAGAATCACAAATGCTTTAACACAATGAGAACCATTATGAAGAAATGATATATTAATTGACAGCTTTGACTTTAAAGTCCGTTTACAGTAAATAGAGGACGGAGCTATTAATTAAAACGAGACTCGAAGTATTACTGGAATTTGTGTCTGAGGCAAAACCACATTGGGGATTAAATTCAGGATCCCGTGTATAGAAAATGAACGCGCTAGTACTTCGCCACAAGAAGACACGATAAGAGACTTAATCCACGATCTATAGTCTGTTTGCGCTAGCCAGTTTGAAAATAACATAAAACCTAAGGAACAAATTTCGAAATGGTGTGAGTATTTTTCGTAGTAGAAGTAATAGTCTTATAGTTATTATCAAAATTCAAGAATGAATCTTACTTCAGCTTTGAGACTCTCTCCTCGATGTAAATGTTAACAAACGTTCCTTCTGCGTAGGAGACCCGCTGTCGTTTCCTGGTGCGAGCTTTTATGATTTGAATCTCACTTTGAGATATAGTTCAAAACACATCGCTATGTTTTACGAACAAAAGTCATACTTAAAAGACACAAGTGCATTTGTTGAGAACGCAAAGGTGAAATGGAGATTTAAAAAAAAAAAAAAAAAAAAAAAAAAAAAAAAAAAAAAAAACGTGAAGGAAGATAAAAGAAGTCTGATTTTAAAATGTTTTATATTACTCTATCGGGTTATGAAAAATAGATGTTTCTCATCGCCAATTTTAAAAACTGCAAAGAGCTTGTCTTACATATCAAAATGGACGAACTATACCATGTCTTGTATATTCCTGGTGTATAGGGGTTATTGAAAATTATTTAGTGAATAGGAGTGTACAGTGGGCCACAGAAATTCTTGATGTGCAAAGTCCGCGAGATAGGCAACACACTAACGTCTGCTCCAAGATTAATTATACCTGGTAGTAGTTAGCAGAGCAGTGTGAAGTTGCCCCCACCTGTTAAAAGCACAAATCGTAAAGAAAATGAAAATGAAATCTTTGAGTTTTTCGTCCCACGATTATGCCGGTTAGGCTAAAGGAGACGGTGATTATGAGAAATGAAGGAAACAGTGGAATGAAGAAAGTGTGAGGAAACGGGAGAACCCCGAGAAAACCCACGCACACGGTGTTTGTCCACCACAAAGTTCACTTGGCGGGAGCACGGTTTGAACCCAGGACCCACTGAACCAGAGGTAACAAATCGTAAAGAGTATTTTTGTGCAGAAGTGGAGCGAAATGTTGCCTGGCGAAATGACAAAAAGAAGTCTTTGGATGTTTGTACTCACCGCAAACAGCACAATTCCAGAAAAAAATATACGGACACTAGAGGCGCCGATGAGAAGATAACAGTCAGGGGACTTAAATAATCTCACAATTAACTCAAGTGAGGGATTATATAAACAAGTTAACTTACTTCAAATGACTATACATATTCGCGTATCAAATAATATACAGGTAGATTATGCGGTATATGTATTAGGTTATTCTTTTAACTAAACACAAAGCCTTGCGCTGAGTTTTGAAACTATCAACAATAGTCCTACCTGCAAATCAATTGAAGTATAAATGGATTATTCAGGGGAAGAACCCAGCCTGTAATGAAAATTTTGGGTGTCTAACAGGGCCTGAGCTCTTAGGTTCCGGCGCCATTCATTGATACGTAATATTACTTCGAAAGAAGATCTTGTCGTTAAATGTCGTTAAATGTCGTAAGGTCTTCATTATTCGTTAAATGACTTTTGAAACTGTTAAATTTTGGTATGCAGTAATTCATTTGTAACTATTAAAAATGCAAAATTCGATAACACTCAAACGAGTTGGAGAACCTATCCGCACTAAGCGTATTTCCCCTTAGGTTGTAAATAAAACTAAAGGTTCTTGATTTGAATAATATTTGTAAAAATGTTCACATTGAGACACAAGGAGAAAAAAGGAGAATATAGTGTCAATAAACAACAATTTAAAAATGCACGAAATTAACGGTTAATATCAAATATAGAACCATTAACAGAATTAACTTTGCAACTCTTTTCTCCATTCATTTTTCTTTATTTATTTTCAGAATTACATCATCACTGAATTTCTCCACTGGAGTTTATCTTTTATTTAGCAGCATCCAACTGGAACTCAGCCTTGTAAATGAAACATTTTAAAAAGTTGTAAACGGCAAGTGGGAGACTCGAACTCGGATCACCGGTTTAGAAAACCACTATGCGAACCACTCACCTAAAACGTTACTTATTTGGACGCGATTAAATAAAGAGCATTTTCTGTTCGCTCAAAACAGTAGCTTGTTAAGAGTCAAATTCAGAACACAGGAATATGTAATTGAGAACTCGGAGGATATTATATCGCTGTATTCACTAAATTGTTAACATTTCAGATTTTTTAAAAACAAAATACAAAACTCCTTTATTTTGAATGAAATACGTCGCGTATATTATACTCGTAAACAAACTAAAGACGAATCAATTAATGCGTAGTAACAGTGATTCAGTGGCCAAGGCGCCTGACCAATAATCCAAAAGTAATCAACTCTTATCCACGAACGACCAGTACATTTTTTTACTTTGGAATTTTCGGTGGCGATTGATCAGCAATGACACATGTTCTATTATCTTTAGATATTTGAATACTCGGATGTTTCTATACTTGAACTATCAAATCTTTAGGAATAACAATAGTAATAATAGTTATAAACTAATAATAATAATTTATTATCATTCAAGGCATAACATTACATCAAGAAACGTGATATTTGGCAAAAATTTTTCGGATTTGTTTAGTTTTGCCCACGAGAAGAGGAATTTCTCATCTCGTTTCGAAAACAAAACAAAGAAAATTGAGACGAGAATTAACATTTTACATTCGAGACGGGACAAGGCTAACTCAAATTATCGTGTCGCTTTGGAAAGGGGAATTGAGACGAGACGAAAAGTATCGTAAACATTTCTCGTTTTATCTCGATTCTCGAAATAGTGTAGGTCCATTCTTTAAGTAACAATTGCTTTTTAGACGGAATCTTATACGTTATTTTGTTACTTTGTATTTCAGAGCTCATAGAATTTATTATGTTCTGAGTAGATATTTTTGTAGCAAAGCTATTATAATTACTTCTGCATATACTAAAAGTTAGTTTATTATATGTCTTACTGTTATCTTATTGCAGTTATTTTTCTTGAAACGTACAGTAGAATACCTTCTACATGAAACTATAGTGGAACGCTTTCGTTCAAAATTTTCGTAGTTGCAGAGGTATGTCCCGGAGGTCCGGACAAAATCCCGAAATCCCGACTTATCTGTAAGTTTTGTCTAATTTTAGGGCAACTTTAAAAATCTTAATACAAGTTCATAGTAAGACGCTTTCTTTGGATAAAAGACTGAATTATGTATGCGTTATATTGATATTTTAACAAAATATACATACGAATATAAAAAAGAATAGTTCCTATTTACAAAGTTTGGTTGAACGAATACATGGAACGTGTTGGAAATCGCGAACGAAAATATAATTATTTCTAGTAGGAGTAATAGTGGAAGACGTTCGGAATAATTGCTAGGAAACATTTATGACCCATACTAGGCCCTAAGCATGATGTATTTATGAATTGTTTGCTAACCACGTTACGGTCTCCTACACAACGAATCAAGGTTGTAGACAGACATGTGACGTCATATTGTTAGTACAATTTTTCCTCTGCTTAGAAAGCCGTTTCCACTCTAACTTGTAAGACCGAAAGATATTGAGAATTTTTCATTTCATTACACATCAGAAGTATGAATATTGTACTTTGATAAAAACAACTTACCACAATGGGAATCGAACCCAGGATCGCTGTATTACTAAACGACTGCTAACGCCACTACGCTAAGACTGCTATGCTAAGTAAGAAGTCAAAGAAACCTTCGTGTATGTAGCAAATTGCACACGTTTACGATAATGACGAAGCACACTCATTTTGGTCATGATAAAATACTATAGTCGCGAAACTATAAATTTAAATTAGAAAACAGAAATAGACATACAAACACGCAAGGATATGAAGGAGAAACAGGTTTTAAGAGTAATTCGACCCCTTAACTGGAATCTGATGCCTCAGACCATTTTCTTTTCTGATTCACCGAAAGTATCTCCGTAACTTGTCTCTATTATACTTAGTAATACTTGTTTCACAGTTATTTTCAGTAAACTTGAACGACAGGGACACGAACACAGATACATCGAGGACATACAATTGCAAAGGATCACCCACCGGGAATCGAACACGGGACCGCGAGCACTGAACCATCTGAGGCAGTGATGACATGGGTCAATGAACAACTTGACCCACCACCCATCGTGACCCACGACCCACCATGACCCCTACTCACCGTGACGCACTCTAACCTACCACCCAACATGACCCCACTCACAGTGACCCACTCTAACCCATCACCCAACATCACCGACTCTGACCCACCACCAACTGTGAACCACTCTGACCCACAACACATCGACCCACCATCCACCAAAACACATCGTCATCAACTCCGACACATGATCCACGCCCTCTTCTTTACTGACTAAAGAGTTTATACTTGTAATAAAATCATTTTGTTAAATTCTAACTAATCAGAGTTTGAATTTGAGTTTGAAATTAGTTATTTTTACAAACCAACCCACTATCAATTTTGCATATATACCAACCCACTATCAATTTTGCCACTCCTATCATAAAGAAGAATTTTAAAAGATGCTATGTGACGTTCTGTTCATTTTCAATAAAGAGTTAATATACTGAATTTCAGCTCTGTAAGTTTAACGGCTTATGAGATAATCAACATTTTTCGCAAAAGTTCGGATCCCCACTACGCCTTAAGACATTATTATAATGAAAGTGATATGACAACATCCCACTTTGGATTAAGGCCTAACTATATACCAAAAGTCATTTCATTTGACTTTGCAATTTGGCCGTGATGATCAGGCACACATAGTTACATCCATTTATATATATATATATATATATATATATATATATATATATGTGTGTGTGTGTGTGTGTGTGTGTGCGTGTGTGTGTGTGTGTGTACGAAATTTTGTTTTGTCACCAAAGCTCAGACTGCCTTCCAGAGAGTATATCCAAAAAATTGAACATAGATTCTTACGTCCCTTGGATCTGTCTTTACTGAGAAATTTATTTTCCCTTCATTCGGACAGAATAACACGCGTAGTATTACAGGATCAATAGATCATCTGCATTTTGCCACCAAAGAAACATATAATTTTCATATAGAACACAATCATATTAACAGATTACCAAAAAAAGTATGTGTTTGATATATGGATAGATAAAACTCTAAACCTAACATACTGGGTGATACGGGATGATTGAAGCATGTAAGGGACCGGATCACTAAGAAAACTTCATGTAGTGTATACAGACAGAGCACTTTCTAAGTGGTAATTGGGGGTCATCTTGTACTACCACCACACTACCTCTAATTGTGCATTAAAGTCATCTACGATTCAAAATAATAAAAATTCCTTTTTACTTGACTTCGATCTGACATTTTGTTCTCGAGATATATCTGTTTTTGTACTTTTCCGACAAATTTTCGATTGGTCAAAGGAAGCATTTCTACAGCCAGGTTACTATATATTTCTTTTGTTATCTTGATGTCAGGAACAATTTTCCAAATGTTCTCTAAAGGAGAGAAAAGTTTTAAAATTTCCATGTTGCCCATCAACCTATGGTTGAGGAGAGAAGAAGAAGAAGGAAGGTAATAGCATAATACGAAATGTGGTTAACTCAGTAAAAATACAGACCAATCATTAGTTATTAAGTACAATATTAAAGCTCACATGTTATAATATGCTGTCACCGTCTTTGCTATGAATGATAAATGATGCGATGTATAAGTTAAAAGGAAATTAAATATGTGGTTTATTTTTTCAGTTATACCATGCGACTTAAAGGCAATGAATAATGCAATTAACTAAATAATAATGGAAAAAATTAGAAAGCAAGAGAATAGAATAGAAATAGGATAGAAAAATAGAAATAGGAAATCCTTGTAAATCCCCACGGGAAGAGTTGTCTGAGAGAAAAGTTGAGATTGACCAGTTTCATAAAGGTGTCGTAAGAAACATCTCGTCTCGGGAAGTGTTCCTATTCCTATTGAAAGAGCTCCGTATTGTGCATTTCTCACGAAAATTGTTATGTCTCGCATCGTGGTCGAACTTACGTATCGACATGATGTTTTCCATCGGAAACCCTCATGACATGGGATTGGAGGAGGGCTCTTCCACTCCACCGACTATTGCTCCACCTCTAATGAACGAAAGTGGAGCGAAATAGATCAATACAGAGAGAGTTTCGTCTATTAATGCTCGTAGTAGCACTCTTATTGGCTAAATCAAATAGTGATGAGCGCAAGAGTCTTGGTCTTCCAGTTTTTGCAAGAGTCTTGCATGCAAGATCAAAACCAAGTCGAAGACCAAGACCAGGAATCCCGATGCAAGACCAAGACCAAGACCAAGGGGTGCAAGACTAAGACGAAGACCAAGACCATACCTGCAAGACCAAGACCAAGACCAAGACTCTTGCGCAAGAGTCTTGCACAAGTACCGGCATTACTTGATTTTTTTATAGAATGTAAAAAAAAATGAAGCAGATGGATTTGTTGGCTTCAGTAAAAGTGCTGCTGGAGTGAATGTGTTCCAAGTAGTTTAGTCAATCTGCCCCTGTAGCATACAGCTACAGTATGTCGTTTTCTGAAATCATTGTTCGCGTTTTCTGTAGATATTGCTCGTTTTCAAGCCACACACGTGTCATCTTGCGCCATGTGAGCTTTTTTGGTGGATAAACACTGTATGGATATTCTCGGCGTTTTTCCGTTTCCTCCTACTTTCTTCATTCCACCATTTCAGTCATTTCCAATCATTATCGTCTCCCTTACCCATGGTGCATAATCCTGGGACGTTAAACTAGATACTTCATTTCATTTCAAAGCATATATAGTGGTGTTCTTCTTCCAAACCTAAAGAGAAATGTAGTATTGAAGGTCGGTAATTTCGTACGACATAGTTGTCGATTACATAGGAATGGACTTGGTTCCGAGACTCAAGCATCCGTTGGAAATGTTTAATGTGCGCTCATAAAATTAATAGCGAAATAATATTTTCATGACATTGACAAAAACTTAGCAAGTGACTGCAAGTTTGATTTCATGGCCGAAACGTTGAATAATTGTTTATTAATATAACTTTTAGCGTCCTTAGGTATACGGAACATCGAGGACTGAGCGATATAACCTTATACAACTACAATAAATCTATATTATAAAATTGAAAAGACTATTTTTGTGACTCCTAATCTCTTGAATCACCCTACCGATCTCGATCAAGTTTTCAACATAGATGAGGATTGGGCCTGGGAGTGTTTTCATCATTTTACTTTGACGGTAAAGGAGGGGAGGGGAGAAGGGAGAGTTATAAAATAATAAATAAAACTTAATAACTCTTGAACCAAACGACCAATTTCGATCAAATTTTTAACATAGATGAGGTTCAAGCCTGGAATGTTATCTATCACTTCACTTTGACGGAGCAACGAGGGAAAGGTGGAGAGGGAGATGTACAAAAGTCAATTTAAATAAAAATAAAAGTGACTAATTTTGTGACTTAATAACTCTTGAACCGATCTCAATCAAATTTTTAACATGTTTGAGGTTCGGTCCTAGAAAGTTTTTTCAGAGTTTGTTTCACTTTGATGGTATAACCTAAGGGAGGAGGACGGGAAGAGGTTATATATATATATAACAAAACTTAATAACTTTTGAAACATCCGACCGATCTTGATCAAATTCTCAACATAGATGAATTTCAAACCAGGAGCGATTTCTGTCGTTTTACTTTGACGGTGCAACGTAGGGGAGGCAAAATTTTTTTTTTTTGCTAGCCCTTGGGCTAGCTACCCTGTAGAGGGCTACACCCTCTTTAAGGAAAGGGATGGAATGGAAATGAAGGAATTTAAGGTTATAATCGCTGGGCTAAGAGATGTTACTTTATTTATTACTTTATATACTGGGTCATTATAGTCTTTGCTACTATAATCATTTTATAGGTGAGGTAATTAACAAAATATAGTTATAAATACAATAATGATGATTACAACGATACACAACATTATTGGGCAAATAATGCAAATATGTATAAATGAATATGAGGTATGAAATGAGGTGCGATGCACGCCACAACACATAGGTCCTGTTAATAAAACAAATGCGGGTTATCTTCTGCCTAGGGGCGACGCTAGGCCAATGGAGACAGAGGAGGCCCTGTTAGATGACAGAGGAATTACTGTGCGTGATATGACGGGTAGATATGCGGTAGATGGACATGAAGGCGGTGATCTTGCACAAGTGCGAAGTCTGGATGATTAGGCGGTAAGGTATAGCAATAGAGTGTGAATAGTAAATTTAGAGGGAGATGGTAATATCGTGGCCGATCAGATGAAAGGGCGAGGTAATGCATGGTTTCAAAAAGTAATGGTTGCTCTTGCCGGAAGCGAATAGTGATGAATTTTCGGCGGAGAGATTCAATGTGATAAAGCAATGTGGGGAAGGTTATGAGAGAATACAAGTATCGAGTCGGACTAGGGAGGGAAATACGATGAGCGATACGAAATGCATGTCGTTCGAAGGTTGCCAGTTTGTAGTAGTAAGAAGGTGGAGCTGAGATCCAGGCAGTGAACCCATACGTAAGTACGGGACGAAGAAAAACCTTGTAAGTGTTGAGAACGATGTGTGATGTAAGTCCCCATGTCGTGCCAGACAGACGTTTTAGAAGATTGAGACGGTTATAGACTTTAGCCTTAACGTGGTTCAGATGAGGAGTCCAAGTAAGGTGTTGATCAAATATAATGCCGAGATAAGTTACAGTTTTGCTTAGACGAATTGGCGAATTTTGAATGGAGAGAGAGAGAGAAGTGATGGATTTCTGTGAATTCTGGAGCGTTTGCGTGGTGGTAGAAATACGATGGCCTGTGTTTTTGAAGCATTGATAGTGAGCTTCCATTTTCGACACCACTCAGAGAAACGATCAATTGATTCTTGTAATATTAGGTTAATGTGTCTGATGGTACGACCGAGAGCGAGGAAAGCGGTATCATCGGCATACTGAAATGTATGGACGTCTGCGGGCAGAATCGGGAAGTCTGAAACAAACAACAAGTAGAGTAAGGGGGATAAAGCTGATCCTTGAGGGACGCCAGAATGGAGAAATATTGGATGAGACAAATTATTGTTAATATGAACATAGGTAATGCGGCAGGCCAAAAAGTGATAGATAAAACGGATGTATGATGTTGGTAATTTAAGTTTGATGAGTTTGAAGATGAGAGCGAGATGCCATACTTTGTCAAATGCTTTCTCTAAGTCAAAAAGCACAAGACAGGATGGGCGCACAGAGTTATAATGATTTGTAATAAGGGTGCTTAGCCGGTGGAGCTGGTCGTTTATAGAGTATGACGGTCGGAAACCGGCTTGGTAAGATGGAATGAGATTGCGTGCACTGAGATAAGGATGAAGCCTATTGACGAGAATGCGTTCAAGTATTTTGCTAAAAGTTGAAGTTAGTTGGATAGGGCGATAGGAAGATACAGCGCTGGGTGGTTTATTCGGTTTCGGGAACATGAGCGTTTTAGACATCTTCCATTCAGCGGGAAAAAAACCTGTGCGAAGGATGAAAGTGAATATCGAGGCTAATAGAAGGAGGAGTGAAGGTGGGCTTTCCTTGATATGGCGATAGGTGATTGAATCAAAACCTGGAGCAGAGTTTCGTTTAGTCTGAACAACAGAAGTTATGTCGACAACAGTGATAGGAGAAGTGAGTTCATTCGGCGGCAGTATATGATTGGCACTAGGTTGGAAGAGAGGAGCTGCTGTGTTGACTTTATCTACTGGGTGAGAAAAAATATGATCGGAGGGTTGAGGGGTAAAGATGTCTTGGAGGTAGTCGGCAAAAGCGTTGGCCTTGTCCTGATCAGTAGCAGCGTGACTGTTGTTGATGATGAGTGGATAAGAGGTTTTAGTATATTTACCACAAAGCGCATTGAATCGTTTCCAGAAACGTGAAGGATGTGCCGTGTCGGCAAGAGTATTACAAGTTTTAATCCACTGGCGCTTTTTGTACGCTTCAATATAGTTTTTTACAGAACGTTGGAGCTGATTGTGAAGACGGAGTGCTTCGGGATTTCGTGTCCGGACGTAGTCACGATATGCTTGACGAGAGCGTTTGATCTGAGCAAGGTAGTGCGGAGGTAATTTTGGTTGGTATGGAGTTGAACTTGAAGTTGGGATGAACAATTCAGATGCACGGGTGATTTCAGAAGTGATAGTAGAAACGTGGGCATAGAGCTCGTCGGATGATGTAGGAGGGTGAAGATCTGCGACAGCATGGGTAAGATATGTGCGATATTGATTCCAGTTTGCTTTATCAAAGCGAGGCGTTCGAAGTGGTGGAAGTGCAGTATGTGAATGAGCGGTGCCAAAATGATATGAAAGTTTGACCGGGGCGTGGTCACTACCAAGAAGATCAAGGACTGTAAATGTACTATTAGCAGCGAGTGTATTTGAGGTGATGGCGATGTCGGGAGTGGTATTGGACACAGGTCTAGTAGCAGATGGGAGAGTATGTATTATGCCGGTAGTGTGAGTGGTGATATGGTCTGTAAAGCGTGTGCGTTCATTCGGAGTGCGACTATGAAAGTTTATATCGGCGAGAATGATGAAATGTTTATAGGTAGTAGAAATATGACTGAAAAATTCAAGTGGGATGGGGTGACCGGGTCGAACATAGATAGTAGCGAAAGTGATGATGATTGACTTGAAGTACAATGTAATGATGATATGCTCAGGGAGATGTGGAACAGGACAAAGGTAATGGCGAGATGGTATGTGATTGCGAAAGCCAATTGCTACTCCCCCATTGGCCCGTAATGCAGGAGCTGTATTGTCATGACGTGTGAGTGTGTAGCGAGGAATATGACATATGGTAGACTTGGTGAGAAAGGTCTCATTCAGCAAGAATACAGATACGTGTTCTTCGAGTAACAGTGCTTCGAAAAGGGTTTTATTGGTAGGTAAGGAGCGAATATTCATGAAAAGAAAGACTAAATCCATTATGACGGGTAGGTTAAACAGCTGTTTCTTGACGGGATGTGTGAAAATGAACGTAATTGTTGGTATAGGTGGCGTAGAAATTGACATTGAAGACTGATTTAGCAGCTTTGGTAAGTTGTTGCAGAATATGATTGCGTTGAAAAGGATGAATATTTTGTAGGGTGAGCGTGAGAAATTGAAGAAGCTGCTGGATGGTAACTGGATCAGTGGTTTGGAGATCGGTTTTAGGTGGAGAGTCTGGCATCCGGAGCGGTACGACTAAATCAGGATGTTGTTGATCAGGTTGTGGTTTATTCTTGCACTTATAACTATAGGCCGGATGTTGTTCGTGGCATGTGGGGCATTCGGGTGGCTGTTGAAGGTTGGTGCAGAGGCGCGTAGGATGTGGTCCTGTGCAATGTCCACAGACTGGCTGATTTTTGCAATTTATAGTGTTGTGATCATTGTAGATTTGACAGTTTTCGCATCTCACTGGAAGAGGAGCTGGAGAGCGTGAAGGTTCAACCCTGTGGCGACGTTTATAGATGTATGCGCCAGTAGTGAGTAAAGTATCTATTGTATCTTGGGAAGAGGTGAGAATGCGCACCATAAAAGTTGCACCTTGATTGTTCCGTATGCGGATGACCTTATGAATGTTATGTCCCTCATGTTGAAGCTCTTCATGAATTTCGGCGTCGGAATATGTTGGGTCAACCCCCCGGATGACAACTGATAGATATGGTGGACGTTTTGGCGGCGGTGCTTGTTTCTGACGTGTAGAGGAAAGAGATGTAAGAGTGGCGTTTTTCCCGAAGATCTCAAACGAGGCCTTGTTTCTGATGGTGATTGCGAACTGCGGATCTATGGACTTTAAGATGTAACCATTACGTGTCTTAATTATTTCTGTTAGTGGAATGCTTGGAAGATATTTCCTAAGTTGTAACATAATGAACTTTTCATTGCTGTATTTCGTGTCATAATTTTGAAGAAGGAAGGAATTTAGAATCGGGCGATGAGGAGGCTGATTAGTGGTATGAGATGATTGAGAATTTGGAATGGTTGTATTGCTATTGTCATCGGCTGCATCCATATCAGAGTGGTCTGAAATATTGTCTCTGTGTTGCTTCTTCGACTGATGTCGAGGCTGCTTAATAGAATCAGAATACAACTGTGTGTTTCGTGGAGACCTAGACCTGGTGGAGACATTCGAAGCTGTTGATGCGGTAGAACTGCCGGATATGGTTCGCTGCCGGTTGCCAGTATCCTTCCGCTTGACCACCTTCGTGTTCGAAGCGGACGGAGTGACAAAAACCGGAGGAAGACCACCGTGCCGTCCATCCACCTTTGGTCCAGAAGCAGCTTGATCTGCCATAACAGAGACCGATAGATTTCTAGAGAGCCGTGAGACCCGAAGATGATGTGTCGTGAGTGATGAATATGATGAAGGTAGGACAACCCGTTTGGATAGTTGCTCAGGAGGAGCGGCTCCTCTGGCTCGATCCGTAGATCCGGACGCCCTTGGCTTGATGAGTCTGACGGACGGATCTCTAGAAAGAAACAGAGAAAGAGGCTCAGGATATGGAAAAGGAAGGTTAATTCAAAAATCGTCACCATATACAAGGTAACGCTTCAGAGCAAGCTCTGGGAAAGTATGTGTAGGGGAGGTGGAAGAGGGAGATATATATGTAAAAAAAAAAAAAAAAATAAAAATATAAGTGACAGTTTTTGTGACCATCAATCTTGAACCAGCCGATCAATCTCAATCAAATTTTCAACATAGATGAGGTTCGGACATTTTTTTTTTTTTTTACCAAATAACTTTAACGGTATAATTTAGAGCAGGGGGAGGTGATGGAAAATGTACAAAAGCAAATAAAATTTAATAACTCTTGAACCATCCAATTGAACTCGATCTCATTTTCAACATAGATGAGGATCAGACCTAAGATGGTTTCTGTCATACCACTTTGACGGTGCAGTTTGGGGGATTGTGAGGGTAAAGATATTTAAATATGATCGAAAATGACCGATATTAAAATGGAATCTATAGTTTGGTCGCTGAGATAAACAGCGACACTTCTGATGCCATGTAAATCCAAATTCATTTTCAGAGGGAAGGGACGAGATATAAAAATGATCAAAAATGTCGAATATTAGTGTCGAATCTACACTTTGTGAGGTCGCTGAGTTGAATACTGACACTTCCGATACCGTTTACGATCAAATTCAGTCTCGTAACTTGGGGGAGAGGGAGATACATAATAATGATCAAAAATGACCAAATATTAGTGTCGAATCCATAGTTTCCGGCGTCGCTAAGGTGAATAGTGATACTTCTAATCCCGTTTAAATGCAAATTCAGCCCCGCAACTTAGAGGAAAAATTATATATATATATATGTATATGTATGTATATAAAAATTATCGAAAATGACCATTATCAATGTCGAATCCATGGCCTTCGAGGTCATTGAGATTAACTTTGGCACTTCCGATGCCGTGCATCGCAACATGGGGGAGGAGGAGATGTATAGGTTTATTGAAAAGGACCGATATTAGTGCCGAATCCATAGTTTTCGGGGTCTGTGAGACGAACAGTGACACTGCTGATGCCGTTTAAATCCAAATTCAGCCCCGTAACTTGGGGAGGAGGAAGAGAGAGAAATTTAAAAATGATCGAAAATGGCCGATATCAGAGAGCGCTTTACTAATAGTAAAAAGTGACTGACTAACGATATATTATTATTATTATTATTATTATTATTATTATTATTATTATTATTATTATTATTATTATTATTATTATTATTATTATTATTATTATTATTTAGTTTAATCCAACGAAGTGGGTAATTGATGCTAGTAATCCATATACGAGGGGGTGCTGATAAGTTCTTAGCTTTACTAAGAAAAATAAGACAAAATCAAATTTTTTTGATGGATTTATTAAACATACTCTCCCTTCAATTCGATGCATTTTTTGCTTCGACCCTGCAATTTATTTAGGCCCTCTAAATAAAGCTCTTTGTGTTGGGTGTCAAACCATGAGTTTACTGCTGTAATTGCTTCAGAAATGGTGGTGAATTTTTGCCCCTTCAAGTGTTTCTTTAAATTTGGGAATAAGTAGTAGTCTGATGGGACCAGGTCAGGTGAATATGTTGGGTGGTGCAAGTTTTCAAACCCTAAGCTAGCAAATTTTTGCATCGCAACATTGCTCTTGTGAGGAGATGCGTTGTCTTGAAGCTGGACAACTTTTCGTGACAACTTTCCACGGTGTTTTTGCTTCAGCTCTGAGTGAAGCCTTTTCAGTAATGATGGATAGTAAGCTCCGGTTATAGTGCTACCTTGCTATAGATAATCAACAAAGATTACCCCATCCAAATCCCCCCCAAAAAACTGGCAAGAACCTTTGAACTTGATTTTTGCACACGAAACTTTTTTGGCCTCGGTGAACCACTGTGACACCACTCTTTTGATTGTTCCTTTGTCTCTAGATCATATAAATAGATCCATGTTTCATCCTCCGTGACCAAACGTTCCACAAAATTAGTCCCTTCCTGCTCAAAACGGCTCAAAACCTCTTTGGAAGCAAGCACTCTTGCACGCTTTTGATCGGCTTGCAAACATTTCGGCACTCATTTAGCAGAAAGTTTGTTCATGTGCAAATGACCGCGAATAATGACACCAACGCGTTCACGGGATATACCTAGGCCCTTTGCTATATTTTTAGCAGAAATTCGTCTGTCTGTGAGAATCATTTCATGAACCTGTTCAATGATTTCTGGCACAATCACTATGGATGGTCTCCCAGGGCGAGGGTCATCTTCAGTGCCAAAATGGTCTGTCTTAAATTTCACAACCCAGTTCTTCACTGTGGGTTGTGAAATTTAAGACAGGCGCATGGACCCCCAATGTTTGTTGCATCTCACCATGGATCGTCTTTGCAGATTTCCCCTGGAGGAAGAGGAACTTCATCACCGCTCGACTCTGAACATCGTTGAACTTGTTGGGCTGCCCTGCCATCTCAAGCACTCACCTAAAAAAAAAAAAAAAAAAAAAAAAAAACTTTCCTTAGTACCAATGTTTTAATATTTCGTCACAAACATATAGACACATGTAGCTTTCAAATAAAAACAAACGCTATAAATATCGGAAGGGGGAAGGGGGCAAAGCTAAGGACTTCCCAGCACGCCCTCGTACACAAGTGAGACTTCAAATAACTTGAAGTTTTGAAGCCGTTATTTTGTATTTCTAATACAGGTGAAATGTATTTACATAAATCGAGTTTACAGAAAAGACATATTGACAGTTGAGTCGTTTTCAGTTTTTTCTCTCTCTCTCTCATTTTATTTATTTATTTTATTTTATTTTATTTTTATTATTTTTTTTTTGGTCAATATTGCTAAACATATCATCATCAATATGGCTATTCTGTCATTATTGGCAAGTTACTTGCTGCAACTGAGAAGCTTCGACGTTCGGTGATTCTCAGCTAGTCTCTTCGTCTTGACGTAGCAATTTTCTGTTTTAATAACTTCCTTCAACTAGCCTCCTTCGCTCCCTCCCTCTATTTTCTTCCAACAATACCCTCCAGCACGTCCCTCATAATAAAGTTCCTCCTTAGCCAATATCCTAACCAGTTTCTCTTCCTCCTCTTAACAATATCTAAAATTCTTCCTTTTTCCCCTCCTGCTAATTCTTTTTAACACCTTCTCAGTCGTCGTCCGTTCAACACAGCTAATTCTCTCCTTTTTTCTTCATCGAAAGCCTGCAATTTTTCATCACTTTTGCGTAATGTCAATGTTTCTGCCCCATAGAGTACATATTGGAACCTGTAAAACAAAATCTCAATATTTAATTGGAAGTTTGTTTAATACAAGGATTAGCTAATCGTGGTTGAAAAGAAAAGTTTGACGGCATTAGAGTGTAAAAATAATTTTGCAATTCATGATATTTCAATAATCTGTGCCGTTTTGATTTTCTTTCATTCGTTTCAGGGGTTGCCTCCACAGTTTGGGAACCAGTGAAGTGTTGGATATCTTTAAAAAATATAAACAGATTAAGAAACGTTGTGATTTAGGCACATCTTATAAGTAGTAAAGCGTGGGCACCCATTAAAAGAAATAAAGGACATCACCTACGTTGTACACTATCATCATACTTACACGAAGTTAAAATATATTACATTTAGAAACATACATTGTATTTCCGTTACTATTGGCACATTGTAGAGTTTATTATCCCTTATATCCATAGTAAAATTTACCTATGAAAAGCTTGAGATTTCTTAAACGCAAGACTTGCAAGACTCTTGCATGCAAGACCAAGACCAAGACCAAGACCAAATGTTCCAGTGCAAGACCAAGACCAAGACCAAGATCACCCCGGTCTTGGTCTTGGTCTTGCATTTGCTCATCACTAAAATCAAATGATGACGTTATACACATAGGCAGGGCTAAAAGTGAGGGGGAAGCACGGGAGGACGTTCTTCCCCCACTTCCAAAAATATCTAAGGCGCCCTCCCCAGTTCCTAAAATTACAATGGAGAAAGATAGGCACGGAGAAAGGCGTGACGTCATCTGTCTCCCTACCTTTTCAGATCCACTTTTATCCCTGCACATAGGAACTACTGATGGCGTGACAATGTTTTAGGTGAACTTCCTCTTGTTATGTTTGGTAATTTCCTTTCTCTTTCTGTGTTATTGAATCTGTATGTGTGTGAGAGAGAGAGAGAGAGAGAGAGAGTATGTGAGAATGAGAGAGAGTGGAGAGGGACTGAGGTAAAACGTCATCAAATATTAATACGTTGTAAAATAAGTCTTGCCTATGTTCACTCTCTAGTGGTACGAATATATTATGCTTAAGTGAATTTTTGTAAAAAGTAGGATTTTTTTTATAAAGAGAATCCCATGATAATTTATAGTGTACAATTTTAATATTTCTATTTAAATCATGTATTAATTGATGGTGAGCGTGCGCACAACGAAAAGCCTGACTTTTGCAGAAGATATTAGTAAACTTTGTAATGCAGTGCTTTATCTTGTTTTCCAATTTATATACATGGTGTTTAATAAGTAATGGTCATAAATTAAACCGTGGATAGTACACGCCAAAACTAACAAAAAAGTCTTAGTAAACATGTGTCCGCAAACGCTTCGTAACGGAGATAGGGGCTGTCGAAAGTGTGGGAAAATGAGGTTTGGAGACGAATATCTCAAAAAGTATGAATCGGACAGAGAGCGGTTCAATGAATGACTATCGAAATCAGACCTGCGCTATGCAGAAATGCATGGTTGCTAACTGTGCAATGCGCGTGCATGGGATTCCCGGAAAATTGTCCAAGGAAAGGGGGGCTCGAAATGAACATCGACGGCGAGTCTATTCACCAGTAATTCATAAGTCGTGGTACCAAGTCGAAAGCTCGAAAATACACAAAATGGCGGACAATGTTTACGTGCCGTGTGTGGTTGCATTGCAGGAAATGCGATTGCATAACCAGCAGGAAATGAGAGAGGCAATCGAATAAAGGTGGTGATGCATGTTGTGAACTACTTCAGAGCACATTCTTAAGACGAATGCACATATACAGAGTAGTCCTTTACTGTACCAACACCAAGGTAAAACAAACGATGCGCGAAAATGAATGGAATGGCCGAAAGAAACATTGGTAGAACGCGTGCTACAAGCAGTGGACAAAAACCCAGGAACGAGCACAAGACGTGTGGGACTTGCCGAACGCGTATCCAATGCGCTCGTATGGCACATTCTCCATGAACAGCACTTGTACCCATACCATCTGCAACGTGTACAACCTTTGACCCCCAGAGATTTTCCGGCGAGAATGCAGTTTTGTCAGTGGCTTCGCAGACAAATTACTGGCAATTCTCATTTCACTGATGAAGTCCTATTTACTGATGAAGAGTTATCAACTATGCATTTCTGCATAGCGTAGGTCTGACTTAGATAGTCATTCATTAGACCGCCCTCTGTCCAATTCATACTTTTTGAGATATTCGTCTCTAAACCTCATTTTCCCACACTTTCGACAGCCCCTATCTCCGTTACGAAGCGTTTGCGGACATATGTTTACTAAGACTTTTTTGTTAGTTTTGGCGTGTACTATCTACGGTTTAATTTATGACCATTACTTATTAAACACCCTGTATACAGTACACAACTTGAGTACTGCTCAAGTGAGAGTGCAAATTAAGAACATCTTGGCCTTGTTAAATTTAGCTCGGAGCACAAAAAGAAACTGTCATTTAATATGTTTTTCGGATTATATATTGTATGCTTGAATTCGTCTTCATGAGAATCGAAAAACATACAGGTTTAGTTTAGTTAGTTTTTTTTTTTTTTTTTTTTTTTTTGACAAAAGGCGTGCAGTTGGGCCAGGGCCTTAACTTGTGGGGGAAATGGGCAACTTCCTTTCCCAGGGAAGTTCCCCGCCTTTCGAGAGGGACCCACTTTAAGACAAAATTATCTTACTCCATACACGATACCAACATGAAATTATAAATGAAGCATCAAACAGGTTCGCTACATTACATAAACAAAACAGCACACAAAAGGTAAATAAAACAAAAATGAGTCATGGACCCATTTTAGCAAACATATATCTAGTATTAGGGGCCTTAGAAATAATATTTATTCGTATGGCTTTGAAATTTGTCAATATTGTCCCCTTAATTAATTTGTCTTGTATGGAACGGGCCCAGGGGTGGAACTAACAACCCCGCAGACCTTACGATGCGGGGGGCCCACAGGTTCCGTTGGGACCATAAAGAGTAAGAGAAAGATGGAAAGAGGGGGCCCAAGAATTAGAAAAAAAACTTCTTCTAGGAGGTCCAAATACACCTATTAATGCTTGCCCTCCCCCGCAGAAAAAAATACATTTTCTGTCTCCTTTAAACTGCCTTTCAAATGAGCCATAGAACTTTACAGTAGCTTCTTCCATATCCGAGTAAACTATGTTCCGGATTGACATTGAACTGTGTCCTGGACTGACAGATTTTTTTTTTTTTTTTTTTTTGAGCCATAATTTCATAAAACTTCAACAAGCAACATAGCTAACAACAAAGCAGATATTTCTTTTGGAGCCATTGTTTCACAGATGAATTTGGCTGAAAATTTCACCTGTAAAGAGCAGAATGAAATCCAGACAGCTCACTGGGTTATTAAACAAGTGCCAGTCTTCACAGCTGTGTCATGGTTCATGGATAGTCATGTGAGGTGGAAAATCGATTCAGTCGTGACTGTGAAGAGTTCTGTCTACTAATTTGTCCTGCGTCCCGACCGGACACCCGTCGGAACGCATATTGTCCCGATTAACGGTTTTCAAAATTAATTAATATTTTACTGGGTCTTTTTACAAAAAAAAAAAAAAAAAAAAAAGTACACGCACAGTGTTATGTAGATATATATAATCAATTTAACAAATTTGTGTTCTAATTTGACTCATGAAAAAATAGTTAGCAGTTCGTTTTTAATCTA
Organism: Thermobia domestica; assembly: GCF_964235325.1. Lineage (NCBI taxonomy): Eukaryota > Metazoa > Arthropoda > Insecta > Zygentoma > Lepismatidae > Thermobia > Thermobia domestica. Next base: position 25,207,517 of record NC_137458.1, read on the forward strand.
TAGTTTTTCCCAGTGGCGTATTTATGATTTTGTTTCGGGGGATTTGCTAACTTTCGTGGGAGCTTTGTCTGGAAAAATGAAAATTCTGCAAGATATTTCATTTACATTACTATAGTAAGTAAGATTTCGGGAAGGATTAAGCCCGGAACCCCCCCTAAATACGCCACTGGTTATTCCCTAATTATTTTGAGTTGATAATCCAGCCGATGATGATAATAGTATATTCCATGCAGCGACAAAAGTGTTGTTTCGCAACCTCTATATAAAAGCGACTGCTACTGCAGTGGCACTAAAAATAACGCTCACTTCAGCGGATGGCCTTCACGCTAACTATAACCCATTTGTTTGTAATAAAAATCAAATACTTTTTGTCAGTAATTCCTTAATGTTATGTACTCATTTGTGATAGAAAAAATCTATATAGTTTTCCTCTCAACTTTGTTTATATTAAATAAATTGCAGTTGTTTTGGTTTGAATTTGCTGCATATAAGTATTGCATATAAATAGTAATGAGCATTGGGTGTGGAAAAAGAATAAGCTGCTGCATTCATTCAGATTCATGTTATTCAGTTGGTTATTTACATTGTTTCGAATGACTAGCCGTACGTAGAGTCGTCTCCGCGGGGGAGGGGGATCCAACGCCGATTGTCGTCCCGATTTTTTAAGAAGAGTCGGCAACTTTGCTTCTCCGTCCCTCTCAATGTTGAAGACAGATTTACCCCGCTGCATATAAATGTTTTCTGTTTCTCATTATTTGGGAAGAGAATATTTTTGCCACTTATGTGTAGGATGCAAGTATGACAAAGTCGTTTGACGTAAAATTACTGACAATATGTCGCTCTGACTGTCTGGCTGTAATCTAGGACACAACATAGGTACGCCCACATATATGCATTTGCACGCAAAGAAATAAATGCGAACAGCAGCAATGGAATTACACACATAATACAACAGAGTAATAACCTCGCCTATGGGTCAACGCATTTCCTTAATGCAGTGTTCTCATACCCTTCTTTTTTTTCAAGTTGGGCCGTGTTTATAACCCAGAATGCTTTGCAAACCATACTCTTCTAGTCCCTGTTTCTACGATTTGTCTTTTTTAAGAAGATTTCTTTACCAAAATTCCTTTCTACCTATTGACTTTTTCCGCCCACCCGTTCGTTCGGAAGACAAACAAATCTCAAAAACTACTATAGACCCTACTAGATGATCTACCACGAAACTTGGTTGGGATGTAGAGGGTTCATTGACAAAGACCGTAATTGATTAAGCGCAACGACGCCAACTTTCCAAAAGTTATGTGGGTTCATATCAATGGCGGGGCGTGTTAGCCTATGTTTTCAGGGAAGTCTCGATGTTTGATTTTTTTTATTAGTTAAAATCTTTTATAAATACTGTCACAAAGTGCTGTGCTGTGTTAAAGTAAAATATACCGGTACTATAAGGATAAGTTAAGGCTCCTCTAGCACAGTCGGTAACACGGCTGACTTAAATGCAAGAGAAAAGGGTTCAAACCTGCGTCCAAACTAAAAATCTTGTGGGTGCGCCGCACCAAGAAGATTATTTGTATGGGTGCCAGAGCCCCGGAGCACCCACGTAGTCGGCGCGCAAGATTAAGCGTCACAAGAAAATATTCTGTCTGCAGCATCCTTAACTCTACTAAAACAGGAAGTGATAGAAAGTTACTACAACTTCCGGATTCAATATTGATCCACGTAGAACAAAACGATGAAAATATGACCAGAAGCGGTTTTTCAAAACAGAATTAGCGTTCTAAAAACATGTACCATCTTGTCTCTTAACTCGTATTCAAATCACATGTGGCAAATCAGCCACTTCCGGTTTTAGCGTTGATCGCCATACAATAGAAACCATAATTGATAGCGACAAGCAATTTTCTTTAATCAATTAAGTGTCCTGGAAAAATATTCCATCTTCAGTTTAATCTCTCTATTAATGTCAGAAGTGGCTAGAAATCAACAACTTTCGGTTTTAAGAGTGATCATTATAGAGTAAAATTGGTTGAAGATGCCGGGAAGCTGTTTCTGCAATCAATTAAGCGTCCCAAAAATATAGGACTACTCCATCTCCACTTATCTGGTGTGTTGGGTCCCTGGTTTGATCCCAGTTCGTGCAAAGTGGGTTTTGTGATGAACAAACACAGTGTGTATGGGCTTTCTCGGGGTTCTCCTGTTTCCTCTCACTTTCTCCATTTCATCATTTCATTCATTTCTCGTTATCACTGTTTTCTTAAGCCTACACTGTAAAAAATAAAACACCATTAAAACACTTATAGTACAGATGTTGAGGGGGAAATTGAGAAAATAGTGTTTTCAAAGTGTGCTCCGCGTGTCCAAAAACGTTATTTCTATAAAAACAATATCTAAGTAGTATGACATATTAGAACACTTTTTTCTCGAAAAACAGTTCAAAAACAACATACAAGATTCAAGTAGGGGGTCTACATGCAAAAGTTGACATTACTTTTTACATTACAAGAGTTATTGTAGGGAAAGTTTCAAGTACGTGCAAAAGTTAAATGGCATCGGTAGTGTCACTATTCATCTCAGTGAAACTGAAAGCTATGAATTGTACCTGAATGTCAGTAATTTTTGATTATTTTTACACATTAATCTCTTTCCACTCTCACTTCTCATCTCCTATGGTGTGGCGGATGGATTTACACTTAAAAGAAATTGTAAGGATCAATATTTATCTCAGCGACCCCAAAAACTGTGGATTGGACACTTATGTTTTCCGTTTTTTTTTTTCTTTTTTTATATGTCATTTCCTTACCACCTCCACTTCTAAGCCCGTTCATGGCGATTGAGTATGTATTTGGTCTCCAGCGGCATCGAGCATGTCATTATTTATTTTAGTAGCACCGAAAAGTATGGATTGGACACTAATATCATTCATTTTCGAATTTTTTCACAGGTCAACCCCTACCCTTTCCCAATTCCATTCTCGAAATCATGATGAAAGCCTAACAGTAAGTTAGATCAGAGGGCATTTGTAGCAAAAATTATCACAAATAGTGGACTGGTCTAGATGGAGTTTAGTGAGTGAACATCATTACGTTCGTTTTCATTTACGTAATATAGGATTAGGATTAGGTTTAGATTTCTGGACTTTCGACATCTATGGACATGTTAGTCCTCCATGTTTGAGAAATGACGTCACTCGGCACCACCGAGGGAATTGGGGAGGAAGAAATGAATGGAGAATTAATGAAGCGGTCTGGCACCATTATCTATGTTATGTATCAACCCGGCATTTGCTTCGTGTGAAAGAGAAAAATCAGGAAAAATCTCACTCAGAGTGACTTGCCTGAGAAAGTTGTTACACCTTTCCGACCCAGTGTTCCCACCGGTAATCAAACCTGAGACCGTTCTCATTAACAGCGAGAGGGTAAGTGACTATGGTACGCGGGACCACTCTTACGTATATAGATTATTACAACCGGAAGTTATAGCTTTACTGCTATGGTTTTGGCATTCAATTTGTTTAGTTTGGAAGTCTACAGTAGTTTTACAATGTGAACTGGAGCTCAGTTGATGAGTTATAGAAATCTTCACTGTATCAATTGGAACTGCTCCAGTACAATGTACAATTTTTATATAAGGTCTACTACGATGAAACACTGACTCAGAAACTGTCGTCATATCGCGTCGTTATTATTGATTGCACATACACAATCGAAACCAACCCACGCAGTCCCATTGCACTGCAGAAAGGGGAAACAAGTCACTGACCTTGCCAGGGACGGAAACTTATTGTAAGGTACAACTATTGTGAAAAATCTTTTTCTACACTGAAAATGCAATGTTGTTCTTTTCAGCCACTATCGAATAGAATAGAATAAATTTTATTTGAATATACTAGCTGAACCTGCGCTCTCTACACAGCGCATCATTCGCATATGAGCATAAATATCCTTCTCATTTCTCAATCTGTAGATGTCCCTTTACAGACACAAGTGAAAAAAGTCTTGATTTAAAAAAAAAAAAAATTGGCAAGGCGTATCATAAAGGGGACCTCAATATTTCGCACCGTTTGCAAGATTTGAGCTACTTGCGGTTGGAGTTTCTAATTCATGCATGACCAGTGTTTTCTTTCTTCTTCCATGCAGTATGTAATAAGCAAATACATTACATACCGGTACGCAATTAATTATAATCGCAGTTATATATGGTATTCATTGGGCAAATCACTCCAAAAATAAAGATTCATCTTACTGGTTAAACTGGAGAAATGGTTATCGTTCCTTTTCCATTATTATTTCGTAATGAAATAAACGCCCGAGACATATGCAACCCCTATATACAACAGTGTGATTTTGGAATGTATAACGCATAGGGTATGATGCTTTAGTTTTCTTTTTTCTTTTTTTTTAATTTCAACTCTTCCATGCGTACCCTAAAAAATGTAATAAAGAAATAACGGCCATGTTTTTAAAATATTCAATTAAAACTGGACAATCTACGCAAAATTTCCAATCGATCAGTGAAAAGGTCATCTTTCTAGAGCCTCTAGTTTCCGAGATCTCATTGTCGAAAGGATTGGCCACAAACATATAAATTTCCACAACATATAGTTTAAAAGAACTCGGAAGATGGAAGCACAATTCATGTGCATTGATTTTAGAGAATTCCCCCCCCCCCACCAAGGATTTTATGCATGCATTTCCCCACCACCAAAATCTCTAGGTGGGGAAGGACAGATGGAAAGCAAATGTCATACATTAACAAAAATGAAAAAAAATCATGGTCACACCTTCTAAATAGTGCTAAAATAAATCAGTAGCATGACTATAACTTCCTTATAGGCTATAAGGGGCTTCTATAAGGGAAAAATGTTTAGTGCACTGCAGACAAGCGTCTGATACAGGGAGTAATGATAGGGAGTTTGATCAAATAAAGGGGCAGGTAATCCAGGATTTAGTAGATGAAGTGGAAAGAAGGTTTCGTTCAAATGATGTGCTAAAATGCTTTACAGTGTTTGAAAATAAAAATCATAATAGCATGAGTATTTTATACGTTAACATAGACGTAGGGTCTATATAATGCAGTTCAATTATGGGATTGAATCCTGATACTGCAGTGTCAGAATGGAGAGAGTACAAGTCAAGTTCTAACTCGGTAAATGATTTTCCAGTCCTTAAAGCCCTAACGAGGAAAGTTAGCTCTGTGCCATTATCAACTAACTGCTCGCGTGAACGTGGATTCAGTGTTGCTCATAATATTAAAAGTTCCGAAAGAAACCGTATGTTGAAGAGTACTTTGCAATCTTTATTGACAATTCAATTCAATGGACTTAGGGGCGGATCCAGGACGGACTTCTGAGGGGGGTTTGTAATACTGCTACTTAGAGCTACTTTTAAGAGCACCAAATTCTGGGATGGGTTTTATTTATATATAAAATAAGAAAGTTTTCTCTTCTGGGGGACGATCGCCCCCTGGATCCGCCCCTGAATGGGCATCTCCTGAAATTATGGGATGCTGTTAAAATTATAGGACAAGTGGGTTTTGTCTGACCATCACATGTCCAATTCTCGTTACACACGGAAAGAGAGTGAAAAGGTGAAGTCTAATCTTAAAATGTTTCTCTAAGGTAATACGTTATTGCAAACTATATATTAGGTCTATAAATCATTCACAATCATTCAATACTCGTATTATTGTGGCTCTCCCCACTGGTCTAGTGGCTAGCACGATCGTACCATCTTTGGTGTATGGGGTCCCGGGTTCGATTTCTGGTGGGAGCGCCTCACAAAAATTTGAACGATTACGGTGGTTCGGATTCTACCTTAAACTGTAAGTCCACATCTCATAGCCTCGCTGCTGAAAAGGAATGCTAAACTTAAATCACCAAATCAATCGTATTATTGTGCTTGTGCTTTCAGTTTTAAAAGTTTAGCGTCCTACGAATATCCACCAAGGCTAAGGAAGGCGGTCATGATGAGATAGATGATAATGGTGGATTAAGAAAGTGGAACGAATCGGTAGGACTCTGAGAAAACCCCCATACACAGTGTTTATATACCACAAGCAGAATTTTCCGCGAGTTACGAACCCATGCACCTGAGGTGAACACTTTACCACTGAGATAACGCGGCTTTTCGTTGTGCCTTCAAGTATTTGTGTTGAAATAATACCTGTTATTTATAATAATACATTCTTCCTAATACGAATACGATATAGATACATAGCGTTATTTAGACTTACATAGGTGGCCGAATATCTGAGCGACCAAATTGAAACACTAAATACAGTGAAGAAACGTGAATTTCACAAAAAATAATAAAAACTATACTCTGGCTCTACAGTTCATGCTACTCTATGGCTGGTCAGGTGGAGCGCTTCAACTTCGTATGTCTAATGCTTGGTTAGCACATCGGTTCTCACGCGCTATTATTTCTGACTTCTAGATCTCACACCACTATTTTCGTGAATCTAGTCTCCCTCATGGTGGTAAACACAAGGGGACTGTGCTCCCACGGGAGTCTAACTCTGGACAATACGCACGGAAATGTATATTAAATGCAGTAGATAAGTACTAATTTAGGTTAAATGAATAAATACCGTTATTAAAGTATTTTAAATAACAACGACGACTAGTTTGAACATTTATTATTATTATTATTATTATTATTATTATTATTATTATTATTATTATTATTATTATTATTATTATTAATAATAATAATAATAATAATAATACATAAATATTTCAACTTTTTGGAGCTCCCACTTGATGTGTTAAGTACAGTGAGACATATATGGACCGCTGAACTTCCTCCCCCCCCCACACCATTTTCAAATGATTTCGCACTCTGAACTGAGGAATGTAACATAAGTATATGCATGTGATGTACGGAACATTGTTAGATGTCAGACATCCTGCAACGGCATGATGTAACATCTAAGGGCAGTGCCTAAGTAGCAGACGGATAATGTATGCTCCATACGGATTTCTAGAGTAAGCAAGAGGAATCCGTATATTTGTACAATATACCGCTGTCCGAAGAACAGATTTTTCTTAGTGTACAAACCCGTGATACATTATACTATAATTCTGACTATATACTGCATGAATTTATATTCCCTTTGGTTTTACTTTTTAAAAAGGGAATTTACACTGTCGGTTACATAAATGTATTCTGGTAAATCAATTGATGGTTGCTCTCTTTCTAATTTTGCATCTCTGCTTTACGTTTTTGGAGAGTTGTGTTCAGTTGTGCTGCTAATATTTTTAATTCCTCCTTACGTTTCCAATTTGATATTTCCTCTGCAGCCAGCTTCTACTCCTTTTGTTGTGTATTTTTGCATTAATGTATATTTTCATATTTTAGTGTATTCTACACATCTAGACCCTAAATAGAATGCAATTTTCACTTTCATCTTCCCCGCAGATTTACATATCTCACACCCTTTTCGCCTTTGCGACTTTCCCATTTCCACGTGCCTAGCTGAATATGGCTATTATTCTCCTGCTTTCATTAATGAAATTTACATATGTTTCCCTTCCTAACACTTTTTGTTTCTCATATTCCCTATACATTAGTTTGTTTCCTCTTGTACTAGTGTCATAAGGGAATTCTGTTTAATGTGTTTTATGTTTTCTCGTTCTAACTGTTAGTCTACGTTTTGTTTAAGAATTCCTTGACCCCTTACTACCAGGCGTTGCTCTTTCATTATTTCATCTGAGAGCTTAAGCACAGATTTTGTAATTTTTTTTTTTATTATTATTTTGTGTCTTTAGCTTTATCCAATATTCCCACAACTGTTTTCGAATCATCGCGCTTGTCGGCAATCCTCAAAGCGGGCCGATTTCAAACGCCAAAGGCACGTATGCTAACCGCTTTGCCACGAGGGAGGTCTTCGCTTATTTTGGACACGCTAAAAGAAAAATAAAGAAAAGGAAGACAAGAATTTTAGGAATTATAAAAAAAAATGGATCAAAAGATTGCGATCTTGGCCAAGAATTAGTTTTGAATCAGGGTTTCCTAAATCGAGTTTTCTTATTTTCTACAAAATAAGCACATCATACTGAGTTAAGTGATAGTTTGAGTTTAGCTACATTATATGTAGTTCTCCAGATATAAGGCCTGCAAGAAAATTTTTAATTGAAATATATTGGATCTTGGATCCAAAAAGAGAATATAAGGTTTTAAATATGGTTAAAAGTCAACAACAATAGTATTCGCCACATAATTAGCTCTATGATGGTTAAATATACATATTGTACTGTTGGCCATAGTTGACACGTCAAGTTCATTGCAATATACAGTGGACTCTTTTTAATTCGAAGTCCAAGGGCACAAAAAACTTCGAATTATCCAAAATTCGAATTATCCAACAACATTCATTTTCACATATATAACAACAAACAAACCAAAGTACTGTGTATCATAAACATATTCATATAGTGTAGACTTTACCTTTAAAGCAACTTATTATTTGCGTGATCGAATACCGCAAACTAACAAACGACATTGACTCCACATAATTCAAACTATGTGTACAATGGAAAATATATTTACGTACAACACCACAACATACATTGAATAGCCCAAACAATTAAACATCAGTAACAATTTGAATATTCTGTTCTCACCTTTAAGAAGTCGTAAATCTCATTTGCTTTAATTTGATTGTTTTTGTACGGTCAATAAATCTTGAATTTCATGTATTGCGTGGAATAAGATATTAATAACATTTGGTTGACTTTATTAATAATTCATCTTAAATTTTCAACCAATTCTGAAACAAGATGAGATTGGCACACGTTTTCTATCTTTACTTCTTCCCCAACTCACCTTCATCTTTATCATTACATAGATTTTGTATCTATCTTTTGTATTACTCTTCCCTATGACTGTATCTGGATAACTGAAAACACTTTAAAACTGTATTTCTCTGTTTACATCTGTCCAACATAAGAAATTTTCAACTGTATTTATTTCGAATTATCCAAAACGTAGGTTCAAAAGTTCGATTTATCCACGATTTTTTACTATTGTTTTCAATACAATTTTCAAGGGGAGTGGACTTCTGTTCGAATTATCCAATATTTCGAATTATCCAAGTTCGAATTAACGAGACTCCACTGTATCTATATAATACAGCTGGTAGTATACTACTGAAGTACCGGTAGTAATATGTATATTTAGGGTTAGGTCTTTAAAGGCACCATAATAAATGTGTTTTGTTTTTCTAAACAGAGCTTTAATGCAGTTTCTACTATTCCTTTAGTTTACTTTAGTTAAACATAGATTTTCGTTAATTCTGTTTACTTATCTCCCCAATTAGTTGGAATTAACGAGATTTTACTTTAATTAATTCGTGCTTTAGATACATTGTAAGCTTCCGTAGGATGCATATTAACGTTGACTAAACCACTAGGAAGACAGTAGTGGGCGAGACGACTATCATGTTACATGAAATGAATAGAAGAATCAAATAGAATGCGAAAAAATGAAAATGAAATGAAATCTTTGAGTTTTACGTCCTACAGTTATGTCGGCTAGGCTAAAGGAGAAGGTGATAATGAGAAATGAATGAAAATGGTGGAAGGAAGGAAGAAGGAGGAAACGGGAGAACCCCGAGAAAATCCACGCACCAGGTGTTTGTCCACCACGAAGTTCACTGGGCGGGAGCTGGGATCAAACCCGGAACCCCATGCACCAGAGGTAAACACTCTACCACTGAGCCACTGCAGCCCTCAAGTAGAGTGCGAAATTTAATATACCTATATTGTATTGTACTAATAATAGTTATTGTCAAAATAGTTCTAGAATATACAACGAAAAACAGTCCAAAGAACGGAAAATTTATAAATATTTCAATATATAGATAGCATTGACCTGAAGAAAATGATGTGGAATGTGTAAAATCTTCGTGTGTAGTTTCTGAGGAAAACGAGTTTATTTGTAAACCTAAAAATTGATGTTTGTACGAGAACTACTTCACCTATTAAGATGAACCTAATAGTGAAGTATAAACCTCAATAGCTTTTCATTTTGACATCAGCAGGACGGGGAGTACATAGTGTGGTTGATGAGGTACAACATAAAATTTTAATTATTGCCTAACTACGTTATAATATTATGCAAGGATGAGGTATCTATCTCGATAGATGTCTTCAAGTTTATCAAAACAATATACTGTAGGTTAAATTTTCTTCTGTAAGTTTCGAGAAAATCGGCGAAGATTAATTTTTTTTGTGGGGGCTAAGAATCTTTCGATATTGCCAGTAATAGATCTGCAGAAACAGAATTTTATTTAGTACTGTATATTACGGTAGGCCAAAGAAATTCATTTTTTAAAGTAGTAATACGGCGAAAAGTTGCAAATTGGGGAAACTAAAAAGCAGTAAAAAGAGAAATACAATCGATTTGTATCTTCCGGTTACGCAAGTGCCCAAAAGTTTGCCAAAATTTGAAAAAATTCACATTTATACGATAATTTTTAACATTTTTAAGTTAGCATCTTCCCGAATGAAATAGCTTAACTATTTATGTATTAGAACTACAGAAAGTAATGTTTAAATATTATTTAAATCTATCAACATCTTCCGGTCGCGCATTGCCTTAAAAATTAATGAAATTTTGAAAACAAATTTTCAAATAAAGGCAGATTACAGTTTAACCCGGTACTCCATGAATTATGAAAATGAAACAGAAAAAAAATATCTAATAGGAAATTGTATTCGCTTTTGCAGTGGAAATCGAATAATTACACCGAAACTAATTTGTGTATTCTTGAATTCGAATTACCAGTATGTGCCATATATGGAGCAAGTACCTTAAAACTACTGTATATGCAATAAGTACCTTAAAACTACTGTATATTGAACAGAAACTTGTACTTTCCCTAAACCATACATAGTGAGAAAATTTTAGCCATATATGTCAATTGTGTTTATACACAGTAAATGCTACATAGTGAAATATAAGAAGCAATAGTCACACATTCACTAGTGAAATAGAATTCAAAATGATCACTATATAGTGTGAAACTTTAAGAAGCAATTATTCTGTTTGTTCAAAGACAGATACACGGCACACTTCATACATCCAACAGATGATTTTCCAGAACAACAGATGGTTTCTTGTATCTTCGGCGTTCATCACTTATTTGAGACCGATGTCTAATGATATCGAGCCTTACATCTGAGACTGGCATTTTACTGCTGGTCCTTTGTGGCTCTTTGCTTCCAACTGTGCTTCAATGTCTTTACTTGGACGACTGAACCTTTCTTTCCGTTTTGTTTTCCTATAAAGTACAAGACACTGCAATTTCTGTTCTGAACTGAAGTAAGTTCAGCATTTCATTTAAGGGTTTGCCTTGTTGAATCATAACCCGGCGATATAAAAGACACCCGGAAACTAAGGTGAAATCTAGCTTGTGTGTGTGCAAAATCGAAAATATAATTTCTTTGAATGAATTCTTATTTTGTATAACAACAATACTGGATCCAGTAAATCAATCCATTCTCGTACACTTGTTGTAAACCAGAACCATGCTGGGTCGAACAATCTCTTTGAACGTCTTCTCTGAAGAAACCATCTACATTCTCCTACGGGTTGACTCACAACAAATATAGACATCAAATTTACTGGCTGGTTGTCGTACCAACGTACACGTGGAATTTGTTTTCCATTTATCACTGCGGTGGCTTCATAAGAACTAGTGTCTTTCTTCTTGAGATCCTTCGCACTCTTTACATTCAGATGTAAAATTAAAAAAAATCAAAAGGACTTTTTCTAGGTTCACTAATAGCTTCAGACAATTGTGTAGTCCCGGAAAAATATATTTCATTGGTTTGTTTCTAAAGATTTTTTGTGTTCCCACAAAACGCGTCTACTTTCTTCAGACCGGGAATGTTCTGAATCACCCATATCACTATGTTCTACAACAGGTTCCTCACTGGCTGCGTATTCTTCCAGTTGATGATTGTCCAGAAAATCATCGTTTGTAGAAATATCGTTTCCATCGTTCTCAGGAAAATACTTTTACGTCCATGAAATGTATGTAGGTCCATGTTCTTCGTTTGCTTTGCAAATATATGCTAATTGCATAGTGTGACAAAAATGGGACAAACCAATGAAGTCACATGAACAGCTTGTGTGATGAATATTACTTACACAAAGACTCGGAACTAATTCAACAGCGTTCACTGTTCAAGCTAATAATTTTACTTTTAGTACCAATCAACAGTTGACAAAATTATAAAATGCTAAACATGTACACAAATGGACACAACGCTCGCAGCGGAACAATGAAACTTTTGTCCATTATGTTTACGAGAAAAATTCACGATTGACCACTACTTGACAGCACATACCACAGCCCAGTAGGAATGACCCATGTATGTCACTGTTTGTAATTAGGGAGGAAAGCGCCTGACTCCCAAGCAGTAGCGTCATTTCAGATTTGGCTTGGAGGGGGAAGACCTCTCGATGTATGTAAAATTTCGCGTTTTTCACTGACTTACTACTATTCTCTTGATAAAATCTATATAAATCTCAAACTCAGGGGGCCCTCCCTGCCCCCTCTAAATGACGCCCCGGCTCCCAAGATGGAATTAAACAAAAACCAGTATGTTCCACATGGCACAAGATGCAATATCAAGTTAAGGGGAAAAATACTAACAAATGATATGTTTTTTTTGTTTGTTTTGGAATTCTTTGTTGAGTACAAGTTTTAAAACAAATTATTTTAAATACTTATAAACTAATACTAACAGACTTTTTATTAACAAAACTAAGTTGTTGTTCGAAGAGTCGTGATTTAAAGAAACTCATGTTGAACAATTGAACAACTTCCTTATGTCTGTTTGGGAAGAAATTTATATAATCTTCCATCCCGAAATGGTTCAAAACTCCAAACGTCCCGCTATTCCTCCAAAACTTTAGTGTGATATTTATAACCTACCATTTTTATTAGTGTTCGACAGGCAGCTTAAAAGAACTCACTTTCGTTGAGTGGCGGGCTATTATTGAATTACTTCATATATTTTTGTATTCTGTCAATGTATTCTCCAATAAAATCTGATCTCAGTCTGGTGTTAGCATAAACTAGTCAATATTTGTTACTGTCTCCAACTGTCACAGACGATAATATTTTGAGCCTCCCTGAACCTTCTACCATCCTTTTGTGAAATAAAGTCGAAGCTGTAATTTAGTTTAGTGCAAATAATATATATAAGACTTTTTTGTGCGCCCCGTCATTTCCAGAACCAATTGTCAGAGATAAATATTTAAAAATTAAAAGCAACTGACTTAAAAAAAAAAAGAATTATATAGAGGTTTTTAACAAGCTGTAGAACGGAAGTTATAATACAGTAAGTTATGAAAACCGCGCAATTGTGTCTAGTTACCTCCTTTGAAAACTCCTGGGGCCGCTTCTGTTTCAGCAGGAATAACAGATAAAAATACTTCTTTCACTCAGCTGAACAGACTTTGTTACAGAACATTTGGTCCAGGGAGTTAAAATCAAAGTCTATTTGCTAATATCTTGCAGAAGACTGAAATCTAATCACAGTTTAATCTTGCTCCAGTGAGTAATAGTTAGCTCCGGAGACCCCAGGTTGTGTCCCTGAAGAACCACTGATGTTTGAACAATTAAACAATTTGATGTTTGTACCTTTGTTTAGGTAAAAGGAGAAAGTATGATGGAACAAAAATCTTTCTTTCAATTTAACGTCCCACAATTATGTCTTTTAGACTAAGGGAGACGGATCGTTAAGACAAGTCAATGATGATGGAAGAATTGGTGGAATGAGAATGTGTGAGAAGTGGGAGTGTTCTGAGAAAACTCATGGACACGATGTTGTCCGCCACAAATTTACTTGACCGGGGATCGAACCAGGAGACCCACGCATCAAAGTAAGCGCTCTACCACTGGGCCACCCATAAAGGAACAAGAAACAAAATCCATGTGAAAATGCAAACATTACTCTTGAAATCGTATAAAAGTAGGTCAACTTAATATCAATCTTCTTAGTTCCTGACTTCAGCTTTGGAACGGTGGGAAGCTATAGTCCATGCATATTGAAAATATGTTTTTCCTTTCGGAGTATAACGAAACTAAGCATATAGGTTAATAAATTATAATTTAAAAAAAGAAAAGGACCGAACAAATGGATTTATTATTATGTAGAAACATCAGATGTACGGAATTCCGAAACTTAGAAGTTAATATCCCAAGTTGAACTTAGCAGCACATACATACGTATATTGATCAAAAGTATCGTGAAAGACATACACACCATCTTTTCACAGTGAATTAACCCATAAATTCTAAACAGACTTTAATTCCATGCGGTTGGGTGATTTGGAAGCCTTAAAGATGGTATACACTATATTGGATCAAATTCGAATATTTTTTGTTAAGATTTCGAACAATTTTTTTTTCTTAATATCATTTTATTTCAATAATGAAAGTTAGAAATTTTAAGAAATTTACTCCTTTTACCAACTTATGCTTGAACGATTTCAACTTCAACTATTTGGCATGATTGAAATTCCATAAAGAAAGTATGTAGTAGGTTTTATCGAATTAAATACATTAACATGGTCCTACCAGAAAATAGTTTTCTATAAATGAAAACTTACATCATTAAATGAATTTTAATTTCTTTTACTCCCTTGTTCATGGTGGAATTTTGGATTATCAAACAATAAGGTTATTTTGAAAAATTGGAGGAAGGCATATGTCAAGGTTCATTAATATCGAATAAGTTTTACGAGAATTATGGTGAAATAGTCACACGGACGAACAGAGACACAAATATTTGCTGAGTCAAAAGGTAGAAACGCTAAATTTATCAACCAGCCAATTGAATATTGTTTTATCTCCTTTATACTTACCTTAGAGAGGGTGCCTTCCATTTGAAAAAGGGAAAGATATCCCATGGGCCATGTAAAAGCAAATTGAACGTTTTCTCGTCTTCTTCACATACTGCAAATGAAGTGGTCAGCGCCATGCTAGACCCTCGTTACCTTCCATCTTTGCTCAGGTGTATATTTCAGGAACTCTGAGTTGCTTTGAAGCGAGAATATAAATTTTTGAACGTTTATAATACCTTTTACGAAACAGAGAGAGTGATTTTTCCGTACGAAGTTATGCAGGCTTTCCCTGCTAAAGTAACGACTGGTGCACAAGTTTCGGGTTCAGTATCCGGTTGGAGAACATTTGAATGCATTGTGGTGAGTCAGATAATATCTAAAAGTGTTTAACTACGTCTCAATTAGCCGCAGTGCTAAAGAAGTATGCTATCTCCATACTTAGAAATGGCTTAGACTCTTTCACCAGATATTTTGTGTAAAACCAGTTTCAGCAGGTACATTGTTATGTTGATTGTACTGTCTGTAACATCATTGATTTTAGTTTATGTATCAACCTTCAACTATCCCAAACAATAGTTCTTAGGATTGTTCCAAGAAAGGATGTAATGCTATCCTCAAGAATAGGTACTTGAATTTCAACTCACTAATACTGTATATTTCTTTCGAACTGCTACTATTTAAGGACGATAATTGCAGTTGTTAGTGTGCATCTTAGTATCACGACAGCAGAGGCGGATCCAGGGGTGCAATCGGGGCGATCGCTCCCCCCAGAATAGGACACTTTCCTATTTTATATATAAATAAAACCCATCCCAGAGTTTGGAGCTCTTAAAAGTAACTCTAAATAACAGTATTACAACCCATCGCTCCCCCAGAAGTCCGTCCTGGATCCGCCCCTGCACGACAGTAGTGTCTTCATAATTTTCTCCACACTAATTTCTCCCATTGAATTGTCTTTGATGATCAAAACGGATACTTAAGTTAGAATTCAGAAGAAAAGAGTTGTGATTTGAGCTGTATTATGATGCAATCGCTCCAAACAAAATGATCAAGATGTAGCATCGTGTTGCTTGGATCAGAAGCAGACAGTTATGATGTTTATCGTTAAATAGTTGTCTGCGAATTCAGAAGAAATTTAATCATACGGTAAATTTCAAGGACTTACCTAGGATGAAATTGTAGGAAATTCAGCAATCATCTTATGCTTCACATTTACACTGGATGAAATGGTACTTAAGCTGTCTGGTACCAGCGTAAGCTAACTACATTTAGCATGAAATCATTCTAAGTTTAAGCATGAAATCATTTGAATTACGAGTATTCCTCATCGAACCTTACGCCACTACGAAGTAAATGTAGAAACTGATCCAACCGTCAGTAGAGCCCATTTCCTAATCTCAACAGTTTGTGCCAAATAGTCACTTCTTCCAAACATGTTAATTTTTGACAAAACATGAAAATGCAATTAGGTCATTCTGGTTCAAGACAGCTTACGTATATCACTTGATCCTACTTTCAAAATGGACACAATCACGCATAAACTTCATTAGATAGAAAGACTAACACATGATTTAGTTTTAAGAAACTTATGCATAGCATTGTATAATTAATACAATTTTCATAGTTGATTTTAATTTAAAGTAAATTTGTCTTATAAATGTTTCATTCTTTAGTTTTTAATATGTGTCTACTGTAATTTTCTTTTTTCTTCCTCTTATGTTTCTGTTCATGACCTTGATAAATAGTCTAGAAGTCTAGAAGTCTAGAAATGAAAGTGAAAATGCGTTTTATATCGGTAACTACGAGGGATGTTCAATTTATAACCGGAATTCATTTTTACAAGGTGCTGCTGTGCTCAGCTTGGCATCTGTGTAACATCCTATGATAGGGTAGTTTTGACACTTTTCTGCGACAATGGATGATAGCAACAAGCCTGGCAGCGTGGAGCTGGTGGCTCCAGTGGAGCAGTGTTGCATCATCAAGTTCCTTCTGAAGGAAGGCGTGAAGCCTGCTGAAATTAGTCGCAATGATACGAGTGGTTTTCAAAATTCAAGGCAGGAAGAGAATCCGTTCTCAGTGGGGCACGTACTCCACGCCGAGCTACTTTAGTCAACAAAACCGATATTCGTCGGGTGGAGCTGCTCATTCTGAGTAATCGACGCATCAGTGTGAAAGATTTAAGTGCGAAAACTAACATTAACCTGGGAAGTGAAAACGACCATCCACGAACACCTGCCCTTTCGGAAAATCACAGCAAGATTGGTCCCAAAAATGCTAGCGTTCTACCAGAAGCATTGTAGGTAAAACGTCTCGTCTCAATATCTGCAGCGATTTCAGGGAGAAGGCGAGAGCTTCCTTGCAAAGATAATCACATTTGATGAAAGCTGAATGCACCTTACAATTCGGAGTCTAAGTACTCCAGCATGGAGTGGAGGCATCCAGACTCGCCGTCGTCGAAAAAATTCAAGGCACAAGCATCCGTTGACACAGTAATGCTGACGATATTTTGGGACAAAGACGGGGTGATATGCAGTGAGGGCCACAATAAATGCGGCGTACTACAGCAACCTCCTCCAGGCCAAAGTCAAAGAGGCTTTGAAAAGAAAACGGCCACAGACGGTGAAGGATGGCGTCATCATCCTTCATGAGACACATCCTCATACAGCCACGACAACGGTCACAATGATAACCAAATTTGTTGGGAGCATTCCCCATACAGCCCCGATCTGTCACCTTGCGACTTCTATCTTTTTGGTGCCCTCAAGGACCACTTGAGAGGACAAAACATTCCACACCAACGACGAATTAAAAACGTGAATGGTGAAATGGCTCAAAGATCGTCCTAAAAAATTTTATGCCGCGTAGATAGGGCATCCTCATACACATGGGACAAGTAAGTGCATGCAAATGGGAATACGGTACCTTGAAAGAGAACAGTAATTGATTCTCAAATTATCTTCTCTGTGTAACAGAAAAGAAGAAATTCCGGTTATAACTTAGACGTCCCTCGTGTACCAGGTATATGAGCAACTAACTATTGTAATATTTTAGATGAACCCAATTCTGAGCGTATACTCCAAAGAGCCGAAAAGGTGTTGTTGGGAGTATTGACAGAACATAGATAATATAATTGTGCAAAAAAAGAATTATTGTTGAAATTTACTTTAGTCAAATACATAGAATATTAAAAGGTAATAAACCTCAAATGAAAACAAAACTAAAATTTTCGTCATACACTTTTATTTGTCATCGACAGAATACAAGTGTAGGGATTGCGATTGTGGCTTTAAGGTAACGTCCCTTTCAACAGCGAGGCTATATGACATGTGATCTTATAGCTTAACGTAGAAGGAACCACATGAGATCCCATGAAGATTCGAAAAATATCGTAAAATACGACTTGAATAAAAGCTACAACATTGGATACACCTTTTTGGATTACAGAGTACTCTGAACACCTCAGAATAAGATGATTATTTACAACGCTGGTGTAAATACTTTCTGCATACATAGAGAGCATACCAATACCTTATTTTACAGTACTATAGTCTGCTTCTAGTAACATCACTTAATGGTTATTAATAATGTGACTACAAAAGAGTTTTTAAAATATTTAAATTTAATTAATAATTGTTTATAGCTCCAGAATGTTAGACTGGTTCGCTAGATAAAGCTGCTTTATTATAGGGTACCATAACGTAAGAACATTTAGAGACAAAAACAAAATAAGAAATGCTCTCTTTCGTACTTTGGAAGTACCACACCAGCGTCATTTACATATTCACACGATACAGAGAGAAAGTGTTTAATACTTAAATTTTTCGATATTTGTAGTAAATATTTTACAGCATTTGATGGCGTATAAGACGCATCCCATTTTGATGCATAATTTAGTAAGAAAATATTCTCCACTCCTACCCACAGTCATATAGGCCTAATTAGTATTTGAAACAAACATTCACGTTCAAATAATAATAGTAATAATAACAACATAACATAGGTCAGTAGTGCTTTCATGTGAAATTCAAAAAATCAAGCTGAGTTTGTGTTGACGCCAATAAACTTCTTCCCAACTCAGTTTGACACTGACCTTCTTCTTCACCGTGACAATTAAAATATACAGGGTGGCCCAAAAGTAGGTATACACCTCTGCATTGATCAAGTATAACATTCTAGCTTATAGGTTAATTTGCTTCGGTTGTTTTGAGCATAAGGTAAAAGTAAAAAGAATTAAGAACAAATAATAAAGAAACCAAGTCTACCTGAAGGATAACAACAAGAAATGATATAAAAAACAACGAATTGAACAGTACGAACTGTATACCTACTTTTGGGCCACCCTGTATTTGTGGGGCACAACACATTCCATTTTAAGATATATTAAAATAAACAAGAAAAGAACGAAAAAGAACAAGTACGCCTTATACGCCAATAAATGCAAGAATTAAAAGAGGTTTAATAATGGAAATTTAACAATATTTATGTTCAAAAGGAATCAAAGGCAATCGGTTTGTCAGTTCACCAATCAATAATAATAAATCAATCATATGTTTGGATGTTGCATCATACAATATGAAATATAGGTAAACAATACAGAAGATTCATTACTTGAAATAAAAGTTACATACAAACTCCACATATCGCGGATGCTCAATGAAACTAGGGGAAGCAGAACTAACCAAAGAATTAAAAATTAACAGTATTAACAATTTATAACCAATTCATATTTCCCAATACGACAAACCATAAATAATAACCATGCCTTTACGTTAGCTTCCATGTTCTTTCTTTTATATTATTTTTTTTATATTTTTACTTTTTTATTTATTATTTTTTTATATTTTTTTAATTTTTTAATTTTTTTTTAAAAAATATTTTTTTGCTTGTTAAGATTTGCTTGTGCAAAATGACAAAATTATGCTGTATCAGGAAATTTGTTCAATCAATAAAATCAATGAAAATCTTCCCTAAATTTCCTCCTCTTCACTTATAAATGATTCTATGGAGCCCATGTCATCAATGTAAATCGGTTTCGTTCTTACTTGTATTTGCATGTTTTATTTCATCTTGCTCTTGTCTTATTATATTTATGTCACGTGCTATATTTTCATTTTCTACCTTATCTTCTTCAAAGTATTCCGGAGCTATTTTAAAACGTTCATTAATATTTTCCAAATAGCCTGTTATTCTTAATTGGTTTTCTAAAATAATATTTATAGCACTGCCATATTTTGACGTTCTACCCTGTCTTCCTCAAAGCATGTCGATATTTTGTTTAAATTTTCATTAAGATGTTCAGAGTTGTTTGTTTTTAATTGGTTTTCTGAAACTTCATGTTTTGCTTCATCAAAATATCGTTTTAAATTTTCAGAATTTTCTCTTATTGTTTCATCCAAATGTCGTTTTAAATTTTCAGAATTTTCTCTTATTGTTTCATCAAAATATCGTTTTAAATTTTCAGAATTTTCTCTTATTGTTTCATCCAAATGTCGTTTTAAATTTTCAGAATTTTCTCTTATTGTTTCATCAAAATGTCGTTTTAAATTTTCAGAATTTTCTCTTATTGTTTCATCAAAATGTCGTTTTAAATTTTCAGAATTTTCACTTATTGTTTCATCCGAATGTCGTTTTAAATTTTCAGAATTTTCACTTACTGTTTCATCAAAATGTTTTAAATTTTCAGAATTTTCTCTTATTGTTTCATCCGAATGTCGTTTTAAATTTTCAGAATTTTCTCTTATTGTTTCATCAAAATGTCGTTTTAAATTTTCAGAATTTTCACTTATTGTTTCATCCGAATGTCGTTTTAAATTTTCAGAATTTTCACTTACTGTTTCATCAAAATGTTTTAAATTTTCAGAATTTTCTCTTATTGTTTCATCCGAATGTCGTTTTAAATTTTCAGAATTTTCACTTATTGTTTCATCCGAATGTCGTTTTAAATTTTCAGAAGTTTCTCTTATTGTTTCATCAAAATGTCGTTTTAAATTTTCAGAATTTTCACTTACTGTTTCATCAAAATGTTTTAAATTTTCAGAATTTTCTCTTATTGTTTCATCCGAATGTCGTTTTAAATTTTCAGAATTTTCTCTTATTGTTTCATCCAAATGTCGTTTTAAATTTTCAGAATTTTCTCTTATTGTTTCATCCGAATGTCGTTTTAAATTTTCAGAATTTTCACTTATTGTTTCATCCGAATGTCGTTTTAAATTTTCAGAATTTTCTCTTATTGTTTCATCCGAATGTCGTTTTAAATTTTCAGAATTTTCACTTATTGTTTCATCAAAATGTCGTTTTAAATTTTCAGAATTTTCACTTACTGTTTCATCAAAATGTTTTAAATTTTCAGAATTTTCTCTTATTGTTTCATCCGAATGTCGTTTTAAATTTTCAGAATTTTCACTTACTGTTTCATCAAAATGTTTTAAATTTTCAGAATTTTCTCTTATTGTTTCATCCGAATGTCGTTTTAAATTTTCAGAATTTTCACTTATTGTTTCATCCGAATGTCGTTTTAAATGTTCAGAATTTTCTCTTATTGTTTCATCCGAATGTCGTTTTAAATTTTCAGAAGTTTCTCTTATTGTTTCATCAAAATGTCGTTTTAAATTTTCAGAATTTTCTCTTATTGTTTCATCCGAATGTCGTTTTAAATTTTCAGAATTTTCACTTACTGTTTCATCAAAATGTTTTAAATTTTCAGAAGTTTCTCTTATTGTTTCATCCGAATGTCGTTTTAAATTTTCAGAATTTTCACTTACTGTTTCATCAAAATGTTTTAAATTTTCAGAATTTTCTCTTATTGTTTCATCCGAATGTCGTTTTAAATTTTCAGAATTTTCACTTATTGTTTCATCCGAATGTCGTTTTAAATGTTCAGAATTTTCTCTTATTGTTTCATCCGAATGTCGTTTTAAATTTTCAGAAGTTTCTCTTATTGTTTCATCAAAATGTCGTTTTAAATTTTCAGAATTTTCTCTTATTGTTTCATCCGAATGTCGTTTTAAATTTTCAGAATTTTCACTTACTGTTTCATCAAAATGTTTTAAATTTTCAGAATTTTCTCTTATTGTTTCATCCGAATGTCGTTTTAAATTTTCAGAATTTTCACTTACTGTTTCATCAAAATGTTTTAAATTTTCAGAATTTTCTCTTATTGTTTCATCCGAATGTCGTTTTAAATTTTCAGAATTTTCACTTATTGTTTCATCCGAATGTCGTTTTAAATGTTCAGAATTTTCTCTTATTGTTTCATCCGAATGTCGTTTTAAATTTTCAGAAGTTTCTCTTATTGTTTCATCAAAATGTCGTTTTAAATTTTCAGAATTTTCTCTTATTGTTTTATCAAAATGTTGTTTTATTCTGTGCTCTCTTTGATTTTCATCTGTGTTGTTCAGATCATCAAGAATATCTTGGCAAATCTTTTCTATATCGCCTGAATTTAAAATATATTGATAGTCTGTAAACTGCCCACTATGGCTTTCTGCAACATTATCAAGTTGATATTCCCCCTTGATGTTATGCCAATCTTCGTGCTTAAAAGGACGACGGTAGCCGTACTTCTCAGTCCTACTATTTGGTTTTTTTAAATAACTAGATTTTCCGCCTTCTGTTATTACCATTCCGGCTTTTTTGTATAAAGAATCAGAATTCCATTCATGTTGATTTAATTTATACTCATACTGTACTTTGAAACCAGGTGTTTTAATGAAAGGGAAAATAGGTATTTCAAATATTGATGACCATTTTGATGTACCGAAAATAACACTTTCACTGATCGTTGAAATATTATTTTCTAGATAGCTGATTGATCTTATTACTGCAACGAATGCCAATCTCATCATTGCTAATTTTGGCCTATAACAATAACTTATTCTCATAAACTGCATTTCGAAACTTTGAAAAATATCAAGAGCACCTTCTACTAATTTCATTCTAAAATCAGACTTATTTTTATGGAAATCATATATCAAATCATACAATTTAAGTTTTCGTGTTAATTTATTCTTAAAAATTATTTTTTGAATCTTTCGCTGTAATATTTCTCCTATATTTTCCCCTATTGGTGGTAATCCTAAAGTATATCCTAAAATTGCGCCGACCACTTTTCCTCCTTCGGTTGAAAATGTGTTTGCAAATTCATCAGATTTGTTTATAATTCCAAGTAAATTTCTGTTGTAAAGCTCCAGTATAAACTCAAATATATAAACAAAATATTTACCAAATTCTTTCGCTAAATCATGCATTTCGTCATAGTCATTCACTGTATTTGGCCTCCGACAATCATTTGGTAGTGCTAGAATAAAAAAAGAAAAAGTGTTAGTAACAAATCATTTATTAGATGAAGTTACAAATGAAACAAATGTAAAATGGAATAAATATTCATGACATTGTTAATAGCACTTGAGTTATGTGTGAATGTAGGCCAATATAAAGCAGTATCATAGCAACTTTCTGTTTGGTCCTGAGTGAAGACAGAGAATAAATTTAAAGATAAAAGAAACGTCCAAAATCCTACAAAGAATCAACCTTCTGTCCACTCAACCAGTTTAACAGATAGCACGGATAAATAATGTGAGAAAGGGAAGAAGAGTCTTTCCTATGTTGTCCTTGCTTAGGTATAAAGCTGACTTCTTAATATTCACTCATCATCGGAAATTATCAAATCTTACATTTCATATTGTCAATTCTCCTGCAAAGATTTAATTTTCTTCAGTCAGAGTCTGTGTGAACGGTAAGTGTTTACATTTCCGTTGTTGGTAAGATAATACAAGATAATTGATCATTTTGGAAGAACTTTACTTCACGAAACAGGGAATTCATAAATTATCAATCAACTATTTTGAAACTGACAATATTGCCTACTGTTCAAAGCCAAATATTTACAAGATAAACATGCCTTGTTACCACTTCGGGGATATTCGGCTTTGATTCGTAGTCCAGTCGGTTGAATCAATTGCTGTTATACAATTAATTTGAATTTTGATTTTTTTCATATCATGAGATTAGGAGGTGTCTGTCTAATAGAGTAAAGTAAAATGTAAAAGTGGAGGGTACTGAAATTAATTTTGTATGATGTACAGGGTGTTGCAAAATAACTGTTAAGATTCGTGCAAGGTCATTCCTGCCTCTGAGAGAAGAAATAAACAACTCCTCTTGAAGTTTTGTCAATCGGACAGTTTCGGACCTACAAGATAACAAAAGCGTAAGAAAACGAGTTTTGGACGCCAATATTGCAAGAACTATCCAAGATGCAGAGCATAGGTGAAAAATAAACATAAGACGTCATACCTGCTCTATTCAGATATGTATGCGGCAGAACCCTACAATGCACGCGCAAGAGATTTCCTAAAGGAACGTAGGAATCCTCGGATAATCTGTCAATGAAAGCCTGGTCTAAATTGATATGAATGGATAGGTTCCTATCTGATAATAGTAATTCGTGTGTATTAAGTCGATATCTGAAACAAACACAAAATGGCGGACACTTGCATGTCCGTTGTGTGTAGTTGCATAATCCCCAGCTTCGGATGATGGCAACAGCGTCGCTCTGAGTGCCAAGTGTAGTAAATTTGTAACCGAATGGTCTAGAGAAACGTCTGTAGTCTCGGTAGAGCACAACACATGAAACACGGTGAATCAAAAGTATTGAAACACGGAATAAGAACTGTCCAGACATGTACTCTAGTAAACAAATTCAAAGCGACGGCAATGTAAGGAGTACCTTCAAGAACAAGAAAGACATTGCCAATTCGCCTCAGTCAAATATCAGGATGTTACCTTACTTGGAAGCCGTGAGTACCTGTTATACGTTAGGAACGGAAGTTAAATGTTAGTGGATACAATGCACTGGTTTTGTGACGTAGCACACAATACTATCCTAGTTACAACCCTTGATATACAATTGCTTTGTTTAATTGCTGCTCTGTCAGTCGTCCTGTCCTGTGTCCACTTGCTCAATCCTGTTAAACGATCCCCTTAGTCTGATGTTTGCAATGCTGAAACCCAGCCGTGTTAGTATCACAAAAACGACCAACAGTGATATGAAGAAATTAAAGAAAAACCGAGACATGGGTCGTTCCTTTCGTCACGTTTCATACCTCTTGTTCGTAATCAAGTGGTCTCGGGATGAATGCCAAATAACTACACAAGTGGTTTGGACCCATATGAAACTGGGGAATCATTTTCATCTCATTGAAGGCAATGGCAAACCACCATAGCTTCATCTTACCTAGGAACCATCGAATCAAATACCTACTTTCGTGCAGGCCACCATATCAGCACCACCATCTTCGGTTGTGATTGCCGAGGGAAGTCATCCCACAGACAAATGAAGGGATAAAAGCCACCTGCACTGCTGGACACATACGACTCAATGGCAGCATGGTGTAAAATTGTTACAGAGATAAGACCAACCACAATGGCGAAACTACATAATCAGAAAGTTGCAGAACTACATCCGAAAAGACACTCTGGAATCAGTGTAGACTTACGGCTATGTGATACAGACAGCGCCACCAGAGACGCGGGAAATGTTGGCATCTGTAACGTATTAGTGTTGGTGGAGACACCCACAGACTGTTGTTAGTCGACAGTTGATCTGTAAGTTCGTCGGTGTGCTGCTCTGTCGTCGCTTGTGCGTGTCGTTGAATTGCTCCTATTGAGTATCCTACGTTGATAATGTACTCCATTGTTCCTTATGGGTTTATACCAACAACGTAGACACCTGTGTGGCATTACATGGCTGATAAGCAAAGTAGTTATAATCCGTTACTGGGAAGGATAATTTCCACCGTCTTTATCAGTTCGCTAATCGGATAATATTGAACTTCTCTACTCACGAGCTTGCAGACATGCATTTCGTTTATAGGGAGGCACATACAAACAGCCTGGAAGAACGGCTTTTGTATCTGGAACGATTCCCAAATAGGCGGCTACTAGCACATAGATTCTTTGCACGACTTGATGCTCGACTGCGTGAAACTGGCCCGCTACTACCTCGTAAGTGGGATTGTGGAAGACCCGTTGTGTGTGCACTGTGTAATTTACAGAGGAAGTGTTGGACGCAGTACGGGACGATCCAGGCACTAGCACACGTGTTATAGCTCATCCGAGACAAACCCAACATACTAAAGTGTTTCGCGTTCTGCAGGAAGAGGGCTTGTATCCATACAAATTGCAGAAGGTACAGCACATACTACCTATCTACCAGCGCATGGATTTCTGCCAATGGTATGTGAAACAAACACGTGCCAGTCCAGATTATCCAGCAATAGTGTTGTGGAGCGATGAGTCTGTTTACTAGAGAAGGCTCGTTCACAATCACGTTTGGCAAATGGATAATCCCATCTCAACCCTTGTGCGCCAGCATCAACATATGTTCGCAGTGAATGTGTGATGTTGGATAGTATATGACCATTTGATAGATCCGTACATTTTGCCTAGGTAGGAATCATCGAGTATTGTCTGGACGATGTTGCTCAATTATCGGGTGTTACGGGAATTATCGGATGGATTATCTACAGGACGTGTTACCTGGACTTTTGGAAAACGTGCTCCTCGCAGATAGACAACGTATATCGTACCAGCAAGAAGGCGCCGCCGCGCATTTTGAACGGAAACAAAAAGTCTTACTCAACGACATGTTCAGCAATCAGTGGACTGGCAGTTGTGGACCTCGTTCGTACGCATCTCGCTCCCCAACCTCACACCGACGGAGTTTTGTGTGGGAAAAAATGAAACGGCTCCCCTACGGACACCCCGTGGAAAGTGCTGAGGATCTCGTTGCTCGTACCACTGCCGCTACTGGGACCATTAGTGACATGCCACATGGATTTGGACCTACCAGACAATCTGCGCTCTGCAGATATCAGCTGGTATTGAAGTCAATGGCGGACAGTTTCAACAACGTCTCTCAGTATCCCAGTATTTGTACGCCTTTCGCAGCACTGCATGGTGTGTTTGATTGCAGGGTACTAGTAGTACAGATCCTGGAGCTTGCTGTTAATTGATGTCTATTTACAGCGTTGTGTGCTTCTCAGAGGCATAATTTTTAAATCTTAGATGGCATGGCTGCAAACGTTACCTGACATCGTGAGGTTTCCTCATTTTTTAGCATTCCTCTTTGCTTTGGAACGCACTTTTGTACAGTCTGACAACATGTGTCTTTGACTTTTTTTCGTTACTCCTAACGCAACGTAGTTTGTACACAATTGGAGATTTACTCATTGTTTTCCTTGTTCTGCCTGTCGTTTGTTTCTTTGGGTAGGTGTTTCCTCTGTACTGGGACGTGTGACAAATTGTTTTCGTTTCTTCTTCGTTCTGGACTGTGCACCATGTGCACCATACGAATTTGCGGAGTTCTTCTCCTTATATCGAGTGCGTGCTATTGTCTCCGAATAACTGGAACATGGTAAACGTTTGTTACTATCAAATGTATCAGAAATTGGATCGTGTATACTGGAAATACAAAGAAAATTATTTTCCTATGTTTCGACTGTGGGACAATGTTTCAGAGGACGTGGGACATAGATATATTGTGTTATTTTATGTTGGTTTATGTGTAATGGAAGAATTTACAGTTATTTTTCTATGTTTCGAGTGTGGGACGATGTTCCAGCAGAAGTAAGACATGAATACAATTATGCGATTTTACCTTGTACAGGAATTTGATCCATGTGTAAAGGGCAGAATTTATAGTTATTTTCCCATGTTTCGAGTATGAGTCGGTGTCCAGCAGAAGCGGTACATGTTGACATTCATCGTCATTGTTTTTTTGACTACATTTCGATCCCTGCAACATTTGCTCAAAATATCAAAATTCCTTTCTTTCCCACAAGAAGCTTCGCCACTTTCTTTGTGAAGCCTTGTGCCCAATTGCAACTGTGTCTCCGTTGTTGCACCATTCTTGGTATGCACAACTTCTTGCTTCCGTCTGCGGTAATATTACTGGTGAATTTGCCATGCCTTTTATGTTCCTAATGCTATTTCTTACGTTTCCATAGCTTTGAACTCACGTTTACTAGAGTATATGTTTAGGATGTTTTCATTCTGTTTTCATACTTGTGAATCACTCTGTTTCACCCTGCTCTACTGACACTGCACAGATCTCCTAGACCATTCGGCTACAAATGTACTACACTTAATACTCAGAACATCATTATTGGCATCACCCGTATTTAGCGATTATTCAACCACACACAACGGACATGCAAGTGTCCGCCATTTCGTGTTTGTTTAGCTATCGTAATACACACGAATTACTATTACCAGATAGAAACCTATCCATTCATATCCATTTGGAATCAGCTTTCATTGACAGATTGTCCGGGAATCCTTACGTTCCTTTAGGAAATCTCTTGCTCGTGCATTGTATGGTTCTGCCACATACATATTTCAATAGAGCAGGTATGACGTTTTATGTTCATTCTTTACCCATGTTTTGAACGTTGGATAGTTTCTGCAATGTTGGCATCCAAAAGTAATTTTCACACGCTATTTGCAACAGCCTGTATAGTGACACTTTATATGAGTGTTGCGAATATTGTGGATGCTATAGTATATTGTATTCCTACGTTCTCTTTATTTAATTATAGAATTAGGGACTTGCATGATTATCTTTTACTGATTATATGTATTTAAATCAGAACACTTTCAAGCTTAAAAAATAACGTAACTAACATAAACCAAATTTCGGTTCCTTCATCTACCCTTATTTTCCGGTTGGTAACCATTATTTCGTGTATGTTATATTTAGACATGCATAAAGTCGGTAATTTTATGATTAAAATTTTAAAGATATATACAAAAGACAAATAATATGTACGGAAGTGATTCATGTAGGCGAGAAATCTGTACTTGAAATATTCGGGTAAAAACAGCACTGCGAAGCTAATTTTATTAACATTATATTGTACGATGTAAACAACCTATGCAACATAAGTATTTAATAATATTAGTAAGATAAATATATTTTTATACAAGACTCATTAAAACAAAATATCTTTCAAAAATAACTGATGTAAAATAATTTAATAAGTGGCCCCCATATTCCATACCTGCATAAAACATTATCTGATGATTATGAAACATTGGCACCGAAATTGGTAACGGCTAAGGCGATGAAAATTTCCACTTTTTTTAAAAAAAATATAGTTTCACTAGTTAATAATTTCTTATTTAATTTCTCTGTGCAACTTCAAATACATATATGTATATATACATACATACAATCAAAAATGTCATCTTTATTTCAATATATATAGTTGATATAGTAGCTCCGCTATCTTTCATGTATGTTCGTTCCATTTTGTGTACATGCTTTCCTCTTATATGCAAGACTATTGGAGACAATGTAATTTTCTTCTTTGGAGATTGTCTCTCTCACTTTCTTATCAGATTTCTTCAAGGAGTACTTATGGTCCAGTAAAACTGTTTACTCCATCTTCCATAGATATTGTTTCCTTTCGGGATATAAGAAATCGTGAAATCATGTCAATTTCAAGTAGGCTGAATGGAAGTTAATGAGAATGGACATGCTTTCACAAACGAATAACAAATACCACACCGTTTGCATTTACCTGATGAGCACCGTACTAAAGAATTAAGTAACAATATCACAAGTTGCACACGCGGCTGTCTCCTGTAAGAATTAAGTCCTATATTTTACATAACTTCGCTCAGAAATGTGAATGCTGCTAATTTGCAAGAACAAAAAAGTGGAATTATCTCTTACTGTTGTAACAAATTGTCACTTCAAATGCTTCATCATCACAGGTTATGGCAGGTCACTTGCTGCAACTGAGAACCTTCCATGCTCTACGGCCTTCCGGTAACCTCTTCGTTTTCAAGTACAATGATTTTGTTTTGATATCGTCCATTAATTGCAGTCTTCTTTGCCTCCTCCCTCTCTTTCCTGCCACCATACCCTCTAGCACGTCTCTCATGATAAAATTCCTTCTCAGCCAATGTCCCAACCAGTTTCTCTTCCTCTTCTGAGTAATATTTAAAATTGTTATTTTCTTCCACACCATTTCTAACAACCACTCATTCGTTTTCTGCTTAACCCAGCTCATTCTCTCCATTCTTCTCCACATCCACAATTCGAAAGCTTCTATTCGTTTTTAAACATATTCGCGTAATGCTTATGTTTCTGACCCATGCAGTACAATACTTCACACGAACCATTGTATGAATCTTTTTCTCAACTCTTCATTCAAGGTTCTACAAAATAGTGTTTTCTTCCTTCTAAAGCCCTCCTTCGTCATTTCTATCCTTGCTTTTACTTCACGATTGCATTTCATATCATTACTAATAATACTATCCAGGTATCGAAAACTAGTCAACTGTTCTATTTTCTCCCCTCCTACTTTTATATTTAACACGGAGCCCTTCGTTCCAATCACCATGGCTTTTGTCTAGCCAACATTTACTTTCATCCCATATTCTTCACAATCCTTCCTCAAGTTTTCTAACATCTTATTGATTTCCTCTTGATTTTGTGCAACAAGCGCTATATCACCTGCAAATAATCATTCTACCTCCTACCGAAATGCCGTCTTCATTTTTTCGGCTCTTTTTCACTATCTCTTCTAGATAGATATTGAATAATGTAGATGATAGCATCCCTGTCGACCTCAAATGTTTAAGTGTAAATAAAAAAAAGAGATAGTGAAATCGAATGTTATTATGTTGTATATTACAATGGTTAATATCGGAACGTCAGAATGACATATAATTGCATCAGTGGAAGATAGTACCTCATACGTTTATATTTTTAATGACTGCCTGTACGACAGTATTATTCTTAAAATAAACAATGTTTTATGGTATAATATGATGTTCCTTAACATCAGCAATTCCTTAATATTTTGCCAGTTAAAATGCTTCGTATTATTTGAAGTTTACTAATCGGAACTACAGTAAACTTCCGCTAATCCGGACCAAACTCTCCTGGACATCTTGTTAATCCGGACGGGATTTTTTTTAAAAAAAATAGTGAAACCTAACCAAAGGAACTAACTAACTAACTCTATGTCCTATGAAACCCGATGGTTCAGTGCCGCGTTCACAAGAGCTTCCCACTGGCTTCTATCCTTAGCCAACTGGATCCAGTTTCTAATTTGTATTCCTATTTCTGCGAGATTCATCTTAATATTGTCCTCCCATCTGCTTCTAGGTGTTCCTGATGGTCGTTTTCCGATTGGTCTTCCAGTCAAAACTTTGAAAGCGTTTCTACTTTCTTCCATCCTGGCTACATGACCTCCCCACCTGTCCACCTTCTATGCTTCATAACCTGCCCACCTTCTTGACTTGATGACCTAATGTTTAGTAAACTGTATAAGTAATGTAATTTCTCGTTAAAAAGTTTCCGCTATTCCCCATTCCGTTCCTCTTGGATCTGAATATTCGTCTTATTATCTTGTTCTCAAATACTTTCAGTTTACCTCTTCCCTCAGAGTTAGTGACCATGTTCGCAACCATACAGAACAACAGGCATAATTATCGTTTTATATATTTCAAACTTCAAAATCCTCGACAGAACTCGCGACGATAAGATTTTTAACTGAAAAATAACACGAATTCCCTGCTTTTAGTCGACCTTCAATTTGTTCGTGGATAGAGTGGGTTATGTGAGATGCCACAGGTTATGCCATGGACTGACATGAGTGAAGTACGATAAGTGGTACATGGCGCGTACATAAGGAATTAGGCATCTTGTACCGATGAATGGGATAGATGCCTAGAAGAGTGCTGTACAAAATGCTTATAATGTTTCTGAGTTGCATGCTGTAGTACAAGTTGTCCAGTATAGTAGAAAATGCAAGAGAAATATGTGGATACCTGCAGATTGATACAAATGTAAAAGCTAAGACAACAGTTGCTTTTCTCGTTCGATATACATGATTGTGCTCCTATCATTATGACTAAATGTAATTTTTGAAAGAAAACGAAAAAAAAACGAAGAAAAAATAATAATAACGTGCAATGTACTGGAGAGAAGTCGCTAAAATTAATTCTCTTTAACGAGGACGATTACGAAACATCACCTACTGATTGAAATCCGGATTATTTTCCAATAAAGTAAATTCCAATAAACTTTCTTGTTATTGTTGATTATTCCATATCGGACTCCCGAAGAAAACTCATCTAAACAACTTATTGACCGTGCCAATAGCGACTACTCTCAATCATGACTTCGTTTTCTTTCATTTAGAAATAGAAAAGAAAGAGAAGAAAGTAGAAGGGTAAAAGAAGGAGGTAGGAAAAGAAGAAAGAAAAGAAATAGGGTATTTTAATAAGAAACAGATTACTGGATAATTCCGGAAATATAGTAAAAGGTCGGGAAAGTCGTTGAAAGATGAATCATTCTAAATGTTATTAACGACTAATCAATTTTGGAATGCTTCGGAATAGACACATGTTCCCTCATACCACCCAGACCTAGCTCCAGGCACCACGACCGTGGGATTGCCCAGACCTAGACCTGGAAACGAGAAAGGTGAAATCATTCTTTGTACTGTTATTCCAACCGGTGATTGATAACCATCCAGCATCTGAACTCTGTTCTCTAGGATCGACCACACATATGAATTAGCCAAGAAAAAAAAAAATCAGACTTATAAACTCAATATAAATTTATGTATCGTATCAATAAGAATTTTAACTTCCTGGAAGAAAGATGTCGTATTTAGGCTCATCCTGCTATTTTTGTTTCACTCCTAGAGCCGATTTAAACCGTTAGTGACGGTCCTTCATGACCTAGGTTATTTACCTTAACACATATGTCAAAACATGACACATATATTACAGATGTTAATATGACAAATGATATCACACAAATTACTTAAATTAAATCTATCATGCATTCACACGCTCACTCACTCAGGACAGTGTATATATGTTTAAAGGAAAATCAACTAGCTACAAGGGTACCAATAGTTTATTACATTCATAGTGAAAAGAAAAGACAAAACAAGTAATTATGAAGAAAATATTAAAAGCACAAGTTCTTGGTTATATATTAATAGAGTACATAGTGTTATATTTTAGTAAATGTTTGTATATTCAATCATATTGACAAATGGAAAGAAAAAAAATATAATTACATGTATCATATCTTAGGCATGCTAAAGCAAAATTATGATTTGCGACATACGCAAAAAGACACTTATTTCACTTCAAAAAAAAAATGACAAAGAGGAAAGAAAAGAAAAAAAAGAACTTTTGGTGTATCAGAACTTATATGAGTCTCTACCTCACATCGGGTAATAAAATATTAATGATTTTGAGCGTTCAAATCACAAATCACGCACTACTCATAGTGTCCAAAACATTTCGCTCCATTTGACTTAGTTTGTGGTCATTTATAGATCTATATATATATATATCTAACTATCGGTTTACAAAAACCATTTATCGTCTATATTTGGTTTGTAATTCGTAACAGTTTATGTCTGCAATCGCACATTACGACGCTTTACCCATCTAGGGATTTTGAGAAAATAACTTTCACTAGAGGATGTTTCTCCTCTTAGACGATCCATTTCCAAACTTATTATTTGCTTAGTTTTAAGTTATTTATTTAACACAGGGACACGTCATGAGACCTTTCTTCAAGATCACTTTCGTATATATGTGTATATAATTCGGATTTTTAAAAACGATCTCCCGCAGGTGTACCGAGTATAAAGGTTCAAATTGAGGATAAAAAAAAACTGGTCAAGTCACAGGATACATATGAAGGTGAGAAGGATTCAAGGTGCACTTTCCACAATGATTTTAGGTTAGTTGTTCAGGGATAATATGCGTTATGATGTGAGTTACGTTTAGACCTGCCGTTACTTTCCAATACATGCCATTACATAATTACATAAGGTACCATTTACATTTATTCAAAAGAAAAGGAAAATTACTTAAGTGCACGGCGGTAATCTTAACAAAATCTACATTCTTACATTCATCGGAGAACTTACTGGTAAACTATAGCAACCAAAACACGTTTAGGGGGACAGACACGAGCGCTCTTACATATATTCATAATACATTTAATATCATACTTTTACTTTAAAATCATATTCACATACTACTTACATATACATTTCGACGTATTCATTTCTCTATATATATATATTTATTATAAATGCGCACACATTTAAATTAATCACCCCAACAATAATTTTTTTTAAAAGGTTGCAAACATTGTCCAAGAAAACAAATAACTTCCGACATTACATATGAAAAAGAAAATCGATTTTTTTACATGATACCGCGCATCTATAAATTTTTCACTTTTATATAATCAACTCGTGTTTAAATCATGAAGGAAAAAAAACTTTGGAAGGCAGGCACGTAACACAGAGCATTTCTAAAGATATAACTAGATAACCTAAAATACAATTTCTGGGCCCAGACCAACTACAAAGTAAACGAAAACCAACACAGAAAAGAAAGTGACCAATGGATTAAAAAGAAACTTAAAAGGGACGACGGTGAAAGAAAGTAATTTAAGTGTCGTCAACTACGAAGTCTTTGTTCATTTCGGCGATAGGTCAAAATGTGATGGAGGACCCAACCATTATCTACTTTATCCATGAATCGTGTCTTGCAACGTCTCAGCTGGTAATTTCAGATCAGAGCTGTACGTTAAATAAATCGTAAGCGACAAGTTCAAAATCGGGGGGGGAAGGTTGAAATGAAAATAAAAAAAATCTCGAAGTAAGAAGGAAGAGACAAGAGAGAGAAAGCGGCGCCAACGAAAGGAGAAAGATTAAGGTACTACTCACTACACAGAAGAGTGATCGAATTTAAATATATAACAACTCATAGCCAAAAATATTCACATATGCCGGAAAAGGGTGGTTTACTTAAATACGTAAACTAGGAGGGAGTCCCTGCTGCCAAGGATGCAAGTTCTGTGTCCATCAGATCCCAATCCCACAAGAATTTGCTTGTAAGATTGAAATCCGATCCCCGTATCCGGCCCAGACCAGCAGGATAAAAGGAGAGGGGGAAGGGACCAGGTAACTACGTCCCCAATTTTGAAATCTCTAAGTAAGGAAAAAAAACATTCGACCCCTCAGAAGAACTAAGGAGGTTCTAGGACAGTAATGAAACTAGAGTAATAGCTAAGATATCCCTAATTAGTGATTTGCCAAAAAAAAATTAAATAAACTGAATTTCGGATCGGTGATTTCTATGGCCAAACCTCACCGATAGCTCCCCTTCGCAGAATGCGCTAAATTCTGAGGCATCGATTAATTTCCATCACTATCTAGTTTGGAAACTAAGAAAAGAAAACGAAAATATTCAAGGGGGGAGAGGTCGATGCCCGGGTACGGTATAATAAATTTCAATAATTAATTGTTTTGATTCTGTAACCCTGTCAGAGCTGTCGCCTCCATGAACATTGTAAGCTAGCCCGAGTAGGTAACGTGAAGGAAAAAAATCTCACGGAGCAGGATATTCTATTTTAAAACTGACCAGAAAATATAATTCACTACAGCCCTGATGTATAACTACTACTGTCTTTTCAC
This sequence comes from Thermobia domestica, assembly GCF_964235325.1. Taxonomy (NCBI): domain Eukaryota; kingdom Metazoa; phylum Arthropoda; class Insecta; order Zygentoma; family Lepismatidae; genus Thermobia; species Thermobia domestica. Next base: position 25,242,909 of record NC_137458.1, read on the forward strand.
AATTTATTATTCAATATGTCTAGTCAGCGATTGTATGATGCTACCCATTCTATCAGATGGTATTACTATGGTTGATTATTATTATAACACATAAAACTACAAAGTATTACCATAGTCCGACTATATATTGCCCTCCGGTCCGCGTGATATTATGGTGCAGGGGTCAGAACTTGAGATGTTTGTAGCTACACGTATCTATTCAATATCTATATATCAACACGCGGCGAAATATTCACTGGGCTACTATATATTTAACTATATGGGTGTCCTATCTTCTATATTCATTTATTACAATATTCATATACTTTATATTCATATTCACATTAATATTCATATAATATTCATATCATCATTCTCATTTACTACGACGCTATATTCTTACAAACACCCTGTTTCCTCTATCTACGCCCAGCCTATATACACATTTCATCATAACACTTTAAAATCTATGGTCACTACAAACATTTCCCATTCCGATCACCGCACGACAACCTCACTCGAACTCAAGACTCTTTCATTCCACACACAATACTATGTAATACTCGGTAGCTTTATTAAGAAGAAAGAAAAAAAATCCTACGTATGTTCACTGAAAATAGAATTATCTGCGATAATGTTTAATGTTTATGAAATTCTGCAGCAACAATGAACTTCTGCAGCCACGAAGAAAAAATGGACATTTAATATAATTTCAAAGCGAAGAACTAGCATCATATCGCCCGACTTGTTAAAAAATTACGTATTGTTTATTTACTTAAATATCTCGATTTCTAGACTATGCAGAATGTTGAAACTTTCAGAATATATTAATTTTGGGTCACTTGACCTAACTGTACATTCATATGGGCTGTGAATTATACCTTCTAGGTTTTATTTCGGAAAGAAAGGTCAATTTCATGAAAACTAAATCACTAAGCACCTCGACGGAAGAATGGCGGTTAGTACTGACTTTTGACACTAGGGCTAGCGACGATATAATCAACCCTTGAACAACTGAATGTGACCTTGTACACGGAATTATTATACTATATTACGTTCACTTAATGACGGAGTAATAAAAATTTATCGCATAGTAAATACTACACTGTCCGTATTTAATTATCTCACACACTCTTTCATCACTTAACTATCACAATTACTACTACTAGAACATGTTTCTACATTACGAACACATACATGCCACATTCATACTACACACTACCTTAATACATGTTATACTAATAAATATACACAGAAAACATTCATATTTTACCATGTTAAATCAGCTCTATGAAAAGTAACGAAAGGAAAGAAATGAACAGGGCCAACTGGCCCTTATATTTACTAAATCACATTCTTTACTTAACCTGTTTAATCAATGCCCTGAGGGGACATATCGGAGTATTAGCTAACAATGGGACCCCTGCCCTGAAGGGGCAGGAACCCGGAAACAAACTAAATGTTCAACTCATCCCGCTGGAAGCCGTACTCCCAATTTGGGAGTCAGATAGGAGCCCCCTGCTTAATTTACACGTACATGCTGATGGTTACTAACACTACAAACAGACCTAAAAATACCGCCATATATATATGTATGAAAAAAAAATCACGTACTAACTACACAGACAGATTACTGAACGGACAGGTCTGACCGAACCTACACTGATTCAGGAGGGGCAAGAGGGAAATTTAACTATTTGATTCACTGAACTGCAAACTGGGTTTGGGAAAGGAGATTAAATGCACACACTATCCTGAATTCTGTCCATCACGAACTATATCTGCACAACATGGCGTCACCGAGTTATGCTTCCTATTTCAGCCTTTTTAGTCCAGTTTTGATCTGGAAAATTTAATAGTTTATGGCTCCTTAGCTTCCTGGATGGTCTCTATTCCATTATCAACTAGATTTACCTTGTTAATGCAGCTTTTCCAGCTAATTTTCGACTTTCTGAGCTAGAAGATCCTAGTCCGGCGTCTTCAGCGGAATTCTTGCAAGGAATGGAATAATTGCGCCCTAATATCATAGCGTGGGTTTATCAGCCAATCAAAACTAAGCATTTTGGCGGTGGGGCTTTGAAACGAATAAAATTTGGTAAAATCTGGATTAAACTAGATTTTCGAAGGACCTAGGTATCTAAAAGAGAGGTGAAGGGTGGTCCTGAAAATTCTGTCGAATTTTAGATTGGTTATTTGGTCTGAAAGTTCCGTCCAATAGTGGATCTATATTTTCAGATAGCACTGACACCGTAAGAATTGTAATAATCCATTTACACATCCATATACAAGACTTATAACTAATTTAAAATATAAATAAAGGTATTGATTCCCAAAACTATAATTCCTAATGAATTTTTTACAGTTTCCCATGTTAATTTGAAATAAAATAACGAACAAAATTACGAATTATATGAACAGCCAGAATTTTTTTGTTAAACATCAAGTACAGTCGGTGCAAAAAATTTCGGGCACCCTCCTATTAAGAACATAATATCATTAGACTGTAATGGCATATTACATTTTTTTGCCATCCAATATATCAACGGACGTCTCAACTATTGGAGTGGTCGGAAGAAAGCTTGCAATTAGCAGTAGAATAAATACGAACAGGAAGTATGAATGAATTCCACGCATCACAATTCTCAGATATGCTCCGTATAGCATCAGAACATGATATTCTAGTATTCTGTCTGCCAAGCCACTCAACGCACTGGTTCCAGCCTCTTGATTGCGCTTTCTTTAAACCGTTGAAGTTAGACGCGAAGTCATCCGGAATGAAAGGTGAGCCGCAATCAATTTGGACTGTTTCTACAGTAGGCTTGGCAGAAGTCTGCTCAATTGGGAAAGCAACGTTAAGATTTGAAGTCTGTGGACTTTTTCCTTGTAATCCTTCATGACTTCCTGATGTTGCCTTCTAGTTATTTAGCAGAATTGGCTGTAATGGTTCAGATGCAGAAGAAAGTAACTCCTCCTTTACTAACACTGAGGTGGAGTCCCAGCCGGGTCCTTCTCGCCTTTCTTAGTACGGACGAAGAATTACAAATACACTTAGGTCTAAGAAGACATCGCCTGACTAGCATTCACGTCAAGATACGCCAACATGCTCTGCTTCTTCTGACCGACCTTCAACCAGTGTAGAATTGACCTCTGCAATTCAAACGTCTCTGCAAGTATCTTTCAATATGTGTCCTGTATCAGTTCTCGTACCAAGAAACGTCTGACGTAAACGACAGGTATCTGTAGTGAATTTTCATGTTCCAAACACGTCTACGAAACAATCTTCCACCAAAACCACCAACACCGAGGGAAGAAGGAGAAGCACTTGTGCTGAACAATCGTATAACTATTGCAGTGTTTGTGGGTTGTATTATTTTGATCCAGATGATCATAAAGTGTGTTGGCTAAGGTGCATTTCTGTCAGAAATGGTTTCATGCTACATGTTGTGAAGATCCTGCTAAGTGCCCTAGTTGTTTGTAATCGTACAGGCTAAGGAAATCTTAGACCATACTTGTTTTGCTTACAGGTTAACGAGTACATAATGTCGTGCTCATACCATACTATGTTCCAAAGAAATGTACCACGCTACGTTTGTAAATGCACGTTTGCACGTTATTGTCTTCTGAACATTTCTAGTGACTAACGGTTTAACATTATCTTACATTATATTCATTATTGTGCAAAGGTTTATTGTACTTTCTGGTATTGCCTTAATTTTTACTTTACATATTATAACTGTATCAAAATTACTTTGTTTTCGTCGTAAAGGTGCGATTTTCTTTATGTTCGATAGTTTTTTTCCTACAGTGTGTTGACTGCTGTATTAATTGCACACACTTCATATAGTTTATTTGTGTACACTAGACTAAGCCGCATTCAGCTTTGTATAGATTCATATTACATTAGACCTCATAATAAAAAATCATTTTATTTCCCAACGTTACAGTAATACCCATGCCAAATAGGTGTGGCATCTTACCCACACGAAACAGGCATCTTAAACCGACAGTGTGGGAAAGATGCCTATTTTGACATATTTACTTATCAATCCCTCTATCACCTACCGTTTCTAGTTCTTTCAAGACACGTCACGCAGAGTGCAGCGGAAGGACAAAACTACTTATCCTGAAAATTTCAGGCTTCGATTCTTATTCTTCTGTTTGCTGTTGTCTTATGATTAAAAGCTATGGCATCTTCCCCTCACTCACTCTATGATTTTTGTCTCTTAACATTGATCCTAGATATTTGAAACTATCCACTTTATCAAAGGTTTTATTTAATATTTTAATGCATCCATAATTTGCCGTATTACGATGCGAATGAACTTCTATGTATTTAGTTTTCTCTGCATTTACTTCTAAACCCATGTTTTTGCAAGCGTTTAGTAAGACCTCTACATTGCTTTCTATTGTTCTCCTATCATTTCCTATTATATTTACATTATTTACCTAGATATATCATCAGCATACGCCATAACCTGGTGAATAATATAACGATACGATCATACGATCATAATGATGTAATAATAATATCAATCTGTACCTGTTTTATGAATATGATCAGAGGCGCAATAATTGAGCAGAAATATGTATAAGAAAAAGTTTGTTGATTAGGTTGTCAAGAAAAAAAAAGATTATTCATAGTGGTGGTTGTCGTGGAGATATATAGTTGATATCACGAAGAAATATATTTGATATATATATATATATATATATATATATATATATATATATATATATATATATATATATATATATATATATGTGTGTGTGTGTGTGTGTGTGTGTGTGATGTAATGGTTTCCAGTAGTCATCTTCTGAAATATAACAAGTGTAAGCTTTTAATATCTCACATATTCATGGTAACTTATTATTAATATAATGATCATTATATATAGTTAAATATAGATTACGTTATATTAAATTGCATAAACAACTCGTTGTAATACCATTGAACTCTAGACTCTGACTGCTATATTTGATTTTCCTTATAGCGTATTCCAGTACGCAGATGAATAATAATGGCGACAACGGATCTCCTTGTTTCAGGTCATTCTCGACGTTAAAGCTCGTGGGCAAAAAGTTTTCTACCCGGACTTTACTTTGGGATTCATTTAAACATATTTTATTTAATCTAATTAGCTTTTTCAATATTCCAAATTCTGTAAGAATGTTGTACAATGCTTGTCTTCTAACCGACTCGTAAGCCTTTCTAAAATCAATAAATAGTTGATGTCCGGGGTATTGTATTCCCATTTCTTTACTAGTGTTTGTCCAATGGTAAATATTTGATCGATTTCGTCTAAATTCGCAATGATAATCTCCAATAATTTCATCTGCGTATGGGGTCAATCTTGCTAAGAGAATATTTGAAAGGATTTTATAGGATGTTGTAGAAGAGAAATGCCTCGATAATTATTACAGTCAGTTTTGTCGCCTTTCTTGTGAACTGGAACAATGATTGATTATTTCCACCCTTGTGGAGATTCTTCATTGTTCCAGATGAGGAGAATGAGTTTGTGTATCTTGTTCCACAATTTTTCGCCTCCAGCTAAAATTAGCTCAGACGGAATTTCGTCTAACCCCGGAGATATGTGTTTCTTTAATTTCTTTGTAGCGATTTCTACTTCTAGTCGGTTAGGTTCTGGAATATACGCTTCTGCGGTTTGTATTTCCCTTTCTCCACACACATTAATTTTTGGTTGCGTTTTAAACATATCGTCAATGAAATCTTTCCATCTACTATCTGTATCAGTGAGAACCGTTCCGTCATCTTTCCTTAATAAATAAGCAGGAGTTGCTAGCCTTCCTCAAATGCGTTGGTCCTCTTATACATGTCCCGGATGTTTTATTTTTACTATTATCTTCAAGTTCCTTAATTTTAGCTTATAAAAAGATCGCGTCTCTTTGTTCTAAAAGTTCTCAAAGTTTCCCGCCTGATGTCTATGAAATTTTGTGTAGTTATTTCATTCGGATTTTGTAGCCAACGTAATTATGTCTGTTTTCTCTTCTCTGTTAGTTTAGTATATTGCTGGTCGAACCCTGGTTTGTTCCTCATGTATTTCCACGAACATGTATTTCCGCATGTCCCAATTTTTCTTTTGCTGAAATTTTAATGCTATTTCTAATTTCAATCGAAGTATCCTCACCACTAGTGCACTCCGAATCTTTTAATGCCGAGAATCTATTCGAAACTTCAATCTGGTATTCCTCTCTTACATGGTTTTCTTCTATTTTTAAAAAAATTAAATCTCTCCGTTCTCAGACATTGAATATTTCCTTTATTCAACGATAATCTCTTTCTAATTATCACTGTTACCAGGCAGTGATCACTGTCACAATCAGCTCCTCTAAACGACCGAACATCAATTATGCTAGATTGCCTTCTTCTATCTACTAAAACGTGATCAATTTGATTGTGTTTTCCGTCTGGTGAGGTCCAAGTGTATTTATGAACGTCTGGGAATTTTCTACTCTTAACGATAAAGCTGTTGGATGTTGCAAAGTTCACGAGTCTAACACCGTTGTCGTTACTTTCCTTATGCAGACTTTTTATGTCTTATAATCGGTTTGAAAATACCTTGTCCTACCTTCGCATTGAAATCCCCTAATAGAATTTTCATATGGTATCGCGGGAGTTGGTCAAATATCCGTTCCACTTCTTCGTAAAACTGTCTTTTATATCGTCATCCTAATCTTCAGTTGGGGATTGTACATTTAAAACAATAATGTCACACCACAGGCCCTTAAGAGTAATAAAAGAAGGTCTATCATTAAGAAATTCAACACGCTTAGTTGCTGATATTATTCGTTCCTGAACGAAAAACCCTATCCTAATTCGAGATTTTTATTTCCTTTCCCGTGAAAGAACGTAAAATTTCCGGAATTCGAAGTTCCATTTCCTTCCCACCTAACTTTCTGAACTTCTACTGGATCCATTCTGTATTTCTCTAACTCACTCGTTACGGATTTAACGCGCCTGCCCTATAAAGACTTCTAGTATTCCATGTTCCAAATCTCATGTTCATTTTCTTTTGTTGACGTCGTGTCAAGTTATCAGTCCTATTCCAATTTTCTGAACAAGTGCCTTTTTACAGGATTAAGTTGTTAGCCTCACCTAAACCCCTAAGCTGGAGGATCTGCCCGCGATTCTTTGTTTCAGTATATTCGCAGCTAACCTCTATATCTAGAAGCCTTCTCCTCGATCTGCAACCTGAGGATGCGCCATGCCATGATGACAGGGACCCACATTACACGGAAATATAGTGAAAACAGCAAAATTTACTCCTATACTGTTAAAAAATAAAAAAAAAACTAATTGAATATTTTTGTATTAAAATGGTCACTATGTACGTTAATGTACTGTACGTTTTCTGTATTTTGAAGAATACAATAAATGTATATAAACAATAAATTTATTATTAATTTTATATAATTATAAATTACACTTTCTAAAATTAAAACAAAATTATATTGTTCAGAAGTAATACTAGGTCACCGCGAACACAGAATGGCTAATAAGCCATGGGTTACAGAATAGATGTTGTAGAAAATGACGGAAAGAAAGAGATGGAAACAGGTTCATACAGAAGTGGGCAGAAAGATGTACAGGAAGTTAAATAAGAAGTTTCAAAGAAAACAGACAGATCAAGGGAAGAGTTTTACAATGAAAATGCGAGGATATAGAAGAATTAGATAGAATTGGGAAATAAGAGAAAATGCACAAGGAGGTGAAATCTATGGAATCTATGGAAACAAGGGGACTTTGGGGATCTTCTGGTACATTTTGTACCATACGCGTTTTTCATGGTACATTGCGTTATTTCTCTCCTATTTGAGCTTTTTCGTCCGTTTTTTTTTTTTTTTTTTTGTTTTTGTTTTTCAAGTCCAGAGATATTGTAGAAGACATTACGTATGGTTTCAGACCGTCCTGCGTCCAGACATGGGAGGTGATGACGTCATAATCTTAAAATGTATTTTTTCCCTTTTTAAGCCTATGTTCATTATCTTTTGGCGGGCTTACTTTTGAACGTAGAAGATTGAAATTTTGCACAAACTAATTCACCGAGTAGTATTTACCAGATTTTTTGTTCCGATGTCAGTGTTGAAACAGGGGGGGGGGGAACAAGAGGGGCAAAGGGGTAAAAAAATTGATATTTTTACCCAAAAAATCCCGTTTTTCAGGATTTCCCCCCTCACATACATGATGGGGACACGTGAATCATGCCGTCTGAAAGGCAGTTCCATTCTGAAGAGAATGAGGGTCGAATCATTATCCTAGGGTAATTAGCGACGTCTCAGGAATTTTTTGAAAAATATACTTCTATATGGGGAAAAATGGGACATGGTCGGTATATTTTTTTTTTGGCGGGCTTACTTTTGCACCTAGAAGATTGAAATTGTGCACAAACATTCAGCCTACCAAGTAGTATTTATCAGATTTTTTCAGATCTCTGCATTAAAACAGGGGGGTCCAGAGGGGGAAAAATTGAGAAAAGGGATTTTTAGACCCCAAAATCCCGTTTTTCGTGAGTTTTTTCGCCTGACATACATGATGGAGACACGTGAGTCATACCGTCTGAAAGGCAGTTCCATTCTGAAGAGAATGACGGTCGAATTATTATTCTAGGGTAATTAGGGCCGTCTCAGTGAATTTTTATTCAAATATAGTTCTGTATAGGGTAAAAGTGGGGCATGGTCGGGAAATTTTTCCTGGCGGGCCTATTTTTTCACGCAGAAGATTGAAATTTTGCACAAACATTCAGTCCACCGAGTAGTATTTACCAGATTTTTTTTCTGATTTCTGCGTAAAAACAGGGGGTCCAGAGGGGCAAAAGTTGAAAAAAGGGATTTTTGTCCAAAAAATTCTTTTGGTCGGGATTTTCCCGCCTTACATACATGATAGAGACACGTGAGTCATACCGTCTGAAAGGCAGTTCTATTCTGAAGAGAATGATGGGCGAAACATGACCCTAGGGTAATTAGGGATGTCTCAGAAAATTTTTTCCCTGAGATCATGGTGTTTTGCGGTAGTTTTGGGCATGGTGGAAATTCCTGATAAAATTTCTCCTGCTCTTACTATTCAAGATAGAAACTTGAAATTTGGTACACACACTTAGTTTACCAAGTACTATTTATCAGATTTTTTGGAGGTCTCTACGTCCACACGGGGGGGGGGCAGGGGGGTCCAAAGTTGGACAAAAAATTTCCCCTCCAAATTTTCCCTTCGACATCAATTTTCCCTCTTTCTTGTATATGGTATGGGCATGCAAGTGATACCATTTGAAAGCCAGCTTTATTCTGAAGAGAATGAGGTATGAACCATGATCCTAGCATAAATAGTGACGATGCAGTAGCTGCTTGACTGAAAGTCTAAAAAATTGTCCAAAAACACAAGATCCCAAAAGGGATAGACAATAAGAATGGGAAGGTAGTCAGTGAGAAGTGTGAAGTTTTTGGAAGATAGAAAGAATATGTTGAGGACATATTAGAATATGGATAGATCGTGTGGTCTAGATGTTGAAAGCAAAAATGAAGCACGAAAAAATGATAAAGGGTTCAGTATTCTTCGAAATTTTAGAAAGCTATATCTGAGACTAAGAATGGAAAGGCAACTGGGATAGAATATATACCAATTGAATTCATTAAGAAAGAATACGGGAGATTAGGGCAAGAGAGACTTGTTCCGACTATGCAATGAAATATATGAAACAGAAGAATGGCCAAATGACTTCCTGAAGACGATAATGATATCGATGTCTTAGTAAGAAATTGTAACCAAAGAGATTACAGGAATATAGAACTATTAGTCTCATATCATATGCAGAAAAAAAATTATGCTTCAAATACTGAAAAGAAGGTTGGACCGAAGAATAAATGAAGAAGTTGAAAAAGAACAGTTCGAGTTCAGGAGAGATACGAGTACAAGATATGCAATTGGGTTATAAGAGTGATCGGTGAAAGGGTTACAGATAAAGGGAAAGAGGTGTATGTGGTATTTATTGATATAGAAAAGGGTTTTGACCATGTGAGTTGGGATTGTTATTAGAAGTTCTAGAGAAAGTTGGGTTGGAGTGGGATGATCCAAGACTCATAAGAAACTTATATATGAAACAACAATGAAATGTGAGAATAAGGGAGGACATTGGAAATTGGCAGGAGAGTTCGACAGGGATGCTGTTTCTCACCAAGATGATTTAATATCTATCTAGAAGAGATAGTGAAAAGGCAAGTATACGATGAAGACGGCATTTTGGTAGGAGGTAGAATGATTAGATTCATAGGGTTTGCAGATGGTATTGTGCCGGTGCTGTGTCATCAGTTCAGAAAGAAAATAGAAATCCTAAAATAGAACGCCAAGCATTATATTTTACTATTAAAGATGGAATTTTGTATAGAAAACAAAAAACTTCTCAAGGTATAAAATTTTTAGTTGCAGTTCCCACTTCTTTGCGTTATAAAGTTTTTAATGCTTGTCATACGTCTACATTGGGATCATCTCATTCTGGCTATTCTAAAACCTATGATATGTTAATAAAAACAGTGTATTTTCCCAACATGAAGAAATATATATATCAGAAGTGTAAAGAATGTACGATTTGTCAAGTATCGAAATCGAAAATTGGTTCTCCGTATGGTACATTGCTTACTTATCCCTCCGTTCCCCCCTTCTATCGCATCCACGTAGATGTAGCTGGGAATTATTCCCCCAATAATATGTTAAATCACAAATATATGATAGTTGTAGTAGACAGTTGTACTAGATACATAATTGCAGATTCCCTTCCTGATGTCACAGCAAGTACTTTGGCTTCATTTCTTTATCACAAAGTAATTTTAAATTTTGGAATTTTCTATGAAATTGTCTTAGACAAAGGCAGTGCATTCACTAGTGGACTATTTAAAGAATTATGTGCTATGATTGGTGCTAACATGCGTTTTGTAAATGTACATGGGCATTACAGTAATGGTGTTTGTGAAGTTACTATTAGAAACATAGAACAACGATTGAAATCAGCTTTATGTGACAAAGATTTAGGAGAATGGATTGACTTATTACAACCCATAGTTTTTTCGCTTAACGTCACCAAGAATTTATCGTCTCAAATTTCACCATTTGAATGTCTTTTTGGCTTCAAACCTAGGTTACTTCATCAGGCAATTTTAAATACCCAGCATCTCCACCATGTGCCGGTGCTGTGTCATCAGTTATAGCTCAGAATAAGAAATAAATAAGTACAATCAAATGGGGATGGAACTGATGCACAACACGGTACTTAACTGTTAAATTGTGGTTGAATTTAAATAAAATTCAAATGTTTCTAATTTAGAAAATGAATAGTTGGGGAAAAGGGTGAGAGAAAGAGAAAGGTTATGACTAAAAGATAAAGGATGAGCACTAGCCTGAGAGATCCAACAGGGCTGGCGTCGCCCTGGTCATCTGGAATGATGAATATCTTTCTCTGGAGAAGTCTGGATTAGCCGGAGACAGTCAACATCTGGATCTTAATCCTGTTGAACTGCAAGGGGCGTCGATAATGCTTCTTTACGATAATGTCCTTCTACATCTTCATTCCACTACTCTAATGACAAACTTAAAGGTGTCTGCGGCGATGAACCGTCAGAATGGTACTCTTTGTCTTGTGGAGTCGGTGGTCCTCCAACGGTGGGATCCGTTTCTCTCCGATGATCCTGCACCTCTCTAGATCGTGTGTCGAATACCCCTTGTTGTTCTGTTCCTCGTGGTTTTGATCAATTCAAGAATGATGACCTAATCGGGAAGTATCAGGCTGTGCTCGAAGGCATGCGGAAAGGAAAGAAGGAAGCTAGTCGAGTTTATTTAACAAATGTGCATTTACAACAGCGGTCTGAGAATGTACAGTTGTAGTCAAAGTTTTCTTTTATAAGTTTTCAAAAGTTCATGCTTCTTTATATCAAATACACAGTCACTTCATTTCCAATAGACAGATACTTCACAGTATGGTGTTTGTTGTGGAATAGCATAAGAAAATCAATAATATGTTAGAAAACTTGAAGAAGGTACGTGAAGAGTATGTGATGAAAGTAAAAGTTAGAGAGATAAAAGCCATGGTTATTGGAAGGAAACGGTCGGTGTGAACTATAGAAGTAGCAGAGAAAATAGAACAGTTACTAGTGACTAGTTTTCGTTACCTGAGTGATGACATGAAGTGTGAACGTGAAATAAAAGCAAGTGTATGAAAGGCGAAAAATGCCTTTTGGAGGAATAAAGTACTATTTTGACTGATTTTGATTAAAAAAAAAAAAATAAAAACTGCGATAAAATCTTTGTTGTGGTGTATTGTACGGTATGGAGCAGAAACATGAACATTGCGCAAAAATGATAAAAGAAACGATTCAAGCTTCCGAAATGTGAGTGTGGAGAAGAATGGAGAGAATTGGCTAGGTCGAATGGAAAACGAATGAGACGTTGTTAGAAATGTTGAGAGATTAAAAGAATAATTTTAGATATTATAAAGAAGGGACAGAGAAACTGGTTGGGGCATTGGCTAAGAAGGAATTGTATCATGACGGAAGTACTAGAGTGTGTGGTAGCAGGAAACAGACGGAGAGGGCGAAGAAGCTTACAATTAATAGACGATAACAAAATAGGAAAATATTACGTGAACCCAAAGAGTTTAATGGAAAACCGTGAAGCATAGAAGCTTCTCAGTTGCGGCAAGTGACCTGCCAATAATGGCAGAATACCTATGATGATGATCAAAAACTTGTACTACATGCATTTTAAGGTATTTTTTTTTTTTTCATTTAATTCGGACTTTGAGTGATCCGGTCATATCTAGCCCGGACTAAAAGTACTCTACTGTATTTATTATTTGAAAATGCCACAGGGAAATGATACGTTTATGGCAATATTCTTTGCGAAAGGTTTCAAACGTTGCAGCGGTTATTTCCTGTGAAAAATCAAAACCATTTCTGGTTATTAGGTTACGAATTTCGATCAAGGTGTGTAATGATAACATTCCAGCTTAATCCTAAAGCTATTTTCAAAACTTCATTCTAAATGATTAAATTGATTCCTTATTAATGCCATTTTATGAATAAGTTATAACAAGAGCTGCCCAAATTGCGATCCGCGGGACGCATCCAGCCAATACTAGCAAAAGGTATTAGAAAATTGATAAATAATGCACAAAAATGATGCTAAAAGTGGCATACCTTTCTTAAAAGTATAGCTAAATTTATACCTAATAGAATTTACCTACAAATCAAGTAAAATATGGCACAACTTTACCGCATTGCTAGAACACACTACAGTATTCTTTCTTGAATTACAAATAAACTACTTTTATCATTAGGGTGTATCCCATACTTGAAATATGTATATTAACCTTCTCTTTGCTTCCCTTCCTGACAGACGTATCAATTTATTCTTCCTTGAGTTCTGAAATCAAATATTTTGATCATTATTCGATACTTAAAATCTATTTACGGTACTCTTTGCTCATATTACTAACTCGGTGCCCCATATCATTTCACTACATTCTTCCTTATATTCTGAAATCAAATGGTTTTATCCTTATTTTACACTTAAAATATATTTATTATGGTTTTTCTTCCACCACTGACGGGATGCTATATTACTTTAATTCTTTACTCGTTCTCAGTAGTTGCGTGAAAATAATAATAATAATAATAATAATAATAATAATAATAATAATAATAATAATAATAATAATAATAATAATAATAATAATAATTATAATAACAGACTCATAATACCTTAACCTAAAACGAAACAACTGCATATCGTTTGAAACTTTTCCAAAATATGTACGGATATTCTGAAAAGTGCCAATCAGAGTTGTAGTGGTTCAGTGAGTCGGTGGGTCAGTCAGTCAAGTGGGTCGTGGGTCAACAGCATGTGACATACTGCGACCCACCACCCACCGTGACCCACTGCGACCCACCACCCAGCATGACCCACTGCGACCCACCACTCACCATGACCCACTGCAACCCACAACGCTCCGACATACTCTGCCCACTGCACTGTAGACAGCATCTTCTGAACTGGAGGTTTCTTTTAACACTCGACGCTAGCCATAGAAACCAAAAACACGTTTCTTATTGGTTGCAGTTTGCGGTTCTCCAAACCAGGCCCGCAACCAGAGGGGAGCTAGAGGGCCTGGCCTCCTAAACTTTTCGTGGTATCTCCAGACCTCAACACAGAAAACACAATTTCGATAGGTGTAAGAGAATTTTTAATCACTTGTTCCTAATATATTAATGGCCCCACTAAACCCCTGTGGCTGGTTGCGGACCTGGTCCAAACCTGGTGTATGTATTGTGTTGTAATAGAAGGAAATTGTTACTTTTTGGGGGTTGAAGAAGAAAATTGAAGAAAAAAAATGAAATGAAGTCTTTAAGTTTTACGTCCCACGGCTATGCCGGTTAGGCTAAAGGAGACGGTGATAATGAAAGATGAGTAAAATGGTGGAATGAAGAAAGTGGGAGGAAACGGGAGAACCCCGAGAAAACCCACGAGCACGATGTTTGTCCACCACAAAGTCCACACGACGCGAGCTGGGATCGAACCAAGGACCTCAAGCACCGGAGGTGAACGCTCTACCACTTTTTTTAAAAAAAAAAACTTCCTGACTTATTTTGTACTTCAACCACTTTTCAGGACTACTAGACACGACAGGGACACGAACATAGAAACATCGAGGACAGTTAAAATTCCACCCTTGCTACTACAGAGGGACTCGAACCCCCAATGGGCTTCACCTCACGATCATCAGCCTAACGCCTCAGACCGCTCGGCTACACCCACCGGCTCACTGAGCCACCGCGCCCCCGAAAATTGAAGGAAGAGTTGAGGTTAAATTTATAGCCTATCATGGTACTCACGATGGAACAAAACGAGTCCTGCGGGGCTTCTAATCCGTTACTCCTACTACCACTACTACTACTACTACTACTACTACTACTACTACTACTACTACTACTATTACTATTACTACTACTACTACTACTACTACTATTATTATTATTATTACTACTACTACTACTACTACTACATCATCATCAACAACAAAACAACTACTACTACTACTACTACTACTACTACTTCTCCTTCTTCGTCTTCTTCTTCTTATACAGTGGAATCGTGTAGTAAAACTGCACACGTAACGTAAGTAAATCACTTTTTTGAGTATTATTTCTTTTATAAAAATAGAAAAAAATCATTGGATCTGGTTTGAACCCACGCCAAAGGCAATTATAATTATTAGTACACTGCGCTAGTACGCACGGCCACGAAGACCGCCAATAACAGTTATTTGATTCCTACTGTATTTATATATGCTATGTGGCGAGAAACTGATAACTGCAAGTAACCACCTCCTATGAGTAGGTCGGGCGTGTTTAAAAATATGCTTCTGAATTTGTCTACGTATTACTTTCAAGGCCTCCATTTCCCGTTTTCACTTGCTTCTGTTTACTTACCTGAGATGAGTATCTCTAGGTGAAAAAAGAACTTCAGCCATTCTTGGATATTATATTTGTAATTGTAATAATAGCAATAGGACTTATACTACTACTTGGTTTTCGAGACCATGAGTTTTTAGAGGAGCTAACTATACGAAAAAAAATACATTTTTGAATCACTGTAATATATAAATTATTATATAAAAAAATGAAGTAACTAGATGTGCCTAATCATTACGGCCAAATTGCAGTCAAATGAAATGAATTTTGGTATATACCAGTAGTTAGGCCTTAATTCAAACTCGGATGTTATCATATTGCTTTCATTATAATAATATCCTAAGGTATAGTGGGGATCCGAATTTTTGCGGGAAAAAAGAGTGTCTTACAAGCCGTTCAACTTACGGAGCTGAAATTCAGTATATTATCTCTTTATTGAAAATGGACAGAACGTCTCCTAGCATTTTTTTTTTAAATTCTCCTTTCTGGGGAGGGGTGGCACTTTCTATATGTGGTAAATTGATAGTGGGCTAGTTTGTAAAAATAATTGAAAACAATCGATATTAATTGAGTCACAAACAATACAGTGCTTTGCATCATATATCCATATATGTTTACCATCAGGGGCGGATCCAGGACGCACTTCTGTGGGGGCGGTGGGTTGTAATACTGCTACTTAGAGCTACTTTTAAGAGCTCTCAACTCTGGGTTTTATTTATATACAAAATAAGAAAGTTTCCTCTTCTAAGGGGCGATCGCCCCCCTGCTTACCATGCGCTTTCTATTATAATAATTGCTGAAGCTTCTTTATTATATGGAGCGCTTAAAGCTCAGGGCAATCAACCCTTAAACTTGTGAGAAAAATAGACAAAAAAAATTGTAACACAAGCTTCTGTACTTTGGTCTACTGACCTTGAATTGGGACTTTAAAAAATTTCATCCGTTTTTCCACTGAAAAGAATCGATAATTCACCTAGGAAATAATTAGACCATGATAATTTGATTGAAATTCGTCATAGTTTTACTCATGACAAACTAAAACTAACTAACTCTATGGCCTATGGAACCCAGAGGTTCAATGCCGCGTTCACAAAAGCTCTCCACTGACTTCTATAATTTGCCAATTGTATCCAGTTTCTACTTTGTATTCCTATCTCTGCGAGATCCATCTTAATATTGTCCTCCCATCTGCGCCTAGGTCTTCCTAATGGTCGTTTTCCGATTGGTCTCCCAGTCAAGACTTTGAAAGCATTTCTACTTTCTTCCATTCTAGCGACCTGCCCACCTAAGCCTCATAGACTTGACGACCCTAACAATGTTGGGTAAACCGTATAAATTATGTAGTTCCTCATTATGAAGTTTCCGCTATTCCCGTTCTTCTTGGGTCCGAATATTCGTCTAAGGATCTTGTTCTCAAATACTTTCAGTCTATGTTCTTCCCTCAGAGTAAGCGACCATGTTTCGCAACCATACAGAACAATATGACCCATGACAAACACTTTACCATTTTATATCGTAAAGGTCAGATCCATCGTTGTTGTAACAGAGCGGTGCTTGAGCAATTGATGGTAGATATTCTAACTCCGATTAGTTAGAATTGCACAACCTGATTGTATTACAAATGTAAATTCTTTAGTCGGTAAAGAAGCCGTGGATCATGTCAGAATTGAGGACGATGTGTTTTGGTGGGTCAATGGTTCATGGTGGATGGTGGGTCGGAGTGGGTCATAGTGGATGGTGGGCCATAGTGGGTCACGGTGGGTGGTGGGTCAAGGTGAGTCATGAGTCTGACTGGGTCACGGTGGGTGCTGGTTCAGTCGGTTGTGGGTCAATGTTTCATTGACCCATGCCATCTCTGGGTTCACTGGTTTGAGTTCGGCTTAAACTTGAAACAGAATGTGTCCGTTTATTTCAGAAAACGAACCGTAATTTGGTTCAGTTTTGCTTGAAAATAGCCACTATATTGCCACTTTTCAGAATATCTGTATATATTTTGGAAAAGTTTCAAACTATATGTAATGGTTTCGTTTTAGGTTAAGGTATTATGAGTCTGCTGTTTCACTTTTGAATGGAATTACGATTCCTCATGTCTCTCTCTCTCTCTCTCTCTCTCTCTATATATATATATATATATATATATATATATATATATATATATATATATATATATATATATATATATATTGTAAAAACACCTTAATGAGCAATAGAAAATACAAATGCTTTTCGGTTCGGATTGGTTTGGGTTTACTTCTTGAAAATGAAATCTTTACGTTTAATGTACAACGACTATGCGTGTTAGGTTGAGGAAGATTGATTAAAACAAGCGAATTATGATGGAGGAAATGATTGAATGAGAAAGTGGAGTGTACCGAAAAACCCCACGAGCACGATGTGTCCGTCTGAAGCTTACTTGTCTTTGGGAACGAACCAGCACATCACCCATCAGATAGTTCAGTAGGCGGGGTCTCAATTTCGATTCCCGGTTGGAGAGCCTCCTAAATATTACATGTTCTCGGTGTATCTGTGTTCGTGTCCCTGTCGTTCAAGGTTACTGAAAATATCTGTAAAACGAGAATTACCGAATATAATAGAGATAAGTTACGGACATACTTTCGGTCTTTCTTAAAATTTAAACTTGAATTCTCTGGACTATAGTATTTTATCATGACGGAAATCAGTGTTTCGTCGTTAATAAAATATTGGAAATGTAAACTTTGCAATTTGCTACATAGACGAGTGTTTCTTGACTCTTACTTAAAAGAGCGGTCTTAGGGTAGTGACTTGAGCATTCGTTTCGTGAGTTAGGGGTCCACGGTTCGAGTCCCTTCGAGGTTATTCACAAAAAAATATAATTTAGAATGTAGATATTTCTGATGTAGGGCCGCGGTGGCTCAGTGGTAGAGCGTTCACCTCTGGTGCTTGAGATCCCGGGTTCGATCCAAGCCCCCGCCAAGTGAACCTTGTGGCGGACAAACACCGTGTGCGTGGGTTTTCTCGGGGTTCTCCCGTTTCCTCTCACTTTCTTCATTCCACCATTTAATTCATTATTCATCATCACCGTCTCCTTTAGCCTAACCGGCATAACTGTGGGACGTAAAACTCAAAGATTTCATTTCATTTTTTTCTGATGTATAATAACATGAAAAATAGTCAATTTCTCTTGTTCTTACAATTTAGAATTGAAACTACTCGCTTCACAAGTAAAAAACTAACAACCTGACGTCACAGTCTACAATCTCGATTCCTACTGTCTGAAACCGCGTGTTTGTCAAACAATTCATGATTAGAAACGGGTCATTCTTCAGGCCTAGTATGAGTCATAAATTTGTCTGAAACGTCATTGTGGAATTGTTATTAAGTTCTTCCACTCTTACTAGAAATAAAAATAATATTTTCGTTCGCCATTTTCCACACGTTCCATATATTCGTTCAACAAAAATTGGTAAATAGGAACTATTCTTTTTTATATTTGTTTCTATATTTTGTTAAAATATCAAAATAATCCATACAAAATCCAATGTCTTTTACCCAAAGAAAGAGTGTTACTATGTATCGTGATGAAGACAAATCCTACTTAGTTTCTGTTAGGGCATCCGAAGGTTCGATTTTAATATTGTCCAGTAGCTGACACCTTCTTTTCCCCCCTCTTTTCTTTCCAAAGTATCTCTTATAAGGCAATTCATCCTTATAGAGGATCCAAAAAAATTCTTTTTATTTTTCTTAACTTCAGTATGCTTGTTTGCATTGAAATAGGACGTAATATTGAGGTCTCAAATATACAGTAATAATAATAATAATAATAATAATAATAATAATAATAATAATAATAATAATAATAATAATAATAATAATAATAATATAGAAGACCAATTTTGTATGAGGACACATTGTATAAAAATCTGTAAAATCGCCCGTAGCGTTAGGCAGAAGTTACAAAATAGCCAGGATTGGAGAGAAGTGTAAGGACCATCAGGGCATAACCTCTGCATACGTCCCTACAACTAGCTAAATGTTAAAACGGAAAGTTTCGAGGCAAATTTCATGTAGAAAGTAGAGATACAGAACAAACAAGAGCCGTAAGAAAATTTGTTTTTAAGTAATGGTTATGCCGGCTAAGCTACAGAAGACGTCGATGATGAGAATGAGAGAAATATTGGAATAAAGAAAGTGGGAGGAAGCGGAACCCGGAGAAAATCTACACACAGGGTGTTTGTTCAGCACAATGCCCACTAGGCGGGAGCTGGGTGGAACAGGGTGAACCACTAAATTAACAACAATTCAGTAATAATAATAATAATAATAATAATAATAATAATAATAAATAATGGTATTAAAAGTTTTAGTTTCCCTAAAATTTGGCAAAACTTACTTAAACCTAGGGCTTTTCGGAGAAGGGATTCTGAACCTTCAAGACACCTCTGCAACTACCCACATTTTAAACAAAAGCTTTCCACTAAAGTTTCATGTAGAAAGTATTCTACTGTATGTTTTAAGGAAAATAACTGTAATAAAAATAACTGAATATCACTCAACAGTAAGACACATAATATAATAATTTTTAGGATATGCAGAGGTAATTATAAAAGCTTTGCTACAAAAATACCTACACAGACCATAATTCAATAAGCTTTGAAATACAAAGTAACAAAAATCCTATAAGATTCAGTCTACAGAGCAATTGTTACTTAAGGAATGGACATACAGTATTTCGAGAATCGAGAACACTGTAACCAATAACCGTGAAAATAAGTGTCTCCTACCAGTGGCGGCTAATGTTAGTGTTGCAGCGTTGCGCAACGACCAAAGTATTTCAAGAAAAAAATATTATCAATAGTAGTAAAGAACAGAAAAAAATACTTTTTAATACTCGCATATATATATATACTTTAAATAGTATATTTTTTACTTCTGTAACTCTTCGTTTCGTTAATCCGTTTTAAAAAGTGAAAAATAATCCGTCACAGAGTCTCTAATTTATATTGTGTTGCAGCGAGCATACAACGACCAGATTCCTTCAGCGCGGCAATTGGAGCAAATGTTAAGTCTCCTTTCCCCTATCTCAGAAGTTAAAGGGACTGGTCGTTGCAGTGCTTCTGCAACACAGCACGGTTCCAATGAACGAGAAGGTTTTTCACGCTAAATAAGATTTCTGAATTTTCTTTCACTAGCAATTAACAAATGGAATTTGTTTTTATGCATTCATATTTTTAAATTACGGGACCATACTGAAGTAGATCAATATAATGACAATTAAAAAAAGTGATTGCAGAATTACAAAATAAGAAAGAAAATATCTAGTAGAGGAGAAAACAAATGAAAGTAGACCAGCATTTACAAGTTAATTCTTAGCTTATATTGATAACGAAGGCTTCTTCTATAGTAATTTGTGAATCAATTATTACTAAGTCAGTATGTAGAATCGCCCCCTCCCCTCTATGGATAGTATTTTAGTATAAACATATTTCTTTTATAAAATAAGTATATTTTTTACTCTTGATAATTTCCACATAAACTGTATGATGGGGAACGCCACATTGAATTTGGGACTAGTTAGCAATGCTCAGGGGCGTAGCCACGAGGGGGGTCCACCAGGTCCGGACCTCCCAAAACTTTCGAAACTTGACTAAGATTTGTAGACTTTCTTAACGAACTATACTTGTTTAACAGAAAAACGATTGATGTAGGCTAAATATTTTATTTTACGCCTCATCATGAACTCTTCTCTTCTTATAAAAATAATCTTTCTATCATTTTTTCTAAAATTGTAGGTGACAGTAAGTAAGAATTACTTATCATATTTTCGGGTGCAGTATAAGACAGGTTCCATATTACGTAGATGTATTGGACCTCCCTCAAATATTTTACTTTGCACTCCTCCCAGTTAACATTTATGGGTGTAAAACTGGCAGTGCTTTTTGTTTTGATGTTCTTTGATTTTTGGCTTCTACTACATGCTGATCCTTCATCTGGCGGGTTTCGAGGTTTCCTTTCCAGAACATATCACATTGATAAGCATTGTTTCGCCTCATGTGGAAGTATCTTGTGTTCATCGTGCATTGCGTAACAACCAAGACGGATGATTTGGAATGTATTTTTTTCTTTTACGCACATGTGTGTGTGTGTGTGTGTTGATGTATGAATATGTGACATTCGGAATTCATATACCAGTACTTCTTTTGTATCAGCTGGTTTTGTTTTTAATTATTAGGTTTAATTTTATTGTGTGTGCTTTAATTCTGTAAATAACCTACAAATTCTGAATGAATTGTATACCATGACTTCTGTAAATAACTTACAAAAACATTGACCAGCTTTCAACTGAGGAAAAATTTGCAATTAAGGCTTAGACAAAACAAGCGAAGGGCAATTCAGGAGAGTGTTCGAAAAAAAAATCCAATTTAAATTTACAGGATCTTATGGCAGTAGTGTTGTTTGCACCAGATACATTTCCTCAATTTATTTTAAATTTTCCTGGATAAACTGTGAATAAAGTGTGTTCAATGTACATTTTTTTTATAACATTAATCTCTGCTACGAACTCTCTTCAGTCAACGCTAAAGAGGAATTCGGATCACTGTCAGGGATTAAGTTTGCTAGAATGAATCGTTCACAATAATCTAGAAAAAATATTTAGTGAATCTGCAAAGCTTCTGAAATTAATATTAACTGTACCTATAGTGTCAGCAAAAGACGAAAAGTTTTTTCTTCCACATGAAAAAGAATTGACACTTTCAAGGAATTGAATGTCCCAAGAAAGGTTATCACCATTGGTTATGCTTTCCATCGAAAAAGACCTGACAATAAGAATATCAGAGTTCAACCAGCATGTATTAGGCAGATTTGCTCCAATGAAAGA
Organism: Thermobia domestica; assembly: GCF_964235325.1. Lineage (NCBI taxonomy): Eukaryota > Metazoa > Arthropoda > Insecta > Zygentoma > Lepismatidae > Thermobia > Thermobia domestica. The sequence continues at coordinate 25,265,215 of NC_137458.1, forward strand.
GAGAAGAATGAACTTAATAAGGTGATACTCGGAGGTGATAAATCGGATAAAATGTTCTGCATTTTTTATTTTTTAAAAACAGAATTTTATTTAATTTAATATTTCACGTAGCATTTGCATCTAAAGTTATGCTGATTAGTCAATTAGTCAATTTTATATCTTCTGTCTCTTATCGTTCGTACTGCAACACCCAAAACCACAATCCACCGGCCGCCACTGCCTCCTACCATGAAAAATATACGGTTTGCCGTTTTTCTAAAATAATGGTAGGAGACCGTTTTCCTGTTAGATGCTTGTGTCGGGCATGCGCATTGGAGAAAAAAAGCACATGTTCAAAGCGAGGATTGATGGTGCGTAGGTTCGGATGTGTTGTGCTTTGTTTTGTTTTGTTTCTTTCTTTTGTTTGTTTGTTTAGTGTGTGGTTTTCTGGTGTGATATATACAGTAGGCCAATGGAAATTCAACATTAAGCAAGGTAATGTATGGGAAAGCACCATGTTAATATTTGAACTTTGTTCGGTGACAAACAAAGCTTTAGTTGGCTATCGTGGCAAGCAGATCGCTCCAAAGTGCAACGATTCGAAAGCAAGAAGCTGCTGGATGTACAAACTAAAGTGTTATGATAATGTAGCCAACTACGAGTGGTGGTGAAGCTATAAATAGAATCACAATGTTGAAATACTTTCAAAAAAAGAAAAAAGAAAAGAAAAGCAAAAAATTAGAAAAAGTGCTTCGTAGTTTACCGTACTTAGTACAGCATTATAAATAAATTGTGTTGGATCAACTGGAATTTTTCGTGTTACAGAAATAAAAGTATACTGTCACTCATGTGTGCCCGAAGGAGGGGCAGGGGGTCGCTCCCCGTGTTAATGAAAACGTATTAAATTTCTTAATACAAATAAAAAAAATATCAAATCTAATAGGGTATATAGTAACCAGGGAGATGAGTCCTCTAGAAAATTTTCATCGGACGCCCATGCTGTCATTATTTTTTCTGGATAAATGAATTGTTAGATTTGAAAAACATTTCTGTAAATATTTTTATCTTTAATTTTGTTCTGAGTTTCTATAATCTGTTCTGGTGTCTTGTTAATACATTTGGGCGTTTAATAAATATGCAAAAGTTCGATACTCTGGAAGTTTGGTGACTTTTTTTTTTCTTTTTTGAGCACTGTTACATAATTATGCAAACACGTATTTATTAATTTGGGATAGCGGATACTGGATACTGTAGGCAGTGTTGTGAGAAGTCATATGGTTTTACACTCTGTTTAATCGTAGTTCTGATCATTCTTAGCTACCTTGTCGGGTGCCTGCTTGGTTATCTGAAACCGTAATAATGCGACTAATCGAATAAATCGCTGATTAGAATATTTGAGGTCTATTAGTCTACTGGTACTCATAGCGAAAATACATGCGATAAAGCTAGTCTTAACTGCAACAGAATATCGATTTATGAATATCTTAAAAGGACATGGATGTTTGTTACAACTACATCTTCAAAGCGTGCAAAAAGTCAGCTATAAAATTCAAGTAGTTTTTTTTTTCTTTTTTTGTATGTATGTAATATCGAATCCTCTTTTGGTGTTTTGTTCAATACATGACAAAATTGGTAATTTTGAAAAGAAAAAGCAATGTATGTTCAAGATGATATCAGAACAAGGGTTCGATATTACAACTAAGAATTAATTTCAATCTTATTCTTTTGGATACTATGCACGTCGTAGGTGCAACGCTTCTTTCGTTCACTTTTGTGTTTTCTTTAGTTAAGTAGTCTTTAACACCAGTAAACCAGCGTGCACTCTAGTTGCATCCATCCAGGAAAATTTATTGGTATCTAGTGTGTGTACTGATACAGTTTCCAGCAATTCGATGAAACTTGGGTCAATATATATTGCCCAGCAAGAATTCTTACTGGATCTAGCAAGAGGGCACGCTGGACCGGCAAGGACTTCTAGATAGGGAATCGGTGTGATAATTACCGTAAATCTTGTACGGTAATAACACACCTGTGCTTTTTTTTTAAAAAAAAAATGATCTGTAAATTTTACGATAAATTACCGTAAAATATACGGTACCAAATTTGTTTCTAAACACGGTCAATATTATTTTGCTTCTAAATATACGGTCTGCCGTTTTTATAAAAAAAACGGTGATCCGTAAAATTTAGGGTAATCGGATGGCAGCGAGAGTTGACGGTAATCGGTCAGTAAATTTAAGGCGAAATTTTTTACAGTGAAAGACGAGAAATGTTTACGATACTTTTCGCCTCGTCTCGATTTTCATCTCCAAAGCGAGACGATAATTTGCGTTAGCCTTGTCCCGTCTAAAATGTAAAATGTTAATTCTCATTTTTTGTTTGTTTTAGAAACGAGATGAAAAATTCCTCTTCTCGTGGGCAACATTAAACAAAACCAAAAAAATATTGCCAAATGTCACGTTTCTGATTGAAATGGTAAGACCTCAGTGATAATTAGCTCCTAGATTTTAATCTTCCATAAGATAATAATAATTATTATAGTTTATTATTATTACTATTATTATCCATGAAGATTTGATAGTCAAGTATTGAAACATCCGAGTATTCAAATATCTGAATATAATAAAACGTGTGTCATCGTCGATCAATCGTCATCAAAACTCGTAAAGTAAAAAAGAATGCCTGGCGTGGGTTCGAACCACGAACCTCCAGATTCGCGCCTTGACCACTGATCCACGATCACTACGCAGTAAATGATTTGTCTTTAGTCTCGTTACTTTAGGTTTCTTTGCCTCTGCTTGAAAAGTTGTATTTCTTCGTTTCAGACCGTCCTTCGTATTCCTTTTATGATGATATAAGTGAATAATCTTCGGCAAAGTTTATATTAATAACTTGAGTTGTTCTTAAATCTTTGGTTCACAAGTTCGTTTCTTCTCCACACGAAACCAGAGATATGACTGATTTAATTCTCATACTCTGCATTTGTTTCAAAACAGTCGCCATTATCTGATCAGTGATTTATGTCCACCACGATACATTGTAACTAAGTTACAAGATGTTTACGTCATATCTGAACAGCGCATCCACCGAGGCAACTTTTGGAATATCCCATTAAGTTAGCTTTCAACGTAGCTAAAGGAAACATATCTAAACGAGTACATAAAGTTATCCGTAGTAGAATGGATAAAGTCATGGTTCGATAACTACAAGGTTCGTGGTTCGAAACTCGTCTCGGAAGTTTCAGATTTTTTAAATTCTTAATTCCTCAGTTCTCAAGATCTTTCTCGCCTTCGTCATCATCTGATGCTCTAAAAAGAGTTCTCCACCTTAGTTCGACAACTGCCTAAAGTGATCCTCGCAGTTCGAAACCTTCCCTTCTTCTATTTTACAAAATCACAATTTTCGTCATAATACGAGTGCTTTCCGATCAATTTTCCCCAATTCTAAATCTATGTATATAAATAATCCCTCTCTATTCTCCTCCGACATAAGATTTTCACTTTTTATTAGTATATTACTATACATTTGATCAAACAATACGTATTTATGAAGCTCAAGGGAAGGAGAATTACACCCTCCTGTCCTGCCCAAATGACGCCCCTGGAACATTTGCTTGCAATTACTGAAAAGAAATGAAATGAATCATTGAATAACACTCATTTCTGTCAGTAGATATTTTAGAGCTCTGTGTGTGCGTTACAGACTTTAGGAAGCACAAAACCTGCTGCTGTTGTTGGCAAGTTCCATAGATTTCTTAGGAAGCATCTTACTAGCTTGCAGTCCTTAAAGAAGGGAAAGAATGAAACTAAATGTCTTTATGAAGCTCTGGAAACATAGTGTGACTTTTTTTTAAAAAATTAGGCTCTTAAAAATATTTCAGTACAACGAATGGAAAAGACTGTTTTAAAGCTATAAAGTTGTAAACTTGATTCCTGTTTCTTTTTCAGCTGAATGGAAAGAGTGTACTACGTCACACTCACTACTTTAGACAAGGTGAGATGGAGGAGGAAGAGGAGTTGTATTGAATACTAGAAGCAACTAATCGATTGAGACATGTACTGCTGGATGCATAAAAAAAGGGGGCAATAGTTTGTTATTAATTTGGTCTTAGAATTTGTGTAACGATTTCTATCCCGCTAACTGTGCCTAACATCTAGGTCCCAGGACGCTTTCTTCCTTCCCCAATCCTTTCTTCCTTCCCTTTCCCCGGATAGTGTGCTCGTCGAGGGACGTCATCTCTCATGTACGTCACGGGCTAAATGGTCTTCGATGCCGAAAGCTCAAAAATCCAAAATCCTAAATTTTAAATGTAAAAAAATAAATATAATAAATAAATCTGGTGATGTACGGAGGAACCACTTCTTGTTCTTTAGTAATTTATAGTGGATTCCATTTTAGGGTCACTGGTGCCCCATCCACTTCCGATTTCAACATGTGCATTCTAATCCTCGCTATGTGTGATTACATGTAACCTTTTATGAGGAACAAGATTCCACTTTATCATTTTTTCTGTTTCTTATAATTTGTGAACTAATCGAAATTTTTTTGCTTATTTTAAAACTTTGATTTCCGTTCTTTAACCTCTTCTAGAAGTTTTCGGGAAACCGAGATTGCCATTTCTTTTTCAAAATCCACGGAAACCCCAAACACCTTTGCATCAGATAGGGACACGGTACCTCAGCGGTATCCTCCCCGTTGGTCTAGTGGCTAGCACGTGCGCCTTTCGTGTACGGGGTCCCGGGTTAGATTACCGGCGAGAGAGCCTTTTAAATTTTAACTGTCCTCAATGTTTCTGCGTTCGTGTCTCTGTCGTTAAGGAAGTTACTGGAAAAACTGTAGACTGTACAGTGAAGTGAAAATATAGTAAAATAAGGAAATTAAGTTACTGTTACTTGTTCGGTGAATCAGTTAACATTTAAAAAAGTGGTAGAGCGCTTACCTCTCGTGTGCAGGGTCATTGTTTCGATCCCCGGCCAAGTGAGGTTGTGATGGACAACATCGTGTCCGTGTATTTTCTCGGGGTAATTCCATTTCCTTCCATTTTCTCATTCCACTAATTTTTCCACAATAATTTATTTGCTTTAATCGTCGTCTCCCTTAGTCTAAATGGTATATTAATGAGGCATTAAACTGTAAAATTACATTTCGTTTTTGTACTGTTGCATGAGTGAGCACTTCCGTTTCGTTTTCCTATTGCAAATACAAAAGTGTTCCCAAAGTGATTTCTGAAAATTGAAACAAGATTTGCGGTCGTATAGTGCACCACAAGAACTTGGTCGTCACTGTTTTATATGCTGGAATATTCAAACGAAAGTAGCCGTACTCTACCAATCTAATCCAGTAGTTCTCAAAGTGAAGTCCGAGGACCACTGGGGATTCGTGGGAACTAGCCAGGAAGTCCGCGACGCCTAAAAACTGTTTTAATAAAATAGAACTCACAGCTGTTATGCGAGAAGTATTTTTTTCAGTTACTAAAAAAAAAACAATTAAAAATTATACTTACATTTGTACACTTAAATGTTCTACTTTACTAAATTTTTGCCCTGAAGCTGGTAAACCGTTATACAGGACTACTTCAAGGGAAGGAAGTTCCTTCTTTCTTAGGGCATTTTTTTTCAAAAGCAGTTGTACATTAACTGCAAGAGTAGTGCTCTCAACGGGTCGGGTCGGGTCGGGTCGGGTCGGGTTGATGACGAGCCGACCCGACCCGATGACCCGATCCGACCCGACTGACCCGAACCGTGACCCGACCTCATTGACCTGACCCGACAACCCGACCCGAGCTGACCCGATTGACCCGACCCGACAACCCGACCCGAGCTGACCGGACTGACCCGAATCGAGAACCCGACCCGAATAGCGTGACCCGACAACCCGACCCGAGTTGACCCGACCCGACCCGTTTGAGAGCACTATGGTCACGACACTGGGTGAACGCCAAAATGCACTCCCATTGGGAATTATTCCGGGACCCGTTCTTATGATTCCGGGACCCGTGCCACTTTGATTTTTCTTTCTTGGTAATTAAAACGTATTTTACAGTATATATAGTTGCACGTAAGAAGATACATAATATGAATTTTGTAATTTAAAATTTAAAAATACAGTATCATATTTAATTACAAAGTACTAATTTTATTTCATCACTTTCAGCCCAACAAATGAAATTCAAACAATTCGCTCCCTGGGTCTTGGTCACCAATACTGCGTCTTATTCTTTGTCTTGCAGTCAAGTCTTGGTCCTGCATTTCGTAGTTTTTGTGGTCTTTCATGCTATACAAGAGCCAAGAATGCTCGCCTCATCGGTACAAATGAAAACCAAGTGTGATTTTGATTATGGTCTTTCATACTATACGGAAAGCAAGAAAATATGCTCATCCCTACTTGGTGATCACCAAAACAAGGTCAAGAGCAAGATTACTATGCAATTTGTCTTGCATATCCAATCTTTATCTTGTTCTTGTATCGATGCCCTTGGACTTGGTGAAATAAAATGAAATATTCAGTTTAAGGTTCCTCGATTCTGCACCGAGGCTAAGGGATACGGTGACCATGAGAAATGAATGAAATGGTGGAACGAAGAAAGTGGGAGGAAACAGAGCCCCGAGAAAACCCACTACACGGCGTTTCTCCACCACAAAACCTACTTAGCACAAGCTGGGATCGAACCATGGACACCATGCACCAGAGATGAACTCTCTACCACTGAGCCACCGCGTCCCTGCTTGGGCTTGGTCGTCCATATCCAATCTTTCTTTTAGCCTTGCTTAACGCGTTAGCTGCCATGTGGATCCGATCGGACCTACTGGAGTGATCTAAGAAAATGTTCTTGTAGGTCCGATCGGACCCACAATTTCTAATTCGTCGAATTGACGTTAGAGTACTTGTATTGTTAAATCCTGTCTCTACTGTTATTGAACTGTAGTGTTTTTATTATTGTTAGGGGTATAAGCTAAAATGATGCTTAGTGTACGGAATGAGGATAGGCTTGAGTTAGACTTTAGGGCGGAAAGTATTTTAGTGTTTGTACTGTACCGAAAAAAGAGAGAGGTAGAAGAAGAAGTGAGAATGGTTACTATATAACTTGGAATATATCTAGTTAGTTGTTTATGTGGTTTGGAGGGACTCAAGTTGATTGTAGTTAGTGTAGATTTTGAGTCAGAATAATGTTGTATGGTTTTTATAGAGAGTAAAATCAGAGAAAGTGGATGTTAATATTGATATTGTTAGATTGATTAAAGCAAGAGTTTACCTTAATTGATTAAAAGAACCCTAACAATTGGCGCAGTCGAAAAGGATTTAAAGTTACGCTTTTGAATCAAGATGGCTTCTTTTGGCAATTTCGAGCCCTTTGATGTAGAAACAGGAAGAATCCAGATCTACATAGAACGTTTTGAACATGTGGCTTTATCAGCCGCATTACCCGAAGATCGAAAGGTTGCTACATTTTTAGCAGTAATGGGTACTCCGGCATACGAAGAGTTACGGAATTTGTGTACTCCAAGTAAGCCTGCAGAAAAAAAGTATGACGAATTAAAGAAACTCATGTTACTTCACTATGGAGTCAAGACAAATGAAATGGCAGAAAGATTCAAATTCCATCAATTAACACAGTTGGAACATCAAACAGTGGCACAATTTGTTATGACTTTGAAAAATCAAGCTGCCTATTGTAATTTTGGAAGCTGTTTGGATCATTCATTACGTGACCAATTTGTATTTGGTATGAGAAATAATATTGCTCGTAGACATATCTTAACTTCACAGTCTCTTAATTTCCAGCAAGTTATGGATATGGCAACAGCTGTTGAAAATACTGAACAACAACTATCCGTATTCAGTACTACAACTGAGCGCAATCAACATCCGGTCTATTTCATGCAAACTAATAGAGCAAAGATGAAGGAAGGCACTCGGTCGGATTATTCCTCTGGTATTAGTTCCTCACCCAGAAGTTCAAAGCAAACATCGGCAGGTTCTGTACCGTCACGTTATTCAAGTGGAAGTGATAGACAAGTTACACGATGCAAAAGTTGCCATCGTTTGCATGCAAGAAATAAGTGTCCTGCCTTCGGAAAACGCTGCTTTAAATGTACAGGATTACATCATTTTGCGTATGCTTGTGTACTACAAGACATAGATGGAGATATTAAAGAATTAAACATAAATGACCAAGTTTCGGAGAAGGAGCAAGAATTAGAACAACTACAGCATCAGAATGATGAAAGTTCTTCAATTTTAGCTAAAGAACAAGTCCAAGATTTGTACCAGATGTTAACAATGGACACTATCTTTTATCAATCACCAACAGAATCACTATCAGGTTCCTCGTCCAAGGCACAAGATTATGTTAGTAGTCGTTTAACAGATGTTAATAAATCTCAGGATACTGGAAAGCGAAATAAAAAGTTTACTAAGAGGAAATCTACAACTGAAAAAACATCTGTGGCAATACCAACGGATTCTGAGAGTTACCGTTTACTGACGGAGCCAGAAGAAGAAAATATTAAATTTGCGGGTGAAGTGAAGTGCAGTTTACCTAGAAAGGCTAAAACAAACGAGTACGAGGACAAGCATCAAAGGTCACGAAAGTCAAGGAAGATCTACAACCGATGTCGGACTCAGAAAGATAATAAGATAGAAGATGTTACAGAATATATTGAGTCGTTGAAGCATGAGTTACAGGAGTTCCTTTTAGAACATCTATTGATTTGGCAACAAAAGGTTCTTCAGTGGTATAACATACTAACAGACTTAGAACAAAAATTTAGTCATAAGAACAAGGAACAACGATTAGGCAAAGACAAGGGCTAGAATTTCAGCAAGTGCTGAAGAGAAAGTTATATGTATGAGGGTCGTTTCTTTTTTTTATGATACCCGGGGAGGATGTTAGGGGTATAAGCTAAAATGAGGCTTAGTGTACAGAATGAGGATAGGCTTGAGTTATACTTTAGGGCGGAAAGTATTTTAGTGTTTGTACTGTATCGAAAAAAGAGAGAGGTAGAAGAAGAAGTGAGAATGGTTACTATATAACTTGGAATATATCTAGTTAGTTGTTTATGTGGTTTGGAGGGACTCAAGTTGATTGTAGTTAGTGTAGATTTTGAGTCAGAATAATGTTGTATGGTTTTTATAGAGAGTAAAGTCAGAGAAAGTGGATGTTAATATTGATATTGTTAGATTGATTAAAGCAAGAGTTTACCTTAATTGATTTAAAGAACCCTAACAATTATACATGTAGGTTTTGGTCTTTGATATTGATTATTAACGCCGCTAGGGGCGCTAAATACCAAGTAACAAGCATTTGTTGCTTTTGTAGACCCGATCGGACCTATGTTTTGCTTTTTCAGTGACATGTTAAAAAGTTTAACAATGGATTCATTATTTATTCTAATTTATTTTCACAAGATGTCAGTGTCCTTGTCATTTGCTGAATTTTCAGAAAAGTCTAGATCACTACACTGCTATTACTAATGAGATCGAGTTCTGCGCATATTTCTTCGTTTTTCATTGCACAAAGATATTACTCATTAGCACTAAAAGCAAGATGAATATATCCACACTTCTCACTTCTGCACATGTAGTAATAAACAAATAACTTTCTAACAGAGTTGCCAGTTCAACTGTAATTTATCCCCTTGCCCATAAACAAAATATACACACGTAGGTCCGATCGGACCCCCAACTTTTATGCACGCGTATTCACTACCATGCCTTAGATTATGTTTCAATATTAAAATTATGTTTAAAAAATATGAACAAAACAAGAATAATGTAAGTAAGTACGCTTGGCACTCTACCGGTGAACAACAAAATTCACCCTTGGCAGCTAACGTGTTAAACAACTTCTAGTTTTGTTCTAAATCCAGACTAAATATTGGCGTAGATATTAATATTACAGTCGATTGGTAAAATCAATCTTCCACATTTACAAATTAAAGTACACACAAGTACAAAAATAAGCATTTACCATAAAACACTAGCTGCAAGTGTTCAAAATAGATTTATGGCTTCTATAAAATCAATTGAAAATTGCTATTTTTAATTAGGCAGCTAGTGAAAAACAGCAGCTTTCGACTCCAGCCGAGTTTAAGCTCAACCTAAACTCAGTTGACCAAAGTGAACTGACCCGATAACCCGACCCGACAACCCGACCCGATAACCCGACTCGAGCTGACCCGATTGACCCGACCCGAATAACCCGACCCAACAACCCGACCCGAGCTGACCCGACCCTACAATCCGACCCGACAACCCGACCCGAGTTGACCCGACTGACCCGACCCGACAACCCGACCGTTTGAGAGCACTATGCACGACGCCTCGGAATTTCATGGATTTCATCTTCAAGTGGCCTAAAGCTCCCACCATACCACCAATTTCAGATTTTTTTTTAAAAGAAAGAAGTAAATGTTAGTCATTCCTATGCTTATAAATATCAAGCCTCCCCACAATTCTGAGATTTCTAAAAAGAAAAAAAAGATGAGAAACCCCTCCCAAAATATGTTCCTAGATCCGTCACTGCGATTAAGGCTGTGTCCAACACTCGGAATGCGATAAGATTTCCCTATATAATAACATGGCATATTTCTTTCCAAAATTTTATGAAAACTATTTATTTTATAAAGTTCAAAATTCGGCCAAATGTTTGTTAATATTAATATTGCATGTTCACTTTTACTTTTTCTTGCTAAGGTAATATTAGAGCGCGCTAATTAAAAATTAATTTTCTTCCATTTAAAAGCTGTTTAAGATATTGACTGCATTTTGCAACAGTGTAGAACAGCAGATAGGAAGCTAACCAGGTAGATTTCTTTCATTCTCTGTCCCCGCTAGGTCACGTGCGTGAGCTTAGGGTTGTCCGCCGAGAAAAAGAAACCGATGGAATGCAGATTGACAGCAAATAACAAGAGCAATGTCTGTTTTCTCTCTCTTCATAGATCGGAAAGATTTCCTTGATTCTTCGAAAACATCTCAGTGAATAGTTACCTGTACAGGCATATTGCAGCTAACAACATACGAAAGTTTCAGAAAATCTGTCTATGTTGTTTTCAAGTGAGGGAAGTCTGTTTATCTTATAAAATTAGTTTCGATCTGTATAGCTTAAAGGAAACTCACTTATTTGTTGTATCAACTGAGAAAATTTTACATATAGATCAAAGAGAAGTCTTAGGAATAACTAACGATATACTAAATGCTGGTACTTACTATCTATTAAGTATATTCGTATCAACATTGTCTAATAAATCTAGAAATGAGTAAAAATAAAGAACGGTCCGAACGATTCTTTTACTATATATATTTTATTTATATATCTGCGTTTTGAGTGGCATCGATAACCCAATTCTTTGTTTGTTTTTATTTTTTTAATCAAACTTGAGACTACAGGGGCCTACGTCTCAAAACTACTGGTCTTGTAATACAATTGTGATACTTCTCAAAATCAAATATTTTACACTTGTAGATATTATTAAAAAGCGGCAAATTAAAAATGTCAGCAATAGTACTTAGAAATGAATTTTTAGTATTATTCTAGTATTTCTACTTCATGATATTTGATGGCTTCTAATATACATATTACAAGACGAGTAGTTTTGAGAAATAGACCACTGCTGTGTTAGAAACACACACACAACTGACGAGTAAATTAAAATGTATTAATTAATATTTATTTTAGAAAACGAAATTTCAGATGGAGCCGAAAGGCCATTTTATACCGAAACATTAATAACAAAGACAAGGAAATGTGGAAATCAGGCAGAGCATATGTGGGAAGTATATCATCCAGTTGATATTCGGGACAGAAGAAAATCGTGGGTTAACATTAATAATAATAAAAAATGCTTCTTGATATCATTTATCGATTTTGCTCTATGGAGCTATGGATTTGGTTTTAGTTTGATTTCAGCTTAGCGTACCATTCAGCAACGAGGCTATATGAAACGCGGACCTACAGCGAGGGAATACGAACCACACGAGTTCCTGCCGGAAATCGAACCCGGGTCTCCCGCGCCAAAGACGCGTATGCTATCCACATAGGTCCGGGGAAGCTCTATGGAGCTATGGGGATCAATATTGAAACTAAAAGAGTGAAACTGTTTTACCATTCCCGGTTTCAGTAGAGAGAATTAGGTGAAGATGGTATTTTTCTTGAGATGCTCAATCGATTTTCGAAAACTGTGGCTATCTACTACCAATTTATTTTTATGGCGATCAATGTTAAAACCGAAAACGGTTTATTCCTACCACTTCTGATTTCAATACAGGGTTAACGAAAGAAAGGGAGCTTATTTTTGAGACGTCGTTTGAATTCCCGAAAACTTCTCGAGCTCTCTGACAGTTTTTATTCTATGAAAATCAATATTGAAACCGGAAATAGTAGTAAATTTTTACGACTTACGGATTTAATAGTGAGATAGGGGTAGAGGTGGTAAATTTTCTTAACGTTGAATCAATTTCCGAAATCCTCTCGTCCCTAGTTATTTCCGTCTTTGATTTATGGCCATTAATGTTGAAACTGGTTGTGGTCGATTTTTACCACCTACGGTTTAAATAGAAGGTTGTTGGAGGAGACGGACACGGAACCTATTCTTGGGGTGCTGAATGGAGTCCACAGAAAACTGCTTCTCGATATACCTTATCGTCTTTGGTCTATGAAAATCAATATTGAAACTGGAAGTAGTAGTAAATTTCTACCAGTTCCGGTTTTGATAGAGAGATAGGGGTAGAAATGGTACATTTTCGAGAGATGTTGAATCAATTCCCTAATCCTGCTTGTCGCTAGCTATTATAGTTTTTGATTTATGACCCGTAAGTAGTCGATCTTTATCACTTACGATTTATATAGAAGATTGACGGAGGAGATGGAACCTATTCTTAGGATGCTAAATCTATTCCGAAAAACCCTTTTCGATATCTTTTACCGCTTTTCGTCTGATACCTGTCAACATGCAGAGCCGTTCTATTAGACTTCCGATACTTACGCATAACATAGTTTGGAAGTATAATAAATCCAGATAGAAGAAATATTATTCATCAAATTTATTTTCGTACAGATTAAGAATCTGAGAATTTCAAAAATTATTTTACATCAGTAATTATGCCATGAAGAATAACGGAGACCACGGTGGTTCAGTGGTAGAGTGCTCACCTCTAGTGTGTGTTGTCCCAGGCTGTATTTCAGCTCGCGCCAAGTGAGTTTTGTGGTGGACAAACGCCATGTGCGTGGGTTTTCTTGGGGTTCTCACGTTTCTCCCACTTTCTTCATTACAGTATTTTGTTCATTCTCATCATCACAATCTCCTTTAGCGTATCCGGTATAATAGTGGGACGTAAAAATGAAAGATTTCATTTCTAAATAATAACCTATTGCATTCTACAGAGTTTTATTCTTGGCTAATACCCAATAATAGCGTACAGATTGATGATATGCTTGGAGATTGATATGCCATAAAATCGATTATTCATGCAAAAAATGCACCAACATTTGCCAGTTAGTCACTACAAGTAAGAATGATATCTGCTTCGTTCAGATAATGTTCCTCATGAGACGAGACGAGACGAAAAGTAAGTTTTTCTCGCCTCGTCTCCTAAATTTAATAGGGTCCGTCTCGTCTTGATCCTTGAAGACTTCTTTCGCTCTTGTCTCGAAATTTTATTGCTCCGTTTTGTTAATGTATGTTTAAAAAATTATATCTTATTTTTTCTTAATTTCAACTAAGAGTTTTCACAGCCGTTCCGCGTCACGATTGTTACACGAATAGTGTGATATATGAACACTTAAACCACACTTATTATTGGAGTAAATTTTGTAATGACTTGGATATTTTAAACGTAGATAAATTCTCTTCATTGCTTTCGTACCATCATTTGTGTTGTACGCATGATGCGAAAACGTAATAATGGAATTATTCCTGGGGGTATTGGCCCCATAGCTCCTAAATATGCCACTGATTAAAACATATTTTTCATAATTTTTAGTCCATAAATGCAAGTTACCCTTCATAATTTTACTAAATATGTATGTTCACTGCATTGTTCATATAGAACAATATCATGGTGATGGAACAAACTTTTTAGTGCTGTATCTCAGTTACATGAGTTACAAGTTATCCGCCTACATAAATAAGTTCTTCGTTTCTGAGTTAACAGGTTTTATCCGTAAATTTTCCCCCAAAAAATGTCCACCTCATTCTTGTTCTGTCTCTCTATTTAATTAAATTATATGGTGAGTGTGAAACGTCAAGATCTACTTCCGACGCAAGTGTTTATAAGCCGCACTAACGACTTACCTACCTTTCTTTTCCTCTTTTAAAAATTAATCAAATCACTTATGTTCTGTCTTGTAATATATATATATATATATATATATATATATATATATATATATATATATATATATATATATATATATTCAAAATCACTATGTGACTAAATCTCCTGAACCGCCCGACAGATCTCGATCAAATTTCTAACATGAATGAGGTTCGAGGCTGTGCTGGTTTTAGGCTATTCACTTTGATGGTAGAACTAAGGGGAGGCGGTGGAGGAGGTAGTATAAAAATAAATAAAACCTTATAACTCCTGAAGCACTCGACCAATCTTGAACAAATTTTGAAGAGAAGACAATTCAAAAGAAGACTTGTTACAAAATACAAGTAAAAAGATGTGTAGGTAGATAAGATTTTCTCATTTCTGACAGCAGCCAGTCTTACCTCCCGCAAGCTTTTGTTCTTGTGACCATATGGTCAGGTTGTCAAAGATATGACATCTATTATTTTTAGATAAACGATCTTATCTCACTTCGTAACTTGTTTCCCTCCCCTACCAGCTTTTTGAAGATCAGTGAGGAACAATGGTGTGAATGGATCAGGTATCTGCACCTCCACGAACAGGAAAAGAAAGCCTGCTTACAACGCTGCCATATTTACTTGTAAAAAATAATAATTATAAACTATAAGAGCTAGTTTAAAAATAAAAAAAAGTGAACATGTAGTATTGGGGTAGGTTAACATCTGGAAAAAGTTTGAACTACATAAGACAAATAGTTTTCATATAATATAACATACAATAGGTTTCAAATAATATTTTGGAAAGAAGTTTACCATGTTATTATATAGGGATTGATGATCCCAGCTCCAAACGTTAGACACGGCCTTAACGTTTGACTCTAATTGGTTTCCGTCTGATCTGATAGATCAAGAAATAATAGAAACATTGATAGACCAAACTTTTGAAGACAATCTCCAAGAGGAAGCTAAATCCCTCAAACTAAGATTCAGAGCGGTAAAGTTAAAACAATATATATATATATATATATATATATATATATATATATATATATATATATATATATATATATATATATATATATATATATATATATATATATGTGTGTGTGTGTGTGTGTGTGTGTGTGTGTGTGTGTGTGTGTCACTTAGTTATAGAAGTATCTCCCTTAATGATTAAACACCTAATAAACACCGATAAAGTATATATCGACTATGAGTCGCATAAGGTAGACTTTTTGGTAGTACAAAAATGTTAATCTACCAGGAGTTCGGGCATGTAGCAAGTTACTGCGATAATAACGAAAAACAGAAATGTCGGTATTGTGAAAGTCTACGGCACAAAGGGAATGAATATGATGAAAAAGTATGTGTTCTGTGCAAACTGCGGCACAAGATTGGCCAGACTCCCGATAGTGAAGGATGTGTATCTTACAGGTAGCCAGGCAGAGGATTATTAGTAAAATCAATTATGGATAGGATTTGCTCATTTTCCACTCCGACAATAGCATTCGTAGCAGATGAGGTAGTATTGCTAACTTCAATACTGTGTTCAGTTTGTTTGTAGTCAGTAGTTGATAGTGTTACAAGTTTGGGGGCATTAAATGTGATCTTTTTGCAGGCATCACCATCTGCGTCTAATAACTTTGCCTTCTTTCCACGAAGCGCATCGATTTTCGCGATTTAAAGCTTGATCCATTCAATCCAAAATTTTCTTTTATATATTGCATCTTGGGGACGATTCGTTGAGAGCAGGGGACTCTCGGGATAGCTTTTCTGCTCTCATTTTTACCAAGATACTTTGCGGTCAGTGACGTCAAGTGGAGGTATCGCGGTATTTTTCAAAATAAGTGAAATTCTGCATAAACAATAACACTATTGTTTCAAGATGGGGAAAGGTTATCTTACTTGTGTAGTAGCTGATTCTAATAACATAGGAAGCAATACAAATGAAATAATGTTCCATCGATTCCCTAAAAATGATGAACTTCGAAGAAGATTGATTTCCCGCTGTAAGCGAAAGAACACTTTTAATGTGGATAACGCACGAATATGTTATGCACACTTTTCACTAGAGGATTATCAAAGAGTTTGAAAAAAACGAACTTCTAAGTTTCCTGCAAAAGTAGTTTTTAAGATCTGACGTTGTTCCTTCATTATTGATACCAAACTGGCATGGGGAAAAATAAACTAGACACTAGTCAAGTTGAAAAACAGGTGTGTAATAACAATAATTAATTTTACTTTTATGACATATAGGAAAGGAGGGCAAAGCGGATCACTTAACTTCAAGGGCCTCAAATGGCAACTAAAATTAAGACCAGGAAACCAAAGTTTTGAGGAAATATTTTATGATTATTAAACTTTCAAATAACAATACAATAGTAACGAGAATTGCATATACATAAATGATATTGCTTAATTACTGAACTACTGCAATTTATCCACTTTGCCCCACCGGTAGGGCAAAGCGGATCATGATAGTGGGGCAAAGTGAATAAGCAAAACTCATACATTAAAAGTCAGTGTTTAATACAGATATGCAAAATAGATATTGTATAGAAGAACTATATATGTGTACACAGTCTAAGACAATAAAAAAAGACACCTAAATGAACTGCTCTACCTACCAGAAGATTAAAATGTTTAATATTTTGTGAGTATTAGCCTAACACATTTAAATATAGAATTAAGTCTAGACAAAGCTTGCATACGCATGATCCCTAAATATGTTTAAAAAACCTCAAGTCCATAGAAGTCTTTTTTCTTATTAAGTAGGCATCTAGTATCTTTCAATCTATAGTAACTCTAATGAGTACAATTTACGTAGTAGCAAACAGATTTTAAAAAACAATAATAAGGCTTAAGGCTGAAAATAACATCACATCACACGCTCGGTTTACACAGATATCAAATGTGTCCCTTATAATAATATATGTCTTGTTCCTTATAATAATCGGTACAGTTTTCGTGAAACCATGACAGACAAATAGAACACTGAATCCAGTCTTCATTAAGTGGATCTGAATAACATTCATGACAGAACTTGCATTGGTAACTACCGTCTTCTGGTGATTTTGAATGTTTTTATTTGTAATTCCAGATGTACTTGGGAGAGCTATACCCGCAGCAAAACATTTCTTCTTGCAGGAGAACCTTGAATGGTAGATTTCCTTCTTTTCTCTGGTACTTCCTTTACGGAAGTTGCACCAGTACTTGGTTCGGTAGACATAGTAGACTTGCTATACTTCTTCGCAATCTTCTGTTTTAAACATTCCTTGATAGAGGTACTCGTTAGTTCCTCTGCACGTAGAGACCTCAAGCTTCCCCCTCCCCGAACAAAATTTCACCGTACGCCACTGTAGTCATTAGTACTGAACATGTATGGAACATTTTACGTAAATTGATTCGAGGCAAAAAGTAGAGAAACGAAGAAACAAACAAAGATCTGAAGTTAATTAAAATCATTTTAAAAGATGTAAAATCAAACTAATAGTTTCTTAACAGTGGTATAGAATTTCATAGTTTAATATAGGATAAGTTGCGTTAATAGCCGCTGCGATTATTTAACTGAACTCTTATCTTAACCCAACTTACTACTACAACAACTACTGATGTTACTCTACTACGACTACCACCACTACTACTATTACTACTGCTATGTTTTTGTTCGGCGAGTGTTAACGGAACAAATTTAATATGAATTTCAATATTCAAATTAGCTGTGTTGCAACGTATACGTACCGTCAATACCACATTTAGTGCCAAACAGATGTTCTAAAACAGTACTGTATTATGCTTGGGGCAAAGTGAATCGCTATTCGCTTTGCCCCTTCTAAAATTATTCACTTTGCCCCACACTACCACGTGAGACAAAAGACTGTCTACAGCATATGGACGACGTATTTACGATAATTCTCAAACATGATAACAAAGGTAAGATCCCACCCTGTCCATGTATAGTGTGTTCGCAAACATTCTACGGAATAGTAAGAAAATATTTCAAAATCCTTACCTCTTGAATTTTTTAGCAAAATGCGTATTTTTTTTCTTTCTCCTCTCTCGTCGAAACAACAACACGTACACATAAAACAGTAACGCCCCTTTTTTCTTTCACTAGTGACGTCATAAACTGGGGCAAACATTTCCTGCCCTCTGTTTTCAGTTGACTGTAAATTGCGTTATTCGCTTTGCCCCACATATCCACTATGTTTCTGAGGGCCTGAAGCTTAAGGAGTTTATGTACGTAAAGCGAAGTGGAAGGGGGTACCAACGAGAATATAAATGTATACTCTCATATATTCTTTAGTTTAAATGATATTCGTAAGTTTTGTTAAGTATCTGAAACATTATTCTAGCAAAGTGCACTTTGAACAGAACATTCATAGGAACCTATTACGAACCGAACCGAACCTAACTTTACCTAATCTAACCTAATCTAATCTTGTTTAACCGAACCGTACCTGTTAGGTACAAATCACATTGATTTTATTCCTTCTCGAATGCCACATCGTGTGACAAAATCATTTGTTCTGATCAAAGTGCACTCTTACCATATTCTTATAATTAAAGGACTGGCCGAGAGAGGGGGCTAAGCCACAAAAACTAAATTCCGATAAATCGAAGGGCACAGCGTAGGACAAATAACTGCAAATTTTCGTCTGTGAAGGTGATTCTTTTATGTATGTATACCACTCTATAGATATTTGTGCAACTTATAACCTGTAATACATAATGTAAAATGTGTTATATTGAGTAATAAACAAATATTAGTAATGTAAAGGAAATATTTTGCAGTTACGATTTCTGACAATTTGGTTAATACACACTAAATACAACGGGTTAGGTTAGATTTCTAACCTGACCTAACTTAACCTAACCTAATCAAATTAGGTTAGGTTAGATTCGGTTATAGTAAGTTAGGATGGATTAGATTTCTAACATAACCTAACCAATTTTAACACAACCTAACCTAATTTGTTATTACATACCCGGAATCTCTGAAATTTTGATAATGTTTGCTTTATGTGTTTTACTACCTGAAATGTTCTTATTGAGAGGATTGATTTATGGAAAGTGTTTGGACTCCTTGCACTCTTAGAATTCACGTTTCAATGAAAGTGCAACGACAAAAATCCATAATGCCACCCCTTCCCCACGCCCAAAGAGGATACATTTGGTTTTAAACGGTATCAGTGGTCACTATTCAGTGACCCTGAAAATTGTGGACTGGACACCAATTTCGATTGTTTTTGATTATTTGTCACCTCCTTCCTATCTCCTCTCATCCCGAGCGAAAAAATGATAAGATCCTAAGTTAGGCCTGGTTGCATTAAAGTACCAAAAATTGTTAAAGTTGATCGAGGAGAAGTTAGCAATCAAACATTGTTACAATGAGTAGAAAATGACCCCTCTACCCCTTAAAACGGAAAGTTTCAAAAACAATGGGACATGTTTTTCTTTCAGCTTAATGAGGAGTTTATATACCGAATTTCATCTTTCTAACTTGATAGGTTCTTGAGATACTGTATTTTAGGTACAAATTTTGAACCCCTTCTACCCCTTAGGATTCGCCCTTTAATCAAAGTAATAAGGGCCAGGTCAACTCATGTACGGTACTAAAAATTATAAAAATCGATCCAAAGCTCTAGAATGAATTAGAAAGTAAACATTATATTCATTTTTATTTGTATAGATAATTAATCATTATTGGCGGTATTTATATATTAATTACATTATACTGTCTCATCTGTGAGTAGAAATAACTCATTATTTGTATTTAGAAAGACAAGGAATATCATAATTATGTTTTGAATCCAGTTATACGAATAAAGCGCGAAGTGTAACAAGCAGCCAAGCGAAAATAATCTTCACCGATACCCCCAAATGACGTCATGGACAGGGAGCCAATCAGAACGTTAATAGCGAACTGAGGCTACCTGTTATTTTATATACCTTGGTTGAGAGGGCGCGCCCGGTAGCCCGATGACCCTATCCGCCGTTACTTATGTCCGTCACTCACAATTAGTTTTGTGTTTTTGAATAGTTTTTTTTTCTTATTTTTACTCAAAATTATGTGTGAATTTCATTTGGATATAAGTAAAAGTTCTAATGGTAACCAAATCTCAATGAAAACAATCTCATACTTTGATCCAGACATCAAAACAAGGAAGGGGATTTTCACGCAACCCCTCACCTGCAGCGAAAAATTGCCGAGGATTCAATTTGTGAGAGGTCATTCTCACCAACTTCTAGAAGGTAATGTAAGTTGACGATATATTACATTCCTTAATATAACAATTCATTTACTATGAACATTGGGAAACAATCTACTAATTTAACACTCGAATTCTGTGGTCTTTATGCTGACACATTCCTTCAGACAGGAACAAAGAATAACATCATATTACTTCAGCATATTTCCTCATAAGAGTGCTATTAACTTTTGTGATTTGATCGGAGAATAATGTTAATGTTTGATCGTATTTATTTCTATGAACGAGAATTTTCCACCGTGAAGATTGTTAAGCTTCAAATAACAGAAATGAATGCAGATATCGCAGCCCTTGTAAATACATATTTTATTCCTAATTTGTAACATTGAATAGGCCTAGTATTACACTTTTCAAATACGTTAAAACTAATACTTTTGTAACTAGGGTTTATTTCCTCCCATTTTTATTTAACCGCTGTCCTCCATCTTAGTAGTAAAATGTTTATGGCTCAAAGCTTCATATAATTGGACACCAATGGGTCATAAAATAGTAAATGAATCATCTATTGGGGAGGACTAAAAAATTAAAGTGATATAGCATCTAGGACTGTTCCGATAATCGAGTAATCGATAACAATTCGATAAAAGTTCAAAACCGTTTCATCGATAAAGAATTTTAATTTTATCGAACTTTTGAGACTCCCGAAATGTTTGAGACTCTCGAAATGATCGAGACTACCGAAATGTTCGAGACTCGAAATGATTGAGACTCTCGAAATAATTTAGACTCTCGAAATGAACGAAGACTCCCGAAATGTTCGGGACTCTCGAAGTGTTCGAGGCACTCGAAATGTAAGAAACATTAGACAACTTCGAGACACTCGAACCATTCGAGAGTCTCGAATTGTTTGAAAGCAGCAAATACAAAAATATATCAGTATGATTGCATTTGTCGAGTCGCTTCAATATTTAGAAAAGTTCGGGATCATCGGAGTGTTCGAAAGAAACGATGTATTCGGGGTTATCATAGTTGTATATAATATGTATTACATACATGGGCGTCTCTGGCGGGGGGGACGGGGGGGACGCGTCCCAACAATATTTTGAAGTGACATAATCTAAAATTCCGCTGAGATACTAGCAGTTAGATCAT
Organism: Thermobia domestica; assembly: GCF_964235325.1. NCBI lineage: Eukaryota > Metazoa > Arthropoda > Insecta > Zygentoma > Lepismatidae > Thermobia > Thermobia domestica. The sequence goes on from NC_137458.1 coordinate 25,286,849, forward strand.
TTCCTTTGATGTCCCCCCCCCAAAATTTTACATGCCAGAGACGCCAATGATTATATATATGCAGAGTGTTCATTTTAAAACTTCTCTCCTTAGCAATGTAGTGAAGGAAAAGTTTTTTTTTTTTTCCACAGATCTGTACAAGATTTAAGCAGTCTGTCAGAAGAGAGAAAGAGGAAGAGAAAACATGCATCACCCGAATGGAATTGGAATCCAAGACACCATTAGTCTACTAATAGTCACTTTGCCGATTGCGCCAATAACGGGACATGCAGAAAAATAATTTTACATATGATTTCGACAAATACAACTTTGCAATAACTTATAAGATGAAAAAAAGTTGTTTGACTAGTTTGGCTGCAAAAAGAAATCATTGGAGAGGTGAAGGAACCGAACTGTTCATCACTGCTTTTGATAATACCCGAAACTTCGATAATACTCGAAATATCGATAATACCCGAAACTTCGATAGTACTCGAAATGTCGATAATACCCGAAACTTTGATAATACTCGAAATTTCTATAATATCCGAAACTTCGATAATTTCAAATACTTGAACGGTTTCGAGTAACCGATGACAACTCGATAAATTTTCACTCCCGAAGTTCGATAGGCCCTCAGCCTTATCGAACACTCCTAATAGCATCTCGTAATTGTTGGAAGCAAAACTACAATAAATACACTTTCAGTGTGGAATAAGGATGAAATTATTTGATTTCAGAATACATTGAAGTGAATAATTATTTGAAGTGAATAATGTAAATATATTTTAAGTAGGTATATAGATATGATAAGAATAAAAGTATTGGACTTGAGAATACAAGGAACAATATGAAAGTGTAGATAAGAATGCGGTAAAAGTATGACAAATTTTGTTTGCTTTATTGGTATTTCTATTACCTATACATTTAGCTGTACCTGTAAAAGTGTATGTCACTATTCTATTGAGCAATATTCTGTGTCTCGTTTAGCAATTCTCTTAAGGTATCTCTTACGAGCAGTGGCTGCATACGTCCAGTAGGCCGCCATTTGAACATCGCTTGTTATAACCTATTCACAAAATGGCAGAAATAATAATCAATTGAATCATTTAAAATGAATTTTTGAAAATAGATTTAAGGTTGACCTAGGATTTTACAATTACACTTTGATTGAAATATTATCCTAATAAGCAGAAGTTACTTCTGATTCCTCACAGAAAATAACGACTGCACCGTTTAATTATCTTACATGGTAGCCTACTTGGGTCAACCTTGGTTTTCATTATCTCATTTCGATTCAAATACGCATTCTAAGAGAAAAAGAGATTCAAATGTATTCCCTAAAATTATTACCCCCCGTGCGGGAAACGGTAGTTTCATCTAGTGAAACTAGAACTTAATTTGCTTACCTGGGTTTGTATTTACTTTAGTGTTTTCTGCAGCTTCAAGTTCTGACATGTTGCACAAACAGTTAACAGGCACTAAAGAAAGATCACGGGATTTCACTGGTTCGGTCTGTCTCATAAGCCTCGCTGTGGACAGGGACGTTACCACCTTTCAGCGTCGCAATCACTCACTGAAAGGAACTTCAAGCATGTTGCGACACTGCGAGTGGATATATAGTTCTGACGATCGAAGCATCTAGAATAGCAGGTTGCTTCCGTTTCGCGCTTAGAGTTCTGATTGGCTTCCTTTAGAAGTATCACCAATGAAGGCCACACCTCCTGTTGTTAAGGTTAGTGACTTCATATAGGCTTTGCTCAAACAGCAAATAATTCAATTCATACAGTTTATTTATAAATTTATAGTCATAAATGCTAAATTTTAAAAACATAATGTTGCTAAAGAGGAAAAGAATGTTCCGAGGGAAATAATTTTAAATATTGTTGCGTATGAAACGAAATGAAACGTAGTTTTCGAGACGAGAGTCAATACAAGACAGATCTTCTAGTAGAAACAGATAGCTTTTTCGAGACGATACAGCTTCACCTCTGGTCTTATATGTATCCTAACTTTTATTGACTCATAGATTCATCATAAATATGCCAATTGATGCTCTCGTCCCTTCCTCCTAGAGGTAATGTTGAATCATTGAATGACAGCCGCTGAGTATACAATTCATGCAGAAACAAGTTATCTTTAAAACATTTTGGTTTCCTGGAGGGTCTGAGGTAAAAATTAGAGTTCGAGAATCATTTAAAGTAGATGTAATGTTAAAAAATATTTCATATTATGTTTCATTTTGTTTTGTTTACTCCAATTTGAAAAAAAAAAAAATAGCCTTTCGGCTCGTCCCACATTTTGCTACTTAGGTGTAGGGAAGAACAAATATGACAAGCCGTTTCACATAATAATGTTTAGAACGTTATGACGGTCAGAATATTCTGTGGACTACCGTAACTCTTCGTATTCTTTACAAGCACATTTAAATTAACATTTTAAGTATCTTGAGAACATCCTTGTATATTTAAGGTATTAGAATGTTAATTAAAATCTCTTAAACGCTATATTGGCAAGTGATGAGCGCAAGAGTCTTGGTCTTGCAGTTTTTTGCAAGAGTCTTGCATGCAAGATCAAGACGAAGACCAGGATCCCGATGCAAGACCAAGACCAAGACCTAGGGGTGCAAGACCAAGACCAAGACCATATCTGCAAGACCAAGACCAAGACCATGCCTGCCAGACCAAGACCAAGGCCAAGACTCTTGCACAAGTACCGATACCACTTGAAACTTTTTATAGAATGTAGAAAGGAAGGGGAAAGAAATCATTACATCTTTCACTTGAATTTCTTGACTTCAGTAAAAATGTCGCTGAAGTGAATGTATTCCCAGTAGCTTATGCAATCCGTCTGATCTGATCTGCCCCTATATAGTATAGCTACACAACGTCGTTTCTTGAATCGGTTGTTCACGTTTTCTGTAGTTATTGCTAATTTTCAAGCCATACAGGTGTCATCTTCCGCCATGTGAGCTATTTTGGTGGACAAACACCGTGTGCGTGGGTTTTCTCGGTTTTTTCCGTTTCCTCCTACTTTTTTAATTCCACTATTTCAGTCATTTGTCATTATCACCGTCTCCCTTAGCCTTGGTGCACAATCGTGGGACGTTAAACTAGATATTTCATTTCCTTTCAAAGCATATTAGTGGTGTTCTTCTTCCAAATCTAAAGAGAAACGTAATACTGAACATCAGTAATTCCGAACACCATAGATCCCGACCACATGAGTATAGCCTTGGCTTCAAGGCTCAAACATTCGTTGCAAATTTTTAATGTGTGCTTATAAAATTAATATCGAAATAACATTTTCACGACATTGACAAAAACTTCGTGCATGTGACCGCAAGTTTGATTTCATGGGCGGATGCTTATACGTTGAATAATTGTTTATCAATATAATGTTTAGCCTCAGGTATACGCCACATCGCGGATTGAGCGATATAACATTATACAACGATAAATAATCCACATTCAGAAGTGAGAGTGATTTTGTACAGTTACTTCAAATAGCTTGGAGTTTGATGTCGTTATCTTTTATTTCTAATATAGGTGAAAAGTATTTATATAAATTGAGTTTACACAAAAGACATAGACAGTAGAGTTGTTTTCAGTATTCACTCAAATTATTCTAAAATATTAAGAGGTTTGATTATAATAATTATTATTTTATTTTACTCTAGCTTTTTTGGCCAATATTGCTAAACATATTATCATCGTCGTCATCATAATAGCTATTCTGCTATTATTGGCAGGTCACTTGCTACAACTGAGAAGCTTTGATGTACGGTTTGTTTTCAGGTAGTCTCTTCGTCTTGAAGTAGCAATTTTCTGTTTTAATACCTTCCTTCATCTACAGTCTTCTTCGTCCCTCCCTCTCTTTCCTTCCACCATACCCTCCAGCACGTCCCTCATAATACAGTTCCTCCTTAGCCAATATCCCATCCAGTTCCTCTCCTTCCTCTGAAATACATCTAAAAATTTTCTTTTCTCCCCTACAACTACTATTTCTAACACCTTTTCATTCCGTTTCCTTTCAAGCCAGCTAATTCTATCCTTTTCCCCTATGCCCACGTTTCGAAAGCTCCGATTTCTTTAATCGTTTTTGCGTAATGCCCTTGTTTCTGCCTCATAGAGTACATATTGAAATTAGTAAAACAAAATCTCAATATTTAATTGGAAGTTTGTTCAATACAAAGATTAGAAAATCGTAGTTGAAAAGAAAAAATAAAATCTGACGCCTTAGAGTGTAAAAATAATTTTGCAATTCATTGTATTTCAGTATTCTGTGCCAGGCCCGTATCCACGGAGGGCAAGGGGGGCCGCCCCCCCTAAACTTTGACTGACCCCCATAAAATTTTACGGTAGGCTTGCAAATGAACTATAATATGGTGATGAAGTATAATATGATTGGGTCGCCCCCCCCCCCTAAATTTTTGGGCTGGCTACGGGCCTGTTCTCTGCCGTCTTGATTTTCTTTCATCGGTCTCACGGGTAGCATCCCCAGTTTGGCAACCAATCTTATTATTATATTATAAGAACTTATTATCCCTTATATTCAGAGTAAATTTTACCTATGAAAAATAAAATTTCTTAAAAGCAAGACTTGCAGGACTCTTGCAAGCAAGACCAAGACCAAGACCACCCCGGTCTTGGTCTTGAATTTGCTCATCACTAATTGGCAGTAACAGAAAAATACATATCATCATCATCATCATCATCATCATAGGTATTCTGAAATTTTTGGCAGGTTACTTGCTGCAACTGAGAAGCTTCTATGCTCCACGGTCTCTCGCTAACCTCTTTATCTTCACGTACGATTCTTCTGTTGTAATATCGTTCCTTCGTCCCTTCCTCTTTTTCCTGCCACCATACCCTCTAGGACGTTCCTCATTATACAGTTTCTTCTTAACTAATATCCCGACCAGTTCCTCTTCCTCTTCTTAATAATATTTAAAATTGTTCTTTTCTTCCACATCATTTTTAACATCGTCTCATTCGTTTTCTTCTCTACTCAGCTAGTTCTCTTCATTCTTCTCCACATCTACATTTCAAAAGCTTTCATTCGTTTTTTAAAATCATTTTTACGTAATGTCCATGTTTCTGACCCGTATAGTACAATACTCCACACGACGCATTTTATGAGTCTTTTTCTCAACTCTATTCAAGGTCCGACATAATAGTATTTTCTTCCTCCTAAAGGCTTCTTTCACTATTTCTATTCTTGCTTTCCTTGTTTTTATTTCACGTTTCCATTTCATATCATTACTAATAATACTTCACATGTATGGAAAAATAGTCACCTGTTCTATTCACTTTTCTCCATCTATAGTTGACACCGATCGCTTCGTTCCGATCACCATGGTTTTTATCTTCCTATTCGCGTACTCTTCAATTTATTAAGTTTTATACTGTAAACCTGTTTGAGGTTCTCAACTATAGTCTGTAATGCGGAATTAACTTCAATTTATTTTTTTCTGTATTTTTTTCAGATTAATGTTTAAGCTAAGAAGACCACAAGATCATATCTCGAGAACCTCTTATGATTCGCTGCCCAAAGTTTGGGAAATTCTGCCTTGGAGCAAACATTGCTAGCATCTATACCTTAGATGGAAGTCTTGTCTGGCTACAGGCCCAGAGTGCAGTGTAAAAAGATTTTCTGTATAGACCAGTGGCGTGTCGTGACATAATTTTTTGTTGGTTCACAGCCGTTAGAAAATTCTAATTCTAAAATTCTTTAGTATTCTAGTAAGAAAAACTATAATAATCAATGAAAATAACCATATATACGTATACATACACTACGTATATAAAGTATTGAAAGTAAGTTCATTGAAAATAAACTATAATAAGTACACATTCATAAACAAATGCTCCATTTCATACAAATATGAAATCACATCTGATGTTCTTCTGGGCAATCGACTTGTCAATAACTCTTCTAAATTTAGTTTTTACATTTTTCTCTGTTAATACTATAGCTAATGCACTTAAAGTATTTTGAGCTAAAGGACTTGTTTAAATGCTTTTATATTCTTTAATATGGTAAAAACAACTTTCAGTTTCTGAAGTCAACATCGGATTATTTACTATGATTTTCATTAATTTTGTTGTATTCTATTCTTTTTCTACTAACACACCACCAATATTCAGACTCCTAATGGAGACATACAGTATATTCAAACACCCCAAAAGCTAATGCAATCAATCAAAAGTGGGCGAATGTGACTTTTTTTCTACAAAATTATTATAAGTTAATAGAAATGATCATGTGAAGGAATCATGATAGAATATTTGGCGTACTTAAAAGCAGCGCACCCAGAAAATGTTTTTCGATGAGTTCAAAGTTTGGGAAGGAGTCCAATACTCAAAGACACTGCATCTATGTACGATTGATTTCATGTAATTCTACAGCCGAGAAACGAAATCAAATTGTTAATTCCACCTCTATATTCTAAGAAAAAAATATAGAATTTCATATTTTTTTAAGAAAAGAAAGAGTATGGATGAAGTGTAACATCAGACCTTCAGGCTACATCAGTTATTTCTCTACTAAACAAATATAATTTTATTATAAAAGTCTACAAACGTATGTCGAGTTAAGAAGTTTTGAGGGGGGATACAAACCTGGTGAATTCTCCATGTGGGTGCGCCCCTGGTGCTCACATTAGTTAGATTCAGCATAATTATAATATGTTTATTACAGTTCCCATACTTCTTTACTTTTTCCATGAGATGTTGCAAATATATCACACAATTTAGGTCCCTTCATATAAGTTGAATTGGTTTTGAGTTTAACACCGTTCCTCAGCGAGGCAATATGAGACGTGGACCTACTGATTAACATGGAATCAGAACCACATGAGATCTTGCCGGTAATCGAACACGTCTCTCCCACGCCAAAGGGCGTACACTAACCGCTTAGCCACGAAGGAGCTTTCCCTTCATATAAGACGCGAGAAAAGCAAAACAATGATATTTTCATTTCGTAATCTATCAGCCATTTATTGTTTTAAATTAACTTTGAAATTTTGACACAGTTTAGGTTTCACCTCCAGATGATAGTTAATTTTGGTCGACTATGTTCTAACTTCTTTCTAAACTTTTACAATCCGTCAGAGCACTAAAAGATATACAGTAGTTTGCGATCCCTTAACAGAATCCTCTACAAAATAAGGTAATGATAAAATTCCTTAATAAGGTAATGATGAAATCTTCCAAAAACTTGCTTCCGTATCGAACAGGCCTTAGATTCACTAATAGGGTACAGCGGGGTAATTTGAATAATTTCAGACATTTTCTCATATATCTCAGAAACTGTAATTGGTATTCAAATACAAAATTGTAAACAAAAACTTTGAACCTTACTATTACTTAACAATTTTTCTTAAGATAATATCTGAGATACATCATTGTGAAATTTCAGTATTCAATTTCCCCGCCGAAATTTCGTAAAACGTAAATGCGAGGGGCAATTTGAATAACGAGTGGGGTAATATGAATAACCAACAAAATAAGCAAGTCTTGTAGAAATAATGTATAAGCTACTTAATTGTTAGATTGCAAATTCTACGGTAGTTGAAATATGCTAATTTTGAATGAAAAGAAGTACATAAATTGTAAATATGTATCACCTGTAGCTATCTTCTTGAATGTAGGTCTACACTAAAGAAATTTGTTAGGAACACTGTCTAAGGCAAAGATCCGTAATAGGTTAATACATCTTCCATCGTTCGTATTTAACGACAACGATAACAGATAAACTGTTTTCGACCTTCTGCACCGACACAGACTTCGTGGAACCATATCTTAAAACGCTAGCAAGAATCCAGTCTCCCTTTCTAGCAGAACGTTCTGAATAGTAATTAAGAAGGCAAAAACAGCAATTCCATGTTTGACTTACATTGCTTGCAGCCATCTTTAGACTTAGGCCTACATCTTCACTGGAAGGGGTAGAGGATATCAGTTTCTTTCGAGCTTTCATTTATTTTCTTGGCAGGTTCTGTATTAGCACTCTTCTTTCTTGTAGTGTTCTTGGATTTTGTTACACCCGATGCTTGTGTCTTTCCTCGGAGTTGTTTTATTCTCATTACCCGAATATTGTGAGAAATTGAGTGGCATGATTTTCCTGTAATACGACGTCTCTACTGCACACACACTTTTTCTGGGCTGGGAAGTACTTGTTGTATGGGTTCATCTATAGGCTTCGTTGGGACAAAGTTTTGAGAGCCATGACCGGAAGAAGAAGTCGCGTTGTTAAGATCTTCCCAAGAAGACTGCTCCTCAAAATGTGTAACAAGGCAATACGTATCCGAAGGGGCGAATCGACATTCTTCAATAGCTTGTGGACTAAAGGAGTATATACCGGTACATGAAAACACATAACTGCCAATCCAACAGAAGCTGTCCGCTTCCAGGCTTCAATGAACTAAATGCAGAACTGCGATTTACTAATCACTGAGCTCGAGTTTGGGTGAATCCAGATAGTTGCCTCTTGGTGGTAATTGGCTTTAAGGGCCTTAAATCAGAGCGATAGAGTGGTTGTAATACGTGCGTTGCGTGTGGAGGTAGGTAAAGCATTTCAATATCATGACTTTGGCAGAATTCTAAGGACAGAGGTTGTGAGTGACATTTTGGTTTTTAAAGTCCGAATTTTTGCGTACGCCTTTGAATATTACTACAGGAGGTATAAAAGACCCTTTGGCAGTGCAGCATGCTATCACCGTTACATTTTCCCCGCCTATAGTTCTAATTCCACTGGTATTCAAATTGCCCCGCTTTGAATTATCCAAATTGCCCCACAGTCGACGAATATGCCATTCACAACGTGGTATGAAAACTGCTCATTAGTTGACGCCAGTGTACAGTATATCAATGCCCCACAGGCTACTGATACGATTATAATCCAGAGCGGTTTCATTTTATCCAGTTAGTAATAAGGAAAGCTTAAGGAAACAACGTTGAAAATTATAACGACCTAAAAATAGACATATTTATACTTACCTAGCAGCAAACAAAAAATAGTGTAAGCCTTCAGAACCGCAGGAATAGTTTGTATTTCTGAGAGCGACTTCTGCAAACCACCCCCTACAAATCCACCACAGGTTCACTAACATGGCAAGCCGCGTTTCCACTCCAGCTAGCAAAATGCTTAACATTATTCAAATTCCCCGCCTATTCGAATTACCCCGCTCTACCCTATTGAGAAAATATTTTAGGAAAACATAACACTACAAACCTATCGAGAAGGCTATACGTGAGTATACAAAATATATCCACCTTTATATATAGGCCTATATATATAGTAGAGCATATATTTACTTTAATTGAGAGATGTAATGGAGGTATAAGGATGGATATAAGGTATAGTTTTGAAAACGGTTTATAACGGTCTAAAACCAGGGTCGGACTGAGATGTCGGGGGTGTAAAACTTAAATCATTAGGAGGGCGCTCTGCCCCTTACATAGATACATTTATTACATATGCGTATTCTATGTACATTAACTGGCTGATCAACAGTAGTATATAAAGTTCTAATGCAGAAATATCCTCGCAGACGATTTAAACGCTCAAAATGTAAGTTTCAAAACCATATAGTTTTATTCCGTTACACTCAATAAAACATCTATAGGAAACATAAAGTGAGAACCTTGGAGATCAAAGGGTCTAACTGACTTTTGAAATAAAGTTTATTTATGCCCAGAAAATGGACTATCTACAGTGAAATATATAAACTGTGAGGTGAAGCACGAGGCAATGTACTCATCGGTAGACCCTCGAGTGGATTGCTACGTGGTTCACCTTCTAGTTTGCATATTATTCAGCGGAGAGTCCTTTACTGAACACAAATAAACCTTATTGGAAAAGTCATGTACAACTTAGATTCCTTGTATTGTGGAGCCCTCAATTGAGCTGTCTGAAATCAGTGAACTAAATGCAGTTTCAAACTATCAACAACCATGAGTGAACTATGTAGTTATTCATGATTTGTCACAAATTAACCCTAGGAACAGCAGGGTATTTTTGGGTTACATTAAAAGCCATGGTGTGTGAGCCTCAGAGCCCCCCTGGTGTTCGTAGGGTTAACATTTTTGGAAACAGTGGTAGATAAAATCACATGAAAAGGTGATGTAAAATTGTGTAATCTACCTTTTCTGTGGTATATGTTTCAATTCTGCACTATCATGACAGAGTTTGTTAATTATGGCATCGTTATTCACTTTACTTAGTATATCCCTTTCACACTGCATTAGCAGATATGATTCAAGATTGTGCGATATCTTGGGCCAACCCTCTACAAATGATTTTAGTTCTTCGATAAGCTTCCTTTTATTTATGCTGGGAATTAACTCACAGAGTTTGTTCATTGCATTTGAAGGTAATTCGTCTTTTAAGTCAGAAAACCGCTTTGGATCAAAACACGACAAGTCTAGATAAATGTTTTCGTGTTTCGAAAACTGGTTGGTCGTACTTTGATTGACTTTGTCAATAACAACATTGAAAACGCAAAATCTTAAGCTTTCCTCAACTGTATTCCCTATGATTTCATGAGATGGCAATTGTGCAGCGGAAATAAACCTCCAAGCTTGAACATAATCAAGAGTCTTGCTTCGAAGGTAATCTGAGGGCGGCCTAGTAATTTGAAATATTAGTAAAACATCACGGCCACTAACATTGTTTCGTAGGAGACGAACTTCTTCAACAACGAAAGAGCATCATTACAAACTTTTTGATTGAATTCATTGGAGTTACCAATAAGGAAAAATGTAATGACAAGTTCAACGAAGACTGGCTCCGATATTCTCTCTATAGCACCTCTACATTCTGCCCAAATAATGAAACCAAACAAATATACATTCATTAGCATTAATTTTACTGTTTCACCTAACTTTTCCAATAGCAACAAGACGCGCACTAGGGTTCTGTTGTATATACATATTAAGGCGCTTGTAGGACTCGTTGAGAAGTATCTGTGTTTCCTGTAGTAATCCAAAGGATATGGAGGCTGGCAGACATTGCGCCGTATCACAAATTACGAGGTTGAAAACATGGGCATAACACCATGTATGAATATGGTTGGGAATTGACACCTAGAGCCTTGCCGTGACGCTGTTATATTGGCCACTCATATTCGAAGCTCCATCAACTGAATTAGCAATGCACTTTGTCACATTTAGCTCAGCTTCGTTCAACGTATCGGTCAGGATTTGGAATAGAATATCTCAAGTTGTAGAATTTACACATTTTAGTCCTATTACTCTTCCAAAATATATCGAATTACTGTTATACACTGGTCAAAACTAGACACATCCATTGTCGTATCCAATAGTACGGAAAATTGGTTAGCTTTTCTAATTTCATTGCAAATACACCCTTAAAAATTTCCTTGCTCAGAAATGAGAAAAAGGCATATTCAAAATAAAATAAGTAGTTTTTACTCATATTTAAGAAAAATGTCCCATTATTTCCAAACATGTTTTCATTTTTGAGTTCAAGGGGAATTTTTAGGTTCCCATTTATGAGATTTTCTCACTTCTTAAAAATGAGAATGGAATAGTGCGTGAACGGTAACAAAATAACGGTAACAATCTTACCGAAATAATATTACTACGTTTTACTACGGAGTAATATTGCTAGGGCTTATTTACTATACAGAAAACGAGATAAAGGATTTCAGTTGTAGCAGAGTGCGAATGGATATGAGTAAGCAGTACGGTGATGCGGTTGAGGTGGCGTAAGGATACATATTATGTGACAGCGGCGAGGAGCAGCATATACAACTTTCGCACGTAAGTTTGGGTGAGTTGTAAACATACTACCATAGACTAAAAGTTACTGTAATACATTCGTTAGGGTGTAGAACGCTGACCCCCCCCCATATAGGTTAGATATATAGTAGACAGGTTGGGCCCTTTATGTACCAAAGCTCAATACTCGATTCACATAACAACGAATACAGCAATAACAAGTAAACTCGGGTTAAAGCCCCGTAGGGCACGTTGTTTTCTGTATTACAATAGAATGGAGAGGTATGTCAATGTTTTACTCCCTTTGCCATTCGTTATAAGGTGCAAAATAGGTCATGTACGGAAACAAAGAACACATAAGTCATCTGTGTAGTTAGAAACAGAGTTTAAAAAGTTATTTATTATTATGGAATTGTAAAGCGGAGGTACTTTGTACTGATCACCTAGCATACAGTGGCACCTCCTTTTTTCATCACCAGTACAGTTTTCTAAAAATTCAATTAGAACTGGATAATCTATGCAAAATTGCAATCGATCAGTGAAAACATCATCTTTCTAAAGCCTGTAGTTTCCCAGATCTCATTGTTGAAAGGATTGGCCACAAACATATAAATGTCTACAAACATATAGTTTAAAATAACTCCAAAGATGGCAGCACAATTCATTTGCATTCAGTGATGAAAATTTTCCGGAAAATTTTCCGATTCATAAAAATATACTCCACTTATTCCTACATCGTTGTATAGCCGTGATGTGAGGTGGAAAATTTTCTTCTATATTTTCCGGAAAATTTTCCGTTATTAACAAATATCAGTGATCAAGTAACAGTTCCTCAGTATTCATAAATTGATTAAATTCATGTATAGAAATGTTAAAAATTGAAAGATTGTTTAAAGAATCTGAAAATTTTCATGCCTCAGACAATTTTCAGTACTATGTAGGAACAAGTGAAACAATTTTTCATGAATCGAAGAATTGTCTGTCCTGTACAGTGATGAAAATTTTCCGGAAAATTTTGAAACGGAAAATTTCCCGATTCATAAAAACATACTCCACGTATTCTTATATCGTTGTTTAGCCGTGATGTGAGGTGGAAAATTTTCTTCTATATTTTTCCGGAAAATGTTCCGTTCTTAACAAATATTAGTGATCAAGTAACAGTTCCTCAGTATTCATAAAATCTATTGAAATCATGTATAAAAATGTAAAAAAGTGAAAGATCGTTTAAAGAATCTGAAAATTTTCATGGCTCACACAATTTTCAGTACTATGTAGGAACAAGTAAAACAATGTTTCATAAATCGGAATATTTTGTGTCTTCTATGGAAAAATTGAAGAACTTTTTATGAGTCGGAAAATTTTCATCATTTTGAAGCAAAAAGTAAAACAACTTTTTGTGAATCGGAAAGTTTTATTGCTCTGTAGAAACAAATGTAAGGAATTTTCATGAATCGGATATTTTCGTCACGATGTAGAAACAAGTGAAAAAGCTTTTCATATTCCGGATAGTTTTGGATATTATGTATAGTGATGTTAGGTGGAAATTTTTCCACTATATTTAACTGCACATTGAGATATACAATTCCTATAGAGGAAAATTAGACAGCAACAAATTATAATTTTCCAATTAGATTTCGGGAACCACAAAATTTTCTAATATTTCAAGTTGGGAAGTAAAAATTTACATAGTGTTTTTCTATCTCTCTCTATTATATCTACTTATTTATAAATGTTGCAGAATGTAAATCTATAAAAGTAGTAAAGCTATGAGAAAACCGTCTTAAGCGTATTAAACTGACAAAATCTAATATTGTAAGATCAAAGGTGGATTCTGAGGGAAGAACGCATTGAAGGTTTTGAAACATTCTTGAAATGAAAAATTGTTAGATTTTCACTTCATGAAACTTTTAAGATAATATTTATTATCAATAAATTTACGGCTAAATAACGATGTAGGAATAAGTGGAGTATGTTTTTTTATGAATCGGAAAACATGAATCGGAAATCATTACTTTTAATAAATTGAAATTTTAAATAATAGAATGGGATATTTGTATTCTACGAACTCATATTCTCTGCACTTTGCATACACACACACACAGAGAGAGAGAGGAGTTGAATTGAGTTGATTTTGAGTTTAACGTCCCTTTCAGCAGCGAGACTATATAAGACGGGACCAACTGATTAACGTGAAATTAGAACTATATGAGCTCCCGCTGGGAATCGAAGCCAGGTCTTCCATGCCAAAGACGCATATGCTAATTGCTTAGCAACGAAGGAGCTCGCAGATGAAGAGAGAGAGAGAAACACTATGTAAAATTTACTTCCAAACTTGAAATATTAGAAAATTTTCCGGTTCCTGAAAGCTAATTGGAAAATTGTAGTTTGTTGTTGACTAACTTTCCTCTACAGAAATTCAATTTTGTAGCTGAATGTGCAGGTAAGTATAGTGGAAAATTTTCCACCTAACATCACTATACATAATATCCAAAATTTTGCAGCTTATGAAAAGCTTTTTCCACTTGTTTCTACATCGTGATGAAAATTTTCCGATCTATGAAAATTCCTTTCACTTGTTTCTACAGAGCAATAAAACTTTCCGATGCACAAAAATTTGTTTTTCTTTTTGCTTCAAAATGATGAAAATTTTCCGACTCATAAAAAGTTCTTCAATTTTTCCATATAAGGCAGAAAAGATTTCGATTCATGAAACATCGTTTAACTTGTTCCTACATAGTACTGAAAATTGTGAGAGCCATGAAAATTTTCAGATTCTTTAAAAGATCTTCCACATTTTTACATTTCTGTACACGAATTCAACCAATTTTATGATTGCTGAGGAATTGTTACTTGATTATTTATTTTTTTTAGAACGGAAAATTTTCCGGAAAAATATAGCGGAAAATTTTCCACCTCACATCACTATTTGCATTGTGTTTGGAGAAGCCTTATTAAATACAAAGACTTTGAACAATAATTTCAAAACAAACTTTATGAAAAAGATGTATTTAAATAATTTATTTAAAGTACACATACTTCAAAATATTTGTCTTTGTTAAACGTGAAATCACAAATAACCGTAAATCAAAGGTTTGAAATCCCAAGTTAGAGGTTGGAGCTCAAGCGATTTTATTCTAATAGACAATCTCTTCAGACAGATAAAGAAAAAGCAAACGCCTTCGCAACCTATCAGCAGTCTATCTATACGCCAGCCGAAGCTTCCATTCCTCCCACACACAGGTTTAACATCAATTCATCAAAACTCCATTCTCTCACTGCGCCTATCACTGTAACATATATCTGTTCCTTCACAGCTCGTAAACGCAACACTGCTCCTGGTCTGGATTCACTTACATACCGCGATGTCAAAGAAGCACCTTTCGTCTTATTACACCTTCTAGCAGCTACTTCTACCTTCATTCTCCGCACAGGTTATCTTCCCGCCCAGTGGAAGACTTCCAAAACACTCATGTTTGCTAAACCTCACAAACCTCTCAATATTACGTCATCCTACCGGCCTATTCAATTAACTCTAACTTTCAGCAAAATTCTGGAACGCAACCTGGTCAATTGACTTCACACTCACTTAACAGCGAAAATTTTACTTCCTTTGCATCAAGCCGGTTTCCGACCTGGCTATAGTATTAACGATCAGTTATTTCACCTCACCAACATGATCACTAATCATTATAGTTCTTCAAAGCCTTCCTGTTTAATTTTATTCGATCTTGAAAAGGCATTTGATAAAATATGACACAAGGGGCTTTTTTACAAACTTCTCTCTTTCCGTCTTCCTATCACATACCTCCGCTTCATCTATAACGTTCTTACCAACCGTCTGGTTTATGTCTACATCAATTCCAGTGTCTTATCCTATACTTCCTCATAGTGGCGTCCTCTAAGGCTCAGCTTTATCACCGCTTTCATATTTGCTCTATGTCACTGACATGCCGTCCAGAGATGGACTGGGTCAGTGGGTCAAGTTATCTGAGTGGGTCAGTGGGTCGTGGGTCAACACCATGTGACCCACTGTGACCCACCACACACCGTGACCCACTGCGACCCACTGCGACACACCGACTCAGTATGATCTACCGACTCTCTCTGCTCACTGCATTGTAGACAGTATCTTCTGAAGACTGGTAAATTTGTCTCCGTTTTACTTTCAAGACCTTCATTTCCCTTCCTTCTCCATTTGTTTCTGTCTACTTACCTGAGGTGAGTATATCAAACCAAGTGAAAAAAGAACTTTTGGATATTGATATTTTTAATTGTAATAATAGCAATAGGACTTATACTACTACTTGGCTTTCGAAACCTGAGAGTTTTTAGAGGAACCAACTACTGGAAAAAATACATTTTTGAATCACTGTAATATATAAATTATTATTTAAAAATTGAATGTAACTATGTGTGCCTGATCATCACGGTCAAATTGCAAAGTCAAATGAAATTTTTTTGGTATATCGTTAGGTCTTAATCCAAACTGGGATGTTATATTGCTTTCATTATAATGCATAATATCCTAAGGAGGTAGTGATGATCCGAATTTTTGCGAAAAAAAATGAGTATGTCGCAAGCTGTTAAACTTACGGTGCTGAAATTCAGTATATTAACTCTTTATTGAAAATGTGTCCGCAGAATGTGTCCTAGCATTTTTTTAAATTCTCCTTTAATGGAGGGAGGGCACTTTCTATATATGGAAAATTGGTAGTGAGTTGGTTTGTAAAAATGATCGAAAACCATGGATATTATTTAAGAAAAAAATCATAAACAAAAAATACAGTATTTGCTTCATATATCCATTGCTATCTACTATAATAATTGCTGAAGTTTATGTTTATTATATGGAGCGCTTACACCACAGGACAATCAATCCATAAAGTTGTGAGAAAAATAGACATAAAATTTGTACTGTAAGCTTATTTACACGAAAATTTTCAGTTTGGATTGTACGCATAATTATATGGAAAATTATACTTTTTTCCCCTTTACGTTGGTCTACTTACCTTGATTTGGAACTTTCATATTTCATCCTTTTTTCCACTGAAAAGTATTGATAATCCAACAAGAAAATAATTATATCATGATAATTTAATTGAAATTCATCGTAATTTGACACATGACAAATAGTAGTGTGGTAATTGAAGGGGAAGAAGGAGGGAAATTCCCATTCACCTCTGAATACTTTCCAGGAACTTCGTTCCCTTTCGCTTTCTAGACGGGGGGGGGGGGACTTGGAAACCTTCATGTGTAATTACAAAAATTAAATTTATAAACAAATAAGAAATCTTCAGTTTATCATGCTTTAATTGATAATTTATTCACAAGATTTCCTATCGAAGGCGTGGTAGATGAAGTTTCTGTTCTCCATGAGTCGACATTGCCAACTGACATGGTCGATATTGAAAAGATGTTGTATGGTGATAGAGAGATGATACTTCTTGCTGAGTACTTCAAAACTGACCACGAAAAACAGTTATCAGACTTAAGTCTAACAAGCAGATTGTCGATGAGGAGTTGCAGAAATCGGGTAGAAGTATTATCAATTTCCACGACGGAGTGCGAACAGGGATTTCCCCTTATGAATTCCCAGATGACTAATATTAGAAATAGACTAAGTGCTCAAACATTGTCTAACTTGTTCATCAATGTTAATGATCCACCACTAGACAAGCTCAAAGTAGACGAGATTTTTATTTCTTTGATGAAGGATGGACATCATTCCGTTGCGGATGATTTACCACGAAAAAGTTACCAAAAGGAAATTAACCCGATTTCAGATTTCTTTTAAGGTGGAAAATTCCGAGTTATGGAAAATGTATACTTATTTGTGTTATTCAACTTTGTACCTAATTTTTAATAAGTCTCTTTTTTGCTTTAGGCAAACTACTTTGAATAAATATTCATAATAATTGCAATTATGCATACTTGTAATATAAATTTAACGTGGTGTTTTAGTTACAATTATGAGCATATTTTATGGAGATGTTCTCACAGAGGGTACTCGAGCACCTTTATACACTACGAAAAACTGATTTTTCAAGACCTTTGTGAAAAAAATACTATGAACTGAGAAACCATAACTTTTTCCATATTCTACAGGGGTATTCTCCTGCGAATAGAAGTTTATTTTGGAATGCGTTTAGAAATTAAAACTTGCAAAAATACTCTCTTAGTACAAGTATATTTTAGGCACACACTAATTTCCTCCACCTCGGACTGTTTCAATTTCCTCACTGACTAACACTTTACCATATTATATCGTAAAGGTCAGATCCACCTTTATTGTAACAAAGTGGTGCTTGAGTGATTGACTAGAAATTCAAACTCCGATTAGTGACAATTTCACAGTCTTGTTTTATTACAAGTGCAAACTCTTTAGTCAGTACAGAAGAGGCCGTGGATCGTGTTCAGAGTTGATGACGATGGATTTTGGTGAGTCAGAGTAGGTCACAGTGGATGGGTGGGGAGGTTCATGGTGGGTGGTGGGTCAGAGTGGATCACTGTGGGTGGTGGGTCAGAATGGGTCACTGTGGGTAGTGGGTCATGGTGGGTCAGTGGGTCGTGTGTTAAGTTTTCATCGACCCACGCCAACTCTGATGCCGTCACTAACTGTAAATGTTCACATTTTCCAATATGCTGATGACACGGCTTTCTTGGTATTAGCTACAACAATCTCCCAAATAAACATTGCGATGAATGAAGTCATTCGCCTGTTTAGCGACTGGTGATGGACGTGGCGCTTAACCATAAACCAAAACGTCGATCAAGGGTTCATAGAAACCCAGCCCTTCTTGCCTTTACAGTAAACGATGCTGTCATTCGAAAACAGCGACCTACTTGGATATCACATTTGATCACCATCTTACATGGCGTCCACACCTCACTACAGTCGTAAGCAAAGCCAAAAACAGACTGAATTTACTTAAAAGTCTCACTGGTACAACGTGGAGTCTCCGTTCCTCTACACTCACCAACACGTATATGGTCTTTCTCCGTCCCGATCTTACGTATAGCTTCACCGCATGGATATCAGCAAACGTAAAGCATTACGAAAAGCACTTAGTAATGGAAAGACATGCTCTCTGCCTAGCATACCGTATTAAATTACCGAGTGAAACCCGTGAACTATACGACCACATTACTTTCCCGCTCCTTCTCTATCACCTCGAAGCCCTTTGACTCAAATATATCAACCAACGCTAGGACAGTGACCATGTTCTCTTCTTCGAAACAGTTTATAACGATGCTCCCGGAGTTGTGGACGCAACCAGGCAATCATTGCTACGAGCGTAGTGGTGCGGCGAGATAGAGGGTTTCACCCGAGATAGACCAATTACTTTTGTCTACTGCATCATTCAGCATCACCATCTCATTCAGTACACCTTCAGCTGAGTTACATACTCTGTTGATTAAATCATCATCATGCCCCCTTCCCCGACGGGAACAAAGAGCACAGCCACGAAACCAGGTCCCTCTGCTGGTACGAAGGCCACTAAAGGAGACACCTCGAAAGAGGCTGAGTCTCGATCTCGCTCATGATCTAAAATTGGATACTCCAAGCAATCAGAGTCCAAGAAACCAAGGCATTATAGCTCTGAAGTAGAAGGTTCCACTGCCTCAGTGAATGCGAGAAACACCGAGATGGACTGGGCTAATGCTCCACCGTTTACCACTTTGCCAGCTAATCAGGATATAATGCATAATTTCATATTAAAGAACTTCGACGCTAAGTACCGAACTGCACTAGCAATCTTCGTGAAAATTAATAAATATGTACCGCGCGGAGATGTGCATCAAATTATACCTACAGGGGACGGCATCATCTTGAAATCCCCTAATCCAAACTTCCATATATATGTTCGAAAAAAGGCTATCTTTGAAATCTTTGGACCGCAGGCTGTGTTGACGCCCCTTCCCCAGAGCCAAAGAAAATCACCTCCATCTCCTCGTCGTCCACCATTGCTGCCATTTGTTATCAGGAGCGCTGAACCTGAACTTACCAACGATGAGATATTTGATAAGCTTCACTACGAGGGTCTCAAAATCAAGAAATGTATTAGGATACGTAACAACGCTTGTCCTGCCTACCTCGTTAGTGTCTTGACCGACCAACAATAAATCATTGATCATCTCTTAGCTAATGGGACCAATGAATATCACCGCCATTACAAGGTAGAACCGTCTCTTACGTCTCCTCCGCTTCCAATCCGCTGCGAGAAATGCCAGACGTATAATGATCATTACACTCGTAACTGCACCAACACTGTTAAATGCGGATATTGTAACGGGAGTCATCTGACCCGAAATTGCCCAAATTCATGTGCACCTCCTCAATGCATCACGTGTCCTGAAAAACATTCTATTTACAGTTTCGCTGTCGTGGCAAGCCTGCTCCTACCCCTGATAAGCCAGAATTAGTAGCTCCCATCAAAACTTCCGATGACCCCACTCCACCTTCAAACTGACACAACTTGTTATAGTAGAAGATCTATTAGGATTCTTAACTCGGAATTTACAAAACACTCTGCCATTTCAGCGCCCACACGTTCTCAATCAAATCATTCACTCTGCTAAACTTCTCTATAATCTCCAGCTACACGCCACATACAGTGGATCCAACGTCCATTTCCAAGTACAACCTACTGAATCAACTGTCTGAACATGACGTGTCGTCTCTATAGTACTACCATTCTCCTTGTCCTATATGTTTTGGCATACAACCTGTTATTTCATAACCTACGGTCTCTCCTCACGCATCAAGTACTGTTTCAGCAACTCCTTTTGGAGGAGAATATCCCCGCTTTTGCACTCAATGAAACATTTCTAGTTCCTTACATAACCTGCTTTATTCCCAAATATACTCTCCATAGATACGATGGACCCAGCGGTGCACGTCTGCATAGGGAACAGACATTGATTTACAATATCGCATACCACATCGCACTATTACCCTCCCACACCCATTGCAGTTGCCAGAATATAATGTTGTATTATTATATCTCAAGGGTCATACAACAGCCATCGCAACCATCTATGACAGGACGAGACACGATATATCCTACCAATTTTTTCAATACCTCTCCGATACCTACCGTAAATTCATTATCATGGCAAACATCAGTTTTCATAGTAGGCCTCAACACGAGAAACAGCGATCTTTGGATTTTATCAGTCTTCATACAACCAGCACCTTTCATGTTCTACCACAGCCAACGAGTCCCTCTATCAACACCATACTAGATATCGTAATTTATTCCACAGTGATCAACTCTCACATTACTATTGACGTTTTAGATTCTTTGAGGAGCGATCATGTTCCAATCAAGCTATCATTAACTACCAATACTTCTCCACACAATACAATACCCAAGAACAAAGTGTATCTATATCATCAGGCTAACTGGCCAGCCTACCATCCCTAACAGTACAATTACATTGCAGGCATTGAATATCATGTTCCCTCAGGTACATAGGAATGTGTCCAGTATGTGCCTTATATGCCTCTGAGAGAGAAATAACATAGATGACAAGTGATAGTCACAGTCTATGTCCGCTCCTAGGCACATGTCTGACATGTACCTGGGGAACGTGCCTGGTATTTTTTAGGTACGTTTCCCATGCCGTAAACGTCAATGAACCATAACATTACTCCCCCAAAATGTTAAATCGCCTATATGCGTAATGTGTTTACATTAAGGTGAGTCTAAAAACACTTTAAACAAGTAAAATAAATTACCCCAGGGTTGGCGCGAACCACCAACCTTTGGATTACTAGCCATGTGCTCTTCCGGCTTGACCACGGAGACGATGAAGAGAGGATCGCTTGTAGATTGATAAATTGTTGAAGTCTTTTGAATTTGACTAATCTGAGTGATCCTTTAACAGCGTATTTTCGGCGATAATCGTTTGGGATAAGATAAAACCTGCTTGTCATGTAATTTTATAAGAAAATGAAGAGTGTTTATTTACTTTATTTCATGGTTCTTCCATTATCACTTTCAAATGATCGTCGACAGTTGCCATCTAATAAATGGAACAATTTGTAAAAACCCTAAAAATTGCTTTGTATGTCAATTAATGTTTGACGGTGTAACCTTTTGTAAGGTTTCTTAGAATGCACGGAAAGATCTAACATTTAGCTTTTATTTGACCCTTGCATGAGTCCAATAACTTTCAAAAATAAGGAACTTATGGTAATTTTAGTTCCATGATGCTGAGTGCCGGAAGGTGAAAATGGCGCCAAATTAACATTTTTCAAAAAATTCCCCTGGCCCATTTTTCATTCAAAAAATCGGAAAAAAATTAACTTATCATAATTTCATTGGTATTTATGCATGAAAAAAATTGAAGAGAATGTGAGACATTGAAGCACGGTCATGTTTTAAGATTAGGTGATTTGACATAATGACCTTATTGTAGCGTTTTTAATAGATAGATACTTCCAGTGTACCCTTAATAAATGTAACAAACAGTGCCGGATTTAAGTTTGATGGAGGCCCTAAACTAATGAAAGGGGCCCTTTACGACAAGCTTTCCTTTTCAGCGATAAAATGTCGCCGTTTCTTACGTTTAAATATAGCCTATGCTATTTGCTAATTTATGAACCTAATGGATAACTGAATAGATACAATGTCTCATTAGAAGCAGGGCTAGGACAGGGGGGCTCCATTATAAGCGGTACTGTGTAAGAGGGGCCTCATTATAAGTGGGGTTGAGAAATAGAGCCCGATTACTTGCTTCATAAAAGCCTAGTAAATAACAATATAAATCACCATGCGTTTTATTTTATTTGTTTCTTCTTGTTATTTGGAAGTTACATTACAATGTTTTTTTTCTTTAATTTTTTGGCCCTCCAAGCGAATGTATAGCTTGTTTAGCCTATACATAAATCTGGCACTGGTAATAAAAAAATAACGGTCACTTTAAAAAATATATTCAATTAGAACTGAACAATCTACACGAAATTTAGAATTGACAAGCAAAAACGGCGCGTTTCTAGCACTTGTGGACTTCGAAATCTCATTGTCGAAAGGATTGGAGATAAACTTTTCTTAACGGCAAAGAGATAAACGTAGCATTTTAATATTCATGTATTATAGTGTATGAACATTACATTCTATTTAGATGTGTGGAATATACTAGAGTATGAAAATACATATTGATGAAAACATACGCAGCAAAAGGAGAGGAATATGTAAAACGGACATACCAAAAACGAAACATAAGGAGGATTTTTTTTAAAAAAGCAGCACAACTGGGCGTAACTCTCGAGAAATATAAATGAGAGATGCAAAATTAGAAAGAGAGCAACCATCAATCGATATACCAGAATACATTCATGTAACCGACAATGTAAGTGCACTTTTAAAAAAGTAAAACCAAAGCGAATATAAATTGACACAACCGTAATGTATAGTATAATGTATCACGGGTTGTAACTTAAGATATATTCAAATAAAATTTATTCTATTCCATTTGATAGTGGCTGAAACGAACAGCAATGCCTTTTCAGCGTAGAAAAAGATTTTTCGCAATAGTCGAACCTTACAATAAGTTTCCGTCCCTGGCAAGAACAGTGACTTGTTTCCCCTTTCTGCAGGAGTGCGTGGGTTGGTTTCGATTGTGTATGTGGAATCAATAGTAACGACGCGACATGGCGACAGTTTCTGTGTCAGTGTTTCATCGTAGTAGACCTTATATAAAAATTGTACATTGTACTGGAGTAGTTCCAATTGATACAGTGAAGATTTCTATAACTCAACATCTGAGTTTCACGTCACACTGTACAACTACTGTAGACTTCCAAACTAAGTGAATTTAATGCCACAACCGTACTAATAAATCTATAACTTTCATCAGTAATCTACATACGTAAGTCTGGCCCCGAGCAATGTAGTCGTTAACACTCTCGTCTTTAGTGAGAGCGGACTCTGGTTTGATTACCGGCGGGGCCACTCGGCCGGTAAGGTGTAACAGATTTTCCAGCCAAGTCACTGTGAGTGAGATTTTCCTCTAGTTTTCGTCTTTTACACTAAGCAAGTGCTGGGACGGTACTTAAGATAATTGCACCAAGCCGCTTCCTCCCTCCTCCATTTTTTTTTATTTCTTCCCAATTCCCCCGGTGGAGCCGAGTGACGTCATTCCTCATACATAACGAGGCTAACATGGCATAAGATGCCGCAAGCCCAGAAATCTAAACTTAATCCTAATCCTATATTATGTAAATGAAAATGAACGTAATGGTGTCCACTCACTCAACTCCATCTAAACCACTTCACCATTTTTGATGAATTTTGCTACATATGACAACTGATCTAACTTATTGTTAGGTTTTCAGCACGATTTCGACAATGGGTTAGGGAAAGGGTAGTGGTTGACGTCTGAAAATAATGGAAAACGACTGATATTAGTGTCGAATCCATACTTTTCGGGAACAATGAGATGAATAGTGACACTGTCGATGCTGCTGAAGACCAAATACATACTCAATCGCATGTAGGGCTGTGCGATATGTCGATATATCGATATCGTCGATATCGATATCATCTTATATCGATATTCGATATCGATATCCGATATTGTCGATATTCGATATCGATATCCGATATCGTCGATATTCGATATCGATATCCGATATTTTCGATATCGATATCCGATATTGTCGATATCGATATCCGATATTGTCGATATTCGATATCGATATCCGATATCGTCAATATCTTTTTTCATATTGGTGTTTCACACTTCCTCGGAAAAAATTGTGGCGGGTTTTGCTATATATATATACAGCTTTTTGGCTCGCGATAGTAGCTGCATTTGCATTTCTTAACCGAATGAAACCACACTGCACGATACTCGTATGTAGGACTGTGCGATATCGAAATTGCGATATTTTTCTGATACCGTTTCATGAGTCAAATTAATGTATGGCTTGGGGACTATGCTTCCCAACATTCCATGTTAATATTTAATTTTCTCTTGTGACTTCATTTCTTAACAGAATGAAAACAAATTTACAGAGGATTAGTATGGGTTAAAAATTTGGTTCCTTTTAAAGATAGTCCATGTCGGCGGCGGTGGGGTAGGGATGTTTCTACGTCTACTTAATCTACCTAAATATTGTGTATTTAACTTATATTATCGGCTACACTTCTTCTAACTAACTAACTCTATGGCCTATGGAACCCGGAGGTTCAGTGCCGCGTTCACAAAAGCTCTCCACTGACTTCTATCCTTAGCTATTTGCATCCAGTTCCTACTTTGTATTCCTATCTCTGCGAGATCCATCTTAATATTGTCCTCCCATCTGCGCCTAGGTCTTCCTAATGGTCGTTTTCCTATGGGTCTACCAGTCAAGACTTTGAAAGCGTTTCTACTTTCTTCCATTCTAGCTACATGACCCGCCCACCTAAGCCTCCTAGACTTGACGACCATAACAATGTTGGGTAAACCGTATAAACTATGTAGTTCCTCGTTATGAAGTTTCCGCCATTCCCCATTCTCGTTCCTCTTGGGTCCGAATATTCGTTTCAGGATCCTGTTCTCAAATACTTTCAGTCTATGTTCTTCCCTCAGAGTAAGAGACCATGTTTCACAACCATACAGAACAACAGGCATGATTATCGTTTTATATATTTTAAGCTTCAAATTCCTCGACAGAATTCGCGACGACAAGAGATTTTGAACCGAATAGTAACACGAATTTCCTGCTTTTAGTCGACATTTAATTTCTTCGTGAATATGATTTTCGTCTGTTAATATTGATCCTAAATATTTGAAAGTATCCACTTTATCAAAAGCATTATTTAATATTTTAACGCCTCCACAATTTGCCGTATTACGGTCCCGACGCACTTCCATGTATTTAGTTTTCTCTGCATTTATTTCTAAACCCATGTCCCTGCAAGCGTTTAATAAGATCTCTGCATTTATTTCTACTGTTCTCCTATCATCCCCTATTAAATTTACATCATCAGCATATGCCATAACCTGGTGAATGCCGTTCAACTCTAGGCCCTGATTGCTATCTTTGATTTTCCTTATGGCGTATTCCAGCACAAAGTTAAATAATAATGGCGACAACGCATCCCCTTGTTTCAGGCCATTTTCGACGTGGAAGCTCGTGGACAAAAATTTTCCTACCCGGACTTTACTTTGGGATTCACTTAAACATATCTTAATTAATCTAATTAGCTTTCTCGGTATTCCAAGTTCTGTAAGAACGTTGTATAATGTTTCTCTCCTAACCGAGTCGTAAGCCTTTCTAAAATCAATAAATAGTTGATGTACCGGGGTATTGTATTCCCATTTCTTTTCGAGTATTTGGCGAATGGTAAATATTTGGTCGATAGTTGATCGATTTCGTCTAAATCCGCACTGATAATCTCCAATAATTTCATCTGCGTATGGGGTCAATCTTGCTAACAGAATATTTGAACTCCAATAATTTCATCTGCGTATGGGGTGAATCTTGCTAACACTTCTTCACCGAATCAAACCAAACTTTGTGCAAAAATTGTATTGGGTAGAAATGATGTTCCTTTCGAAAATAAAGCCAAAACCAGTGCAGACCCGGGGAGCTATGCCTTCCAAAATATTTCTCATCATTAACATGGCTGCATTCCTTAATGGAGTCAACTTGATATCCTCACAATTAACGTTTGTGCTGTATTGCCATTGCGAGTGAAAAATCAAATGCCTGTGCTAAAATTTGCTTAAATCTAAACAGACAAGGAAACAAGAATTTACTAGTTTTTTGTGCAAAGTAGTAATTTTCCGTTTATTTGTATGTGGTTACTAGATGTAAGTTGAGCCACGTAATTCAGCCCAATAAAACAAACAAAAGCCTCCATTCTGTCATTTCACTACACAGACCTACATATTCTGTTTACGTAGTATTAACACTTCCCTATTTCTTTGGATTTGCTTAAGTATTAGAATATGCATTATTAGGTGCACTGTTATTAGGAATGACTTACAACCTCTCTAAATTAATTTCACAAGCAGAACTGAATAATGATATAGGACGTAAGGTTTAACCTAAATTTAATAAAAACATGAACACTTTTAGATATGAGTTTGCACAAAACCAATAACAAGAAACCTCTTAAGTTCATGTTCACTTCTTTGCGTAAAGCTCTTTAATACAAAAAGATTATCAATTTAATAATAACATGAAAGAGATCTCGATTGATCGCGTACTTTTTAAAATTGGATATTAAAATAGAATACTACAAAATAATAAGTCCAAGTGTTAAATTTGTAAAGCTAACGGATTAACTTAGAAGAACACAAACAGACATATCACACATACAGAGAAAAATGAACAATATCTTGTTTAGAAATGTGCCTATTAGCACTGAGTTTTCAACTAGAAATGTATGATGCATTGAAGTTTATGACACTGCTATTTAGGAACGAGCTTTTTTGTTCATAGAAATAAAATCAGTTGTTTCGCATGTTCTGCACTAACTGTAAGTGAAGTATGAGCATCAGTTACGATATTGCATCCACAACTAAATACTCTTTCCGATAGAACGCTGGTACCTACACAAATACTTACGAGCCAGAAGAGCTAATTTTGGAAATTCACTGTCATGAGATTTCCTCCAGTGAAGGAGGTTTTCTTCCATATCTGTAGGCAGTGGTGCTATTCTAATTTTTGGTGACTGGTTATATATATATATATATATATATATATATATATATATATATATATATATATATATATATATATATATATATATATATGAGAGAGAGATAGTAGATGGATACATAGAAAGATATCTCTCTCCAGTGGCGTAACTAAGGTCTTGGGGGCCATTCCGCAGACAACGTGGAATGGGGCCCCTTTTCATATCCTACATCACAATTTGGGGGCCTCGTGATGCCCTGGGCCCCCCGCAATGCGGTGCCCTTGTTTACGCCCCTGTCTCTCTCCCTCTCTCTTAGGAAGCAAATCATGCAAGATAGACAAAGGCAAATTTTTCACTGGATACCACAAGTGACAAGTAGAGACCTACACAGCAACCTAATATAAGGTGTTGTGACGAAATTAGGTAGCACTGCGAATATCTTGGAAATGAATTATCCAAAATAGACGTTTGTAAAGAAGTATTGGAAACACCTTAACCCAGCAATGGATCAACAATTATTGATAATGGTACGTATGCGTTTCAAATGTAAATAACACTCACCATTGCACTCATGTGATCCCAGTTTGCATTCTTGATATCTAACCAGCCCATTTGAAATTAAGAAAAAATCGCTTATACCTTATTCTGAGAGATCATATATCTAACCTTGTAGCTGTAAGAATTTCTAAGAACAAAGCTAAACAAACTGAAACTTGCTCGTTCTTGGGTATAACTGGGTAAAATTTACTATTATGCCTGGGTATAACAAACGGTTTAGCAAACTCGAAATATATTAACAACCGGTTCTAGCGAACCGGTGCGAACCGGCTGAATAGCACCACTGTCTGTAGATGGCACTGAAAGATATGCATCGATTTCCTGTTGCAGTGAGGCATCAAATGATTAGCACAAAAGAGAAACGGGGATTCCCCGATTTTGCTTTTGTTGATCAGGTACGTCATTCGTCCATATCTCAAATGAAATGAAATTTTTGAGTTTTATGATTATGCTGGTTAGGCTAAAGGAGACAGTGATAATGAGAAATGAATGGAAATGATGTAATGAAGAAAGTGGGAGGAAACGGGAGAACCCCGATGAAACCCACGCAACGGTGTTTGTCCACCACGAAGTTCACTTGGCAAGAGCAGGGTTTGAACCGGGGACCTCATGCACCAGAGGTGAACGCTCTACCACTGAGCCACCACGGACCTATCGTCCATATCTGGATCAAGTATTGTTTGTGCGTGAGCTTAAAATACAACGCACGCACGTGTTATGCTATAGAAAGAACTCTCTCTGAAACGCATACCGCCACACGTGCACATTCACAATCGCACATACATGAAATAGACACCTACACACAAATAAAACACGCATATTCTATGTCACCCTGTTTCACTCTCATTACTTCCGCAATTATACCTATATAATAGCTGAGAAAGAAATTAAATGACTATTTTTATTAACTTTTTTCTGAGGAAAGACTGGTGGATTAGAAGGAACACAAGTCTGTTTTCTGTGACTAACAAGTATTCTGAGATATCCCGTATTGAAACGTTTTGAGACCAAATTGTATATATCAACATGAATATTTAAGACCAATCAATATGTTGAATATCCATATTTGATGTTCTCGATATCAATATTGGATGTTGTCGATATCGATATTCGATATTATCGATATCGATATTCGATATTGTCGATATCGATATTCGATATTATCGATATCGATATTCGATATTGATATTCGATATTATCGATATCGATATTGTCGATATCGATATTCGATATTGTCGATATCCGATATCGATATTGTCGATATCCGATATCGATATTGTCGATATCGATATTCGATATCCGATATCGATATTCGATATTGTCGATATCGATATCGATATTGTCGATATCGATATATCTATTCGATATCGATATCAGAAAAATATCGAATGTCGATATCGAATTTCGATATCGCACAGCCCTAATCGCATGAACGGGCTTAGAAGTGGAGGTGGTAAAGTAATGACATGTAAAAATAATCGAAAATGGCCAATATTAGTGCCCAATTCACAGTTTTGGGGGTCGCTGAGATGAATAGTGATCCTTCCAATTTCTTCTAAATGTAAATCCATCCGCCACGCCATAGGAGATGAGAAGTGAGAGTAGGAAGTTATTACCGTGTAAACATACTCAAAAATGAGCGATATTCAGGTCCAATCCATACCTTTGGGGGTCATTGAGATGAATAGTGATACTAGAGATGTCATTTAAGTCCTATTCATTCTTCATCCGTATCCTAAAGGTGAAAGGGGTTCAAATTCCTTCCATGAACCAGTTCTTCGCGTGCTAAGAAAAGGTATTTCACGTAAGAGAGGCATAAAGTTAAAGGCGGAACTTATTCTTGGGACTTTGACACCGTATGAAATAGCTATTGTGCTGCCAAAATATCTTGAGCCGTGGCAAAAATCCGAACTAAAGCTCACACCCTCACACACCCACGCGTTGAGCCAATAAGGGTTCAGCTGTTGCTAAGCGAGAGAAAGTGAGTGGAGTACCTTCAGCCGATAGCAGCGCTTGCAATTGAAGACTAGGGATCAAGTCAATGTGGTATATTTATAATCATTCTCCCTACCTCTTACTATTCTTGCTGTAGAAAGATTACTACTGTTGAACCGGAAGTGGTAGATACTTTTGAAAGTAGGCAGTGGTGAATAACAGTATGCAATCCTGCTTACTGTATGCATGTCACAAAACTGCTTTTCGCTATCTATTACCGTTTTTTTCCTATGGCGATTAGCACTGAAACCGAAAATCGTAGATTTTCAATATTTTTGGTTTAAATAGAGGGATAAAAAATTTAGATAAAATTTATTCTTGAGAAGTTTAAGCCACTCGAAATAAAATTTTCAACACTTTCTTACTGCTTCTGCTATACGAAGAAAACTGTAACTGTATTATTAGATTCCTACCACTTCTTGTGTTAGTAGAAAGTTTAGAGTGAAAAAGGAATATATTCTTGGAACTCCCAATGTATTCCAGAAAACCGCTCCTCACCATTTGTCACTGTTCTTTGTACATGTCGATCAATGTTAAAAACCGGAAATGGTTCACTTCTGGTTTAAATAAATGGTTATACAAGAAGGTAGAATATATTCTTAGAATGTTAAATCGATTCCGAGAAACCGTTTCTCGCTATCTTACAGTTTATCGACTATGAGGACCAAGATTGAGACCAAAAGTCATAATGGATTTCTACCTCTTGTGATGATAGTACAAAGTTAAGGATAGAGAGAAAATATATTCTTGGGACGTTTAACCGATTACCGAAAACCGCTTCTCGCTACCTAATACCGTTTTCGCTCTTTCACAATCAAGGTTAAAACAGAAAATCATTTATTTCTACCACTTCCGGTTCGAATACAGGATTAAGGAAGCAAATGAAACCTACTCTTTCTAAAGTTAATTCGATTCCAACAAACTACTACTCGTTATCTCTGACCTTTCTTAATGTGATAGTTGTTGACAGACAATCAGACATTTAATTTCTTTATGACTTCCGATACTTTTACATAACGTAGTTTGAAGGTATAAGCTCGGAAGACTTTTTGTCTTGCGTCAAAGCAATAGTTTCAAGACTTCAAGGAAAACAATATTTTAAATATAAAATATAGTATGTGGTACGCTCAGTGCACAAGGGAATCAACTCCACTTTTTTGGGTCATTTTGGACATATGGTATTTCATTATTAAGATCTTTATATGAAGCTCCTTCCACAGCTCAGAAAATGAACGTCTAGAGGTTGTAAATAACGGGTAATTATATTTTTAAAAAAGTGTTAACTTTTCCATATACTAAGACGTTCCATACAGTAACTCTTGTAATGTAAAAAATAATGTTAACCTTTCCATACAATAACTCTTGTAAAGTAAAAAGTAATGTTAAAATTTGCATACAATAACTCTTGTAATGTTAAAAGTAATGTTAACCTTTGCATACAGTAACTCTTGTAATGTAAAAAGTGATTTTAACTTTTGCATGTACTTGAAACTTGTATGTCAACACTTCGTTTTCGAACAGTTTTCCCAGATAAAGTGTTTTAAATACGTCTTACTAGATACTGCTTTTAGAGAAGTAACGCTTTTGGACACACGAAGCACACTATATGAACACTGTTTTATCAATTTTCCCCTCAACATCTGTACTAAAAGTGTTTCAACGTGTTTTAGTTTTTACAGTGTATGCTAAAAGAAACAGTGATGATGAGAAATGAATGAAATGGGGAAATGAAGAAAGTGAGAGGAAACAGAAGAACCCCGAGAAAACTCATATACACGGTATTTCTTTACCACAAAACGCACTTTGTGGGAACTGTGATCGAACCAGGGACCCAAAACACCAGTTGAGTGGAGTATATTTTCGGAACGCTTAATTGATTGAAGGAAATAACTTTTCGCTATCCCTAACTAATTTTACTCCATAGTAATCTCTCTTATAACCAGAAGTTGTTGATTACTAGCCACTTCTGACTTTAATAGAGAAATTAAACTGCAGATGGAATATTTCTTCAGGACGCTTAATTGATTAAAGAAAATTGCTTGTCGCTATCAATTATGGTTTCTATTCTATGCCGATCAGCGCTAAAACCGGAAGTGGCTGATTTGCCACATGTGATTTGAATACGAGCTAAGAGACAAGATGGTATATGTTTTTAGAACGCTAAATCGGTTTTGAAAAACCGCTTCTGGTCATATTTTCATCGTTTTGTTCTATGTGGATCAATATTGAATCCGGAAGTTGTAATGAATTTCTATCACTTCCTCTTTTAGTAAAGTTAAGGTTGCTGCAGATGGAATGTTTTCTTGTAACGCTTAATGGCGATCAACGCTAAAACCGGAAGTGGCTGATTTGCCACTTGTGATTTGAATACGAGTTAAGAGACAAGATGGTATATGTTTTTAGAACGCTACATCGGCTTTGAAAAACCGCTTCTGGTCATATTTTCATCGTTTTGTTCTATGTGGATCAATATTGAATCCGGAAGTTGTAATGAATTTCTATCACTTCCTCTTTTAGTAAAGTTAAGGTTGCTGCAGATGGAATGTTTTCTTGTAACGCTTAATGGCGATCAACGCTAAAACCGGAAGTGGCTGATTTGTCACTTGTGATTTGAATACGAGTTAAGAGACAAGATGGTACATGTTTTTAGAACGCTAAATCGGTTTGGAAAAACCGCTTCTGGTCATATTTTCATCGTTTTGTTCAATGTGGATCAATATTGAATCCGGAAGTTGTAATGAATTTCTATCACTTCCTGTTTTAGTAAAGTTAAGGTTGCTGCAGATGGAATGTTTTCTTGTGACGCTTAATGGCGATCAACGCTAAAACCGGAAGTGGCTGATTTGCCACTTGTGATTTGAATACGAGTTAAGAGACAAGATGGTACATGTTTTTAGAACGCTAAATCGGTTTTGAAAAACCGCTTCTGGTCATATTTTCATCGTTTTGTTCTATGTGGATCAATATTGAATCCGGAAGTTGTAATGAATTTCTATCACTTCCTCTTTTAGTAAAGTTAAGGTTGCTGCAGATTGAATGTTTTCTTGTAACGCTTAATGGCGATCAACGCTAAAACCGGAAGTGGCTGATTTGCCACTTGTGATTTGAATACGAGTTAAGAGACAAGATGGTACATGTTTTTAGAACGCTAAATCGGTTTTGAAAAACCGCTTCTGGTCATATTTTCATCGTTTTGTTCTATGTGGATCAATATTGAATCCGGAAGTTGTAGTGACTCTCTATCACTTCCTCTTTTAGTAAAGTTAAGGTTGCTGCAGATGGAATGTTTTCTTGTAACGCTTAATGGCGATCAACGCTAAAACCGGAAGTGGCTGATTTGCCACTTGTGATTTGAATACGAGTTAAGAGACAAGATGGTATATGTTTTTAGAACGCTAAATCGGTTTTGAAAAACCGCTTCTGGTCATATTTTCATCGTTTTGTTCTATGTGGATCAATATTGAATCCGGAAGTTGTAATGAATTTCTATCACTTCCTCTTTTAGTAAAGTTAAGGTTGCTGCAGATGGAATGTTTTCTTGTAACGCTTAATGGCGATCAACGCTAAAACCGGAAGTGGCTGATTTGCCACTTGTGATTTGAATACGAGTTAAGAGACAAGATGGTACATGTTTTTAGAACGCTAAATCGGTTTTGAAAAACCGCTTCTGGTCATATTTTCATCGTTTTGTTCTATGTGGATCAATATTGAATCCGGAAGTTGTAGTGACTCTCTATCACTTCCTCTTTTAGTAAAGTTAAGGTTGCTGCAGATGGAATGTTTTCTTGTAACGCTTAATGGCGATCAACGCTAAAACCGGAAGTGGCTGATTTGCCACTTGTGATTTGAATACGAGTTAAGAGACAAGATGGTATATGTTTTTAGAACGCTAAATCGGTTTTGAAAAACCGCTTCTGGTCATATTTTCATCGTTTTGTTCTATGTGGATCAATATTGAATCCGGAAGTTGTAATGAATTTCTATCACTTCCTCTTTTAGTAAAGTTAAGGTTGCTGCAGATGGAATGTTTTCTTGTAACGCTTAATGGCGATCAACGCTAAAACCGGAAGTGGCTGATTTGCCACTTGTGATTTGAATACGAGTTAAGAGACAAGATGGTATATGTTTTTAGAACGCTAAATCGGTTTTGAAAAACCGCTTCTGGTCATATTTTCATCGTTTTGTTCTATGTGGATCAATATTGAATCCGGAAGTTGTAGTGACTCTCTATCACTTCCTCTTTTAGTAAAGTTAAGGTTTCTGCAGATGGAATGTTTTCTTGTAACGCTTAATGGCGATCAACGCTAAAACCGGAAGTGGCTGATTTGCCACTTGTGATTTGAATACGAGTTAAGAGACAAGATGGTACATGTTTTTAGAACGGTAAATCGGTTTTGAAAAACCGCTTCTGGTCATATTTTCATCGTTTTGTTCAATGTGGATCAATATTGAATCCGGAAGTTGTAGTGACTTTCTATCACTTCCTCTTTTAGTAGAGTTAAGGTTGCTGCAGATGGAATGTTTTCTTGTAACGCTTAATGGCGATCAACGCTAAAACCGGAAGTGGCTGATTTGCCACTTGTGATTTGAATACGAGTTAAGAGACAAGATGGTACATGTTTTTAGAACGCTAAATCGGTTTTGAAAAACCGCTTCTGGTCATATTTTCATCGTTTTGTTCAATGTGGATCAATATTGAATCCGGAAGTTGTAGTGACTTTCTATCACTTCCTCTTTTAGTAGAGTTAAGATTGCTGCAGATGGAATGTTTTCTTGTAACGCTTAATGGCGATCAACGCTAAAACCGGAAGTGGCTGATTTGCCACTTGTGATTTGAATACGAGTTAAGAGACAAGATGGTACATGTTTTTAGAACGCTAAATCGGTTTTGAAAAACCGCTTCTGGTCATATTTTCATCGTTTTGTTCTATGTGGATCAATATTGAATCCGGAAGTTGTAGTGACTTTCTATCACTTCCTCTTTTAGTAAAGTTAAGGTTGCTGCAGATGGAATGTTTTCTTGTAACGCTTAATGGCGATTAACGCTAAAACCGGAAGTGGCTGATTTGCCACTTGTGATTTGAATACGAGTTAAGAGACAAGATGGTACATGTTTTTAGAACGCTAAATCGGTTTTGAAAAACCGCTTCTGGTCATATTTTCATCGTTTTGTTCTATGTGGATCAATATTGAATCCGGAAGTTGTAGTGACTTTCTATCACTTCCTCTTTTAGTAGAGTTAAGGTTGCTGCAGATGGAATGTTTTCTTGTAACGCTTAATGGCGATTAACGCTAAAACCGGAAGTGGCTGATTTGCCACTTGTGATTTGAATACGAGTTAAGAGACAAGATGGTATATGTTTTTAGAACGCTAAATCGGTTTTGAAAAACCGCTTCTGGTCATATTTTCATCGTTTTGTTCTATGTGGATCAATATTGAATCCGGAAGTTGTAGTGACTTTCTATCACTTCCTCTTTTAGTAGAGTTAAGGTTGCTGCAGATGGAATGTTTTCTTGTAACGCTTAATGGCGATTAACGCTAAAACCGGAAGTGGCTGATTTGCCACTTGTGATTTGAATACGAGTTAAGAGACAAGATGGTACATGTTTTTAGAACGCTAAATCGGTTTTGAAAAACCGCTTCTGGTCATATTTTCATCGTTTTGTTCAATGTGGATCAATATTGAATCCGGAAGTTGTAGTGACTATCACTTCCTCTTTTAGTAAAGTTAAGGTTGCTGCAGATGGAATGTTTTCTTGTAACGCTTAATGGCGATTAACGCTAAAACCGGAAGTGGCTGATTTGCCACTTGTGATTTGAATACGAGTTAAGAGACAAGATGGTATATGTTTTTAGAACGCTAAATCGGTTTTGAAAAACCGCTTCTGGTCATATTTTCATCGTTTTGTTCTATGTGGATCAATATTGAATCCGGAAGTTGTAGTGACTTTCTATCACTTCCTCTTTTAGTAAAGTTAAGGTTGCTGCAGATGGAATGTTTTCTTGTAACGCTTAATGGCGATCAACGCTAAAACCGGAAGTGGCTGATTTGCCACTTGTGATTTGAATACGAGTTAAGAGACAAGATGGTACATGTTTTTAGAACGCTAAATCGGTTTTGAAAAACCGCTTCTGGTCATATTTTCATCGTTTTGTTCTATGTGGATCAATATTGAATCCGGAAGTTGTAGTGACTTTCTATCACTTCCTGTTTTAGTAAAGTTAAGGTTGCTGCAGATGGAATGTTTTCTTGTAACGCTTAATGGCGATCAACGCTAAAACCGGAAGTGGCTGATTTGCCACTTGTGATTTGAATACGAGTTAAGA
Source organism: Thermobia domestica (assembly GCF_964235325.1). Classification (NCBI taxonomy): domain Eukaryota; kingdom Metazoa; phylum Arthropoda; class Insecta; order Zygentoma; family Lepismatidae; genus Thermobia; species Thermobia domestica. The sequence continues at coordinate 25,323,094 of NC_137458.1, forward strand.
GACAAGATGGTACATGTTTTTAGAACGCTAAATCGGTTTTGAAAAACCGCTTCTGGTCATATTTTCATCGTTTTGTTCAATGTGGATCAATATTGAATCCGGAAGTTGTAGTGACTTTCTATCACTTCCTCTTTTAGTAGAGTTAAGGTTGCTGCAGATGGAATGTTTTCTTGTAACACTTAATGGCGATCAACGGTAAAACCGGAAGTGGCTGATTTGCCACTTGTGATTTGAATACGAGTTAAGAGACAAGATGATACATGTTTTTAGAACGCTAAATCGGTTTTGAAAAACCGCTTCTGGTCATATTTTCATCGTTTTGTTCTATGTGGATCAATATTGAATCCGGAAGTTGTAGTGACTTTCTATCACTTCCTGTTTTAGTAAAGTTAAGGTTGCTGCAGATGGAATGTTTTCTTCTAACGCTTAATGGCGATCAACGCTAAAACCGGAAGTGGCTGATTTGCCACTTGTGATTTGAATACGAGTTAAGAGACAAGATGGTACATGTTTTTAGAACGCTAAATCGGTTTTGAAAAACCGCTTCTGGTCATATTTTCATCGTTTTGTTCAATGTGGATCAATATTGAATCCGGAAGTTGTAGTGACTATCACTTCCTCTTTTAGTAAAGTTAAGGTTGCTGCAGATGGAATGTTTTCTTGTAACGCTTAATGGCGATCAACGCTAAAACCGGAAGTGGCTGATTTGCCACTTGTGATTTGAATACGAGTTAAGAGACAAGATGGTACATGTTTTTAGAACGCTAAATCGGTTTGGAAAAACCGCTTCTGGTCATATTTTCATCGTTTTGTTCTATGTGGATCAATATTGAATCCGGAAGTTGTAGTGACTTTCTATCACTTCCTCTTTTAGTAGAGTTAAGGTTGCTGCAGATGGAATGTTTTCTTGTAACGCTTAATGGCGATCAACGCTAAAACCGGAAGTGGCTGATTTGCCACTTGTGATTTGAATACGAGTTAAGAGACAAGATGGTACATGTTTTTAGAACGCTAAATCGGTTTTGAAAAACCGCTTCTGGTCATATTTTCATCGTTTTGTTCAATGTGGATCAATATTGAATCCGGAAGTTGTAGTGACTTTCTATCACTTCCTGTTTTAGTAGAGTTAAGGTTGCTGCAGATGGAATGTTTTCTTGTAACGCTTAATGGCGATTAACGCTAAAACCGGAAGTGGCTGATTTGCCACTTGTGATTTGAATACGAGTTAAGAGACAAGATGGTACATGTTTTTAGAACGCTAAATCGGTTTGGAAAAACCGCTTCTGGTCATATTTTCATCGTTTTGTTCTATGTGGATCAATATTGAATCCGGAAGTTGTAGTGACTTTCTATCACTTCCTCTTTTAGTAGAGTTAAGGTTGCTGCAGATGGAATGTTTTCTTGTAACGCTTAATGGCGATCAACGCTAAAACCGGAAGTGGCTGATTTGCCACTTGTGATTTGAATACGAGTTAAGAGACAAGATGGTACATGTTTTTAGAACGCTAAATCGGTTTGGAAAAACCGCTTCTGGTCATATTTTCATCGTTTTGTTCTATGTGGATCAATATTGAATCCGGAAGTTGTAATGAATTTCTATCACTTCCTCTTTTAGTAAAGTTAAGGTTGCTGCAGATGGAATGTTTTCTTGTAACGCTTAATGGCGATCAACGCTAAAACCGGAAGTGGCTGATTTGCCACTTGTGATTTGAATACGAGTTAAGAGACAAGATGGTACATGTTTTTAGAACGCTAAATCGGTTTGGAAAAACCGCTTCTGGTCATATTTTCATCGTTTTGTTCTATGTGGATCAATATTGAATCCGGAAGTTGTAATGAATTTCTATCACTTCCTCTTTTAGTAAAGTTAAGGTTGCTGCAGATGGAATGTTTTCTTGTAACGCTTAATGGCGATCAACGCTAAAACCGGAAGTGGCTGATTTGCCACTTGTGATTTGAATACGAGTTAAGAGACAAGATGGTACATGTTTCTAGAACGCTAAATCGGTTTTGAAAAACCGCTTCTGGTCATATTTTCATCGTTTTGTTCTATGTGGATCAATATTGAATCCGGAAGTTGTAATGAATTTCTATCACTTCCTCTTTTAGTAAAGTTAAGGTTGCTGCAGATGGAATGTTTTCTTGTAACGCTTAATGGCGATCAACGCTAAAACCGGAAGTGGCTGATTTGCCACTTGTGATTTGAATACGAGTTAAGAGACAAGATGGTACATGTTTTTAGAACGCTAAATCGGTTTGGAAAAACCGCTTCTGGTCATATTTTCATCGTTTTGTTCTATGTGGATCAATATTGAATCCGGAAGTTGTAATGAATTTCTATCACTTCCTCTTTTAGTAAAGTTAAGGTTGCTGCAGATGGAATGTTTTCTTGTAACGCTTAATGGCGATCAACGCTAAAACCGGAAGTGGCTGATTTGCCACTTGTGATTTGAATACGAGTTAAGAGACAAGATGGTACATGTTTTTAGAACGCTAAATCGGTTTGGAAAAACCGCTTCTGGTCATATTTTCATCGTTTTGTTCTATGTGGATCAATATTGAATCCGGAAGTTGTAATGAATTTCTATCACTTCCTCTTTTAGTAAAGTTAAGGTTGCTGCAGATGGAATGTTTTCTTGTAACGCTTAATGGCGATCAACGCTAAAACCGGAAGTGGCTGATTTGCCACTTGTGATTTGAATACGAGTTAAGAGACAAGATGGTACATGTTTTTAGAACGCTAAATCGGTTTGGAAAAACCGCTTCTGGTCATATTTTCATCGTTTTGTTCTATGTGGATCAATATTGAATCCGGAAGTTGTAATGAATTTCTATCACTTCCTCTTTTAGTAAAGTTAAGGTTGCTGCAGATGGAATGTTTTCTTGTAACGCTTAATGGCGATCAACGCTAAAACCGGAAGTGGCTGATTTGCCACTTGTGATTTGAATACGAGTTAAGAGACAAGATGGTACATGTTTCTAGAACGCTAAATCGGTTTTGAAAAACCGCTTCTGGTCATATTTTCATCGTTTTGTTCTATGTGGATCAATATTGAATCCGGAAGTTGTAATGAATTTCTATCACTTCCTCTTTTAGTAGAGTTAAGGTTGCTGCAGATGGAATATTTTCTTGTAACGCTTAATGGCGATCAACGCTAAAACCGGAAGTGGCTGATTTGCCACTTGTGATTTGAATACGAGTTAATAGACAAGATGGTATATGTTTTTAGAACGCTAAATCGGTTTTGAAAAACCGCTTCTGGTCATATTTTCATCGTTTTGTTCTATGTGGATCAATATTGAATCCGGAAGTTGTAATGAATTTCTATCACTTCCTCTTTTAGTAAAGTTAAGGTTGCTGCAGATGGAATGTTTTCTTGTAAGGCTTAATCATGCGCCCCAACTACGTGTGTGCTCCAGGGCTCCGGCACCCACACAAATAATCTTCTGGGTGCGGTGGGTCCACAAGATTTTAGTTTGAACCCTTTTCTCTTGCTTTTAAGTCAGCTGTGTTAAAGAGTGAGCTAGGGCAGCCTTAACTTATCCTTATAGTACCGGTACATTTTACTTTATCACAACACAGCACTTTGTGATAGTGTTTATAAAAGATTTTAACTTTAAAAAATCAAACATCGAGCTTACCCTGAAAACATATACGCTAACACGTCCCGCCATTGATATGCACCCACATAAATTTTGGAAAGTCGGCGCCGTTGCGCTTAATCAATTACGGAAGACTGAATTGCCTTTGTTTTTGGTAAACAAATCTTTTTAAAAAAGACAAACTTTCGTAGAAACATAGACAAGAAGAACATGGTTTGCAATGCATTCCGGGTAATGAAAACGGCCCAACTCGAAAAAAGGTTTGAAAACACTGCATTCAGGGTCTTCACTACTGCGAAATTTAACTACCGTTAATTTTAGAGTTTTTCTGTAATATCCTCAAAACAATTAAAAATATCCGAAAAGCAGAAACGTAGTGAACTAAACAATACGATTTTGCGTGTGATACCGTTATCACAACTCGTCTATATGCTTTCGATTTGCAACTGTAGATAGGTTTAACAGTTTTTTGCGGGTTCTGTAAATAGCGGCATACCAAAAGAAGATTAGTGAATTGTAGTAAAGGTATGACATGTAGAATTGTACTGTCTATTTTACTACGTTTTTGTTTTTCGAATATTTTTATTAGTTTTGAAGATATTACAGAAAAACTCTAAAATTAGCGGTAGTTTAATTTCGCTCTAGTGAAGACACTTAAGGAAATGTATTGACCCATAGTCGAAGTTATTCCTCTGTTGTATTATGTGTGTAATTCCGTTGCTGCTGCTGGCATTGATTTCTTTGCGTGTGAATGCATATATGTGGGCGTACCTATGTTGTGTCCTTGATTACAGCCAGACAGTCAGAGCTACGAATTCTCACAACTTTTACGTCAAACGGCTTCGTCATACTTGTTGCGTCCTAACACATAAGTAGCATTTTTTTTAAATAACGATAATCAGAAAACGTTTATATGCAACGGCGCAAATCTGTCATCAACATTGAGGGGGACGGGTAAGACCGTTCCCATATTTACGCTGTGGAGGAGGAGGGAACAGTTGCGTAGCTAGAATTTTTTTCAGGGGGGCCAATGAAAGGCCCAAGAAAATTTTGAGGGGGCCACCTCCAATTAATGAAAAATTTTATTCACACACACACATTATATATATATATATATATATATATATATATATATATATATATATATATATATATATATATATATATATATATATATATATGTGTGTGTGTGTGTGTGTGTGTGTGTGTTTTCAAGGTGAATGTTTTCATCTTTGTTGTTCATGATTATACTCTTTTACGGTGAAAATGTAAGAATTTACTATTTCAAACAAATAGGATACATTAATAGAATTGATTTCTAATATAAGTAAGTAGTTATTTAATCACGGCGTTTAAAATATGTGTGGCTGATTGATTTAAGTGGAAGGAGAGAAATAGAACTTTTACAGCTAAAGAAAATAACTTATAGGTTCATGCCGCTACTTAAAAGAGGATCTTTCTATTTTTGTGGGCAGCAGCAAACTTATCAACAATTTCTTCAAGATCTAACGATTTAGCAGTTTTCTCTTCTCAATATGAAGTAATTCTAAGTTTTTCAACCTATCATCAGTCATTGAATTGGGTATATGTCTTTAATATTTTCAAACATAAAAATGGCTTTTCACATGTAGCACTAGAAACTGATATAGTCACAGACATTATATCTAGCTTGTAGGTTTCTAGGAATGCGTTTTTGTAGACGCAAAGATCAGAGAAATTCATCAAGGAATCAACTTTTGATTTCTCTCGTCTTCATACACAGAACCACAGACGCGTTAGTTGACACAAAAAATGCATAACTTTTGTGACTCCAGCAAAACGTTTAGATGCATAATTTTTAAGGATGCAACCAAATGCATAATGAAAACTGTGTTAATTGATGCACTTGTGTGCATAAAATTTATTATGCAGATAAACGTTTTGCTGAAATCACAAAATGTTATGCATTTTTTTGTCTCCTACTGAAGCATTTATATGCATTAATTGAAACAATGGTTGGTATCGCTGGTTCCTATATATTCCCTATATATTCCCTTATATATTCCCTAAATATACAGGATTTCCAAGGGTGTGAAAACGATTAAATAAATTTAGAACACTACTAAAAATATGTAATCGAGGCTTTTTGGGTAATGCAGGACAGAGTACAGATATTCCATATTACATGAGAGCCTCTACGGCCATTTTGGAAGTAGTCATACTGGATTTGAGTTAATTAAGTGAAATATAGACTTTACGATACACTACTATTTTTGAAATAAAGTGTGATTTTTAAAGGCATTAACAAGATTGTTTTCTATATTCTTTGTTAACGAAATGTTGATCACATAGGTCTAGATACAAAAACTTGTCATTGTAAATTTATGATCATAATTTTGTTCAGGATGCAAACAAACAGAGTGGAAACTACCATAATATCGTTACGAAATCACACCTTATTTCAACAATAGTATCGGATCGTAAAGTTCCCATTTCACTGAATTAATTAAAATCCAGTATGATACCTTCCAAAATGGTTGCAGAGGCTGTCATGTGAAGTGGAATATTTTCACTCTGTCATGCATAACACCAATAAACCTCGATTTCATAGTTTTGGTAGTGTTGTAAATTTATTCCATCGTTTTCACACCCTTGACAACCCTGTATATCAGATGTGCAATATACAATTTAGGCCACTCAATTTATGAGATCCATCTAAACTATGTCACAACCATTATGAGAAAATAGTTACAAAAATAAGGCCTTCAAATAGTATATCTTACAAGTCAAAAAAGGAAAAGAACTCAATTTATTATACCTAGGTACATAGCTTTTTTTTTACAGGTTGCTCTACAAGAGCAGTTTTGCCATTTTCACTAAAGCTAAAATCCCAAATTATCTTTGGTGAAATAAAAGAACATGGGTCAATGTTAGAAAAATCGTACCGATAGCAAATCTAGCGATGGGAAACACAAAACTTTACAAAGTAAAAAAAAAAAAAAAAAAAAAAAAAAAAAAAAAAGTGGAAACTACCAACTCAGATTATAAATCAAACTTTGTATGTCTATGTTCTCTGAATCTTTCTATTGCTTTCTTATAATATATTTTAGTATACTAATTTATGACCGTTTGGCCTTTTTCCGTTTCGCCTTATGCCCTCAAAACATTTTGCCATACAACCGATAAGGATGTTATCTTAAGGCGGAAGGGGAATTCCCGTTTGGCCTTTTCCAGCTTGACCTTATAACATACAAGGGAATTTTCACTCTGTTTCTGTAACAAAGAGGGATTTATCTTATTCTCAACTGCAACGTCTCTTCTATTTCAGACAAATTAAACTCAAATATCTTAGAACATAAATTTTATTATCACACCCGAAATAGCATATCAAGTTTCTATGTGGATATAATATGAAAGCATCAGTATATGAAATTACATCAATTTCACTGTTCTTAAGTCTATCTTTTAGGCGGTGAATCCTGTCGTCAAACCGTCTCTACCTTAGCTTTCTAAGTGTGTTTTCTGATAACCACTTGAAGAAGTACTCGCAATCTTTCATTTTCACGTTGCCTGTCTTTCATTAATTCAATGAGAGAATGTATGTCTAAGTGATCCCTTGATGCCTTTCTTCGTAATTTGACGTGCCACTGTCTTGCATTGTTAGTCATTTGTTCTTAATCGTTTTCAAAGTGATTTCACAAGTCACTGCAAATAGGTAAAAATACATCATTAGCACATTAAAAATTCAAAGGATTGCAGGAGAATCTACGTTGGAAAGTCGATGGCAAAATTTTGGGTGAACCTAATTTATTTCTTTTGCAAAGCAAAAGAATGTGTTCTTTTGATAATTTACAAATCAGTGAATGTAGAATCTTCAATACATGCACGTCGCAAGAAAATCTATACTACACTTTACATTAGGTGTTAATGGAAAAAATGCTATACTGTAGAGTGCTCGGGATAGCTTAATTAATGATTTAATAATAAAAAACAATCATTAATTTTTTGCACTAAACGCCATCTATTTATGTAGGAAAGAAAACATACTTACAGAGAAAATAACGTGTCACCATCATCCAGCCAAGTGTCTATAAGATAATCATGGAACTCCTCCTTCATAGAACGTCAGGCGCATCTTCTTGCAAACGTACAAACACTACATCTAAATGGGAAGTTGGTACCAGAGGCTGTGCTGCTGCATGTCGAATCCATCTTTTTACTTCAGTGTTCTCTTTGTACAATTGAGAAAGTTCTAACTGCTGAACCTTCCTCCAAACAGACTAAGAGAAGTGGAAGGAACATCCTGTGATTTTAACCAGGAAATACTTTATTTATAGCATTGATTGCTACTTTCTTAAGATCAATAGAAACTTCTTTCAATTTGAAACGCAGTCCAAATTTCTCAGCTTCTTCCATGATTATCTCCAGTAATCTTACATGTGTCTCTTGCTTTTTACTGGACAATATGCAGAAGAGGAGAACAAATACCTGGCCGAAATATTTTCCGTGCAGGATGTACATTTGGGAGAAAAGGAGAGGTACAGTCTTAAGTGTCCCTCCATTACAATCCTGTCGCAGTGACACAGAATCTCCAAAGTTTCAACAGTGCCGAAAACCTGTTGAAGATAGAAAGACTAGAATAAACAACACAGACATTCTAAAGAAAATGCTTTAATATTAATATTCTTACTCCTATTACTATTGTCATAACAGATTTTCACGATTTCAAAAAAAAAAGAAAAAAGAAAGAAAAAAAGAAAAAAGAAAGAAAGAAAGAAAGAAAGAAAGAAAGAAACAAGAAGAACGTAAGAAATGATAAAATATTTTCTTGATTACTAAAATATAACTTACAAGAATTCTACTGGTGTCATCGCCTTCATCCCCCAATAAAAGTTTTTGCCGTCCTGCGTTTCGCTCCACGATCCTTCCACATTCAATTTATTCAATCTTTGCGATAGTGGTGCCCAGTTCATGCTCGTACGTTATATAGAGAGTGTTTAACGGCACCAAAAATAGGGACAACAGATGCAGTTTCACCACAGTATTTTCCCTTAGCAATCTTCTTCCTGGAGAGAAGAAAATAAATTCATTTTAAACATAACAAGAAAAAAAAAAGTCGTACTTTCCCTCTAGAAAGTAAAGACAGACGGAATATTGCTTAATTACGACCGGTTAATTGTGTTACACTATAAATAAATAAAAAAAATGGACTATGTATTTGTGTGCTAGCTAGGATGCCATTTAAGAAAAGTTCCACATCTAAAGTTCTAAAATAACTTTTGGAAAAGTTGCACGAGTAAATATTAGAAACATGCAGAGAAGCTTCAGTGTCAAAATTACTTATACCTATTTACAACTATTATATATACTTACCTATACTTACCTATGTGTCTTAGTAATTTTTGATGTTCGTTCTTCCGCCGCTCTCTTCTTCATATGTGAGGTACAAATACAAGGCTACATGAGAAATTTTTTAAACAGTGACGCAGATAACACAAAATTCTGAATACTTGCTTTGATTATACGCTATTCTGTTCGTTCAAACGTAAATACTACTAGCATTACAAATGTTTTCCAAAATGACACTAAATTTCCCTATCATAACTTGAAAATCCCCTTCGCTGGTGTAAGGCGAAATGGAAAGGGCAAAGGGGAATTCCTGTTTTGCCTTACAATCAAATTAGCATACACTATCTTAGCATCATAGCCTGAAGTAATGAAAACAGGCACAAGGCGAAACGGGAAAAGGCCAAACGGGAAGACATCCAAAGTTTCATTTTAAAATCATCTGAAAGAATTGTTCACTTACATTTCCCTGTTTTTAAATTATTAAAGATATTTTTTGCAAACGGACAAATACGTGGACGTTTCGAATTAGGTACAAAAATATGAAAACTGTTCTTGTGATGTATAATTACAGTATTCTAAAAAAGTTATATTTCTGGGATAAAAGTCTGTAGGTCTATAGTAATTTACCATGTTAAATTCAAATCTGAACTCAGAATTTCGCTATCAGGTTTACTTTCTCAGTAATATAGGATGTTACGTAAGTACACGACGCATGTTCTAAAAAAAAAAAAAAAAAAAAAAACTGAAAATGGAACAGTAACTAAGACGTTACTGGTTTAGCCTGTAGCATGTTTTCTAGTACGTGTGTCTCTTGTCTCTACTGACACATCATCAGTAGCCTTCTGACATGCTGAGTTATGTTTCTTTCATTTCCCATTCATGAAACTACGAATTTTAATTAAAAATGAAGTAACAGTCAGTTTAAATCTCATAATCAAATTGAATTCATTGGAAGAACATAACACTAGTGGAAAATCCTGTTAACCTCTGAAAAGTTAACCTGATAATGATACCAGAAATTACATTTGAAATTTCCTTTCCTTATTATACGCTGTGTTAAAACGGCACCATTCACATTTCCCTATCATGTCCCTGAAACGGAAAGTTTGAGGGGAAAAATAAGGCTTTTGGTAGAAAAAATCCCTTTTTTCTATTTTGGGTCCCTCCGGAACACCCTGTGTTAACACACAGATCTCAAAATAAACTGAAAAATACTAAATGGTGTACGAAACGTGTGTACAAAATTTCAAGCTTCTATCTTGAATAGTAAGGATGGGAGAAACAAATTACCAATCAGCTAAGAACATCCCCACAGTGGCCCAGATGACTCAAAAAGATTCGGATGTAATATAAAAATTTTCTGAGACATCCTAGGGTCATGTTTTACACTTCATTCTCATCAGAATAGAACAGTCTTTCAAACTGTACCATTCATATGTTTCCGTCATGTATCTGAGGCGGGAAAAATTGCAAAAAATGGGATTTTTGTTAAAATATCCCCTTTTTTTAGCATTTCTGGACCCCTCCCCCCTCCCCTGTGTTAACACACAGATCTCAAAATCAACTGAAAAATGTTAAGGGCATAGTGAATATGTCCACAAAATTTCAAGCTTCTATTTTTAACAGTAAGGTAAATATATATATATTAACACATGTGCTAAGAATATCCCCACAATACCCCAAATTCCCGCAAAAACGGGAAATTTTCTAAGACATCCCTATTTACCCTAGGATCATGGTTCGTACCTCATTTTCTTCAGAATGGAAAGTACTTTCTAACGTTACCAATCACATGCCTTCATCATGTATCTGAGGCGGGAAAATCTCGATAAAGAGATTTATTAAAATATCCCTTTTTAAAACCCTTTTACCCGTTTGAACACAACTTGGGGCACCGCAGAGATCTGAAATATATCTGTAGAATACTAAGGAGTACACTGAATGTATGTGCAAAATATCGATCTTCTAGGTGCAAAAGTAAGCCCGCCAAAAAATAATATGCCCACAGTACCATAAATTCCCGTTTAAAACAAGATCTCAGGTAAAAATTTCCTGAGACATCCTTATTTACATTAGCATTATGGTTCGTACCTCATTCTCTTCAGAATAGAACAGCCTTTGAATCGTTTTCCATTCGCATGTCTCCGTCGAGTATCTGAGCGGGAAAATTGAGAAAAAGGGAATTTTTGTTATACAGTAGGTGCAAAAGTAAGTAACTCAAAAAATAGTAAAAATAGGCCTAACAAAAAATTCTTTAGTTTTAAGTTATGACGTATCACACCCTATGTTTCGACCCAGAAAGGCGTAAAACCATACGTAAAGTGTTCTAGAACGCTTCCACTCTAGAAAAAAAGCTTTATTAGTACTTTTTAAATCGAATAATGAAAATACAACCCTAACGTATAAACATATACGATATATGTAAGGGTTAATGCCGTGCTACTGTTTTTAACCTTCAATTTATTTCCTGCTCAATAGTAGGCATACCCGTGTTTTGTCAATATTTACTTCAATATCACGAAATCGGGGCTTTTGGCCCGATACTCTAACCAAAACATCACAATTACGTGACCATGTGTGACTTTTAGTAGATACTCAACTATTGGTATGTGCAGGACAAGGGCGCCGTTTTCTGTGTAACTTTGGAGGGCCCTATGAAAGATATGCATTAGTAGAAAGGAAAATGAACGACCATGTACTGTAGAAATAGGAGAACCTGCTTCAACTTAGCAATTTGGCCCCCCTCGTTAGAGGACCATTTCAACTTTGGAGGTCCCAGACCACTAAACCCCCCCCCAGGATCGGCGCCCTTGGTGCAGGAGTAACAACTTATGCGAGTTAAATGAAGTTTTTCTAAATAATCAACCTTCACCTAATAAGAATATTATTATTATTATTATTATTATTATTATTATTATTATTATTATTATTATTATTATTAATAATAATAATAATAATAATAATAATAATAATAATAATAATAACAGCGGTTCGGAGTTCACGCATGCATCGGATATATTTAATGAGAATCAAGCAGCCACTAGCATGAGTCACTTCAACATACAGTATGTACTGTAGTTAACCTAAATATTTCTTCACTCCTTTGTGGATTTTTGTAGGAAACGAGTTCCTTCTGAGAATCCCTTATGGCTTTGTCTCTATTCTTGTTGCTATTTTTGTTTTGCTAACGGTACTTTTCTTAATAACTACATACTTGCACTACCTAACACAATAATATCGTATTTTAATATACACTTACCTCCGTTTTTCTAAGCAGACTCCAGCACTAGACAAAAGAACACACACAATAACAAGTCAGAATTCGCTCCACAACAACACGAAAACCAGTCGAGCATGCGCAGTAAGTGCTGGAGACTAGCTTCAAACAAAACACGACAGGTGACGCTCACATCAAGAAGAAATGCATCCGTACCGATGCAAAGATCTGCATCAATTGAGTAATCTTAAACCACAATGCATTTATATGTCTCAAATGACCCATTTTTTATTTTCGATCGTTCTCTAGGGTTGAAAATGCTGCGCATCAGTGACAAAAACGAAATTTATACATATTAACGCGTCATTTGATGCACGTAAATGTTTCAAATTTCCTATGATGCACTTGTAGTTCTGTGTGTACAACTTAATTGTGTTTGGGAGGATTTTGAGTTCACATTTGAATATATCAAGATCACTTCCATAATACTGGGCCATAGGCTCCACAATGTTGTAATTTAGAAAGTTTTCACTTTTTGAATGTAATGTGATGATTGATCTAGCGATTTTGCTACATAATTCAAACCGTTTTTCCGTCTCAGTGATTGTCTTATCAATAGTAGGCAGAAAAATGTTTCTTCGTATATTATCTTTAGAAAATTCGTTTTCTCCCTCCAATGAAGTAGGAGATTCATCCAAAATGAATTTGCGATATTTCGATGGCGAATGTCTAGTTCGTTTCCACGGAAAACCCTTATAGTTTATCTGTTTCCGGCTCTGGAATTTCAAAGCAATTTTCTTTGCATGTCTCCAAACATTCTTGATAAATTTGTTCGAATGTTGTTCGTTGAGAATCATATTCTCCAGACCTTGTCTTCGACAACGTTTGGACTAGTGAATCTACAAGAATCAAAGTTTCCGACATATCTGCATCTACTTGAGATAAGGCAAAGCTCAAAGTTATAGCATGCCACCAGTCATCTCAAATTTTACAAGCCCGAAAACATTCCTTCTCGTACAGATCACACTAATTTGCCGGATTGAATGATGGAAGTAAATAAATATCACAAGTTCTAGATTTGGTTTAATACCGCATAATAATATAAATAGTTGTTTGGTAGATAAACTGTATTAATAATAAGAAAAATGAAGTAAAAGGTGATGGACAAGGAAAAATGTTCTCAAGGGACAAACGTCGCACAGAAATAGAAACTGAACCCTAACAGGACACTGATTTGTCATCCCAACCCACTTTAAATTTTAAGTCTTGCTCTTCACGCTTAAGTTTCACTTGAAAGTAAATGGCCAATAATTATCATGTATTCTTAATATTTCAGAAAAGTGTCCAAATTTCACGCTCTAAAAATGTGACAGCCTAATTAGTGACGAAACTAGACATTTGGTCTCCAGGGCAATTTTTGCGATTAGCATCCCCTTCATCTACATCTACACCAATATAAACACAGATTACTTTGCTGGCGCCCGGGCCAACTATCCCGGTTGCAGTATCTTGTTTTGATCTGGCCGTAGTTCAATTATTTTTGGTTGCTTTTACCCTTGAGCTGTAAAACTGAGTAATGAATGTGCTTTTACTTTTTATTAAAATGATGAAGAGCTTTATTAAAATGCTCTTTAAAGCAAATAAATAAATCAATAAAATGTGTTTTTCTTTCCCTAATAACAAACAGTGTTAGAATAGACATTTCAATCGGGACTCCTTACAGCAAAAGAAATATACATGACCTTTTTCTTTCTTTCGTTTGTTTACTTTCACTGGTTTTTAGAATTTGACCTAGTGAATTCAAATACACAAACACTTCACACACACACCGAATGGCCAAAGCTCAGCTTTAGAACATCAGCTTAAAGTTCGGAAGATGGTGTGATCGATCCCTCGTGAATAAGTATTTCGGCTAAGGTGTCTACCAAGATCCTTTCTCGGTGTCTCTAGGAAAATTTTTATGGTCCTATTAACTCATTTCTATCCTCTGAGTCTCGGATGTTTCAGTCTTAAAATAAATTCAAATGTAGTTGAAATAACTTAACGCTACTATCCTGTAGTCGATGCTAAACTAATATAGTTAGCTTTGAGATTAAATTTGAGGGAGGAGCATTAATTAGTATATCCTGTTGAAAATTCATGTCACCACTGATTTACTGTTCTGCATAATTCCTACAATGTAATTATCTCAGAAATGCTTAATGCTTAATTTTCTCAGAAATGCATATTTTGACGAAGAACCAATATAAATCTGTGATAAAATAGATATTCACTGACTGAACTTAATGAATGGAATGTGTGTGGACCAGTTGCACAAACTCCTAACATCTCTTTAATTACTAAACATCAGACACCACTACCACTTTTACACAAAATAGCATTACTGCCGCGATCAAGTTTTATCATCTCAGTACCTTACGTGATAGTAATCAGAAGATTGTAGCACTGGCTCTCTGATGAACTTCGGAATTTCTGTAGTAGTAGCAGTTTTAGGATTAAAATACCGTTAAAATCAGTTAAAAGAAAATACTTCTGAACGATTTATTTATAAAGAATCACTGATTTTTGTTAGCCTTATTTCCCCAGGCTTTAGGTGGTAGTATAGATCTACTAAGCACTGACTTCGTTTTCCTTGGAGATCACTGGTATCGCTTGTTAATATCGCAGCAGAAGATCTCTACAGAGTTGCCAACGGCCAAGAGCATTAGAAAACTAGACGTACTAGAGACAAGACCAGTAGGTAGTCGAGAAGGGAAACCAGTATCAATAGCAAACAGTAGTGTTGATAGTATTCAGTATCTTAATTTTTCGAACGATTGGAATACGAACAACAGAAAATGACAGAAATAATAAAAACTTCTTTCTTCTTCTACTGTATATTAAAGAAGACGGCTCGATATTATTTGATAATAAGAATAATGATAATAATACCAAATTATGTAACGGATGCTATGCATTTATTCTATGTTGCCATAATCAATGGAAATTAATTACTTAGTGTACGAAGGCTTCTTTCGTCCAACACAAGTGTAAAGTTTTACTGCACTGCATGCTATTTGTAAGTAAGCATTTCTTATTTCATTATGACTTTCAACATCGAAGCGAATGACAATGCCGACTGATTTTGCTATTTTTTGCGGTTCTTTGCCGAAAACAAAGAAGATAACCAGATAAGGGACAGAGGCTAAAAGAACTTCAGATGGTGATGTCAATGCATGCACCTTACAGATTTCGATTAATTAGATCTTGCTGTAGTACAAACAAAAACGAGCTTGGAGCTTTCTACTCGGAACGCAGACTGTTGCAACAAAGATATTCTGTAGTTGGTAACTCTGTTGTCGAGAGATGTTTCGGTAGTACATGGTTTTCATAAAGTATGGACGGATTTAATTCGCTTATAATTTACATAAAAATGCTCATATTGAAATCAAATAAAGTGCAAACGGTAGCGGAAGGATTAAATTTTTACCTGTAATCTGCACCAGCTCAGTTCATTCACCGCCACACCTCCAACTGGGAGCCATTTACATTCACACATTCGCGTAGGCGGCGCTGGAATCCACTCACAGCGTTCCGCCGTGTTTGATCCGAAATGCCAGCCACAGACGCCCTGATTTTGTCCTTTAAGTTCTCCAAACCACTTGGCTTCTTTGCATAAACTTTCGTTTTCACATGACCCCAAAGCCAGAAGTCGCAGGGGGTAAGGTCGGGTGATCTTGGCGGCCAAGCGGTCGGGCCACCGCAGCCAATCCATCGGTTAGAGAATTTCTCGTCAAGGAACTGTCTCACCTTGATTGCATAGTGAGAGGGTGCCCCGTCCTGTTGGAACGCGATGTCGTTCTGGATTCCACGTGCCTCCAGTTCCGGAATGAGATATTTCTGCAACATATCCAGGTACGAATCTCCATTCACGGTCTCCTCTTCAAAAAAGAACGGTCCAATCAGATGATCATAGGACACAGCGCACCAAACGTTCACTTCAGGGCTATCTCTCTCATGTGTCTCAAATTCCTTTGAGTTTTCCGTGCCCCAAACGCGACAGTTGTGTCGGTTAACCTTCTCGGAGACATGGAAGGTTGCCTCATCTGAGAACATGATGGCTGAAAGGAGAACGTCGCCATGTTCCAACTGCTTGAGCATGGCGTCACAGAAGTTGAACCGGATGTCCAAATCTTCATCATGCAGATCCTGGACTATCTTGATTTTGTAACCTTTGGCCTTGATCGTCTTCTTGGCTATCTTAAACACGGTTGTCTGTGGAATTCCGAGTTCCATTGACCGTCTAGGAATCGACTTCTGTGGGCTGTTGATGATGCTTTCCCTTACCCTGCTCACTGTTGCAGGCGATGTTGGCGGCCTCCCACTTCGAGGACAGTCCAGGACGCTTCCTGTCTCCAAGAACTTAGCATGCCACTTTCGGATTGCACTCTCAGTCGGTGTCGGCTTTTTGAACTCTTTGCTGAACTTTCGACACACCAGAATTGGTGATTTTAGCTCTGCGTACCACAGAACACATTGCGCTTTCTCTTTCACCGACGCCATCTTTGATACGGTAAAACAAATAGTCTTCTCCTCAAAGGAGTTTTTCATTTATTTATTTTTTCAAAAGACACACACACCAATACAGCTTACAACTTACTTTTAATAGTCAACAATGAAAACAACAATGGATGGAATTTGGTAAGAAACTGACCCTTGCCCTCCCTCTCCCTCTCTCAACGTGTTCAGAGTTGCCGCTTATCTAACAGTGTCGCCAACTAAAAATTTAATCCTTCCGCTACCGTTTGCACTTTATTTGATTTCATTATGAGCATTTTTATGAAAATTATAAGCAAATTAAATCCGTCCAGACTTTATGAAAACCCTGTAGTTTCACTCGTGGCCACTATCAACTCACCGTTTGCCGAACTATAGCAGTAGAATTCTCTGAGGGGGGCACTAGCGGGCCAAGAATTTGAGCAAGGGGGCCTGGCCCCCCAGGCCCTCCCTTGGATCCGCCACTGTGAGAAAAACAGAGGTGTCTTCAACATTGGGAGGCGGGCAGATTTAAGGCTTATTCTGAGGGAGAGGGAGATGAAACTCATATTACGGTAGATGAATCTGACTTCTGAGATGAACTTGTTGTACTGTATTATATATCTGACGATGCAGATGAACTACTGGTACATATCAGTATTACAAATCAGTGCCGTGAACACATTCTGAAATCTGAATAAATGTATATTTATAATTGGTATTTTTCTAGTTAGACATCCAAAATGATCCTCATCCACAATGTAGATTAAACAAACACAATCAAATAGGATTATTGGTGGGGAGTCCTCGCCAGTTCCAATATTGGGGGACATATCCCCCTCATCCACCCCCACCCCCGTGATTTGAGGTAGTGTTTATATGAAATATTTTGATATGATATGTACTTTAAACCCGTAGTCAAATACAATATTTTATTCTCCAAGTCCACCCAGAAAGAAAATATTTCCTAGAAAGTTTGTTTCTACATGGAACATTTATTCTGTCATACAACTGTTCGATGTTGCCTGAAGGAGGGCTTGGGACGAGGAGGAGGAGGAGGGGATATTAATCGATAGAATAAGGAAAACAAGGGATACACAGGAAGGATGAAGTCAGACTGTCTGGTTTCGTGTGCGATCCCTAAACAAAAGTTATAAACAAATAATAAATAACATTCGTATTCGATTCGCTGAAAACACATCCACCACTTGAACTGAATCTTACAGAAGCTTTTGTAGAATGAAAATGAGATTGATTTTATCGAATCTGGGCGTTGAAACAATGATGATATCGGAGATAAGCATTTTGAACGAGATCTCGAAAGAAACAAAAGGAAAAAAAGTCTAATAAGCATAGGGCGGAATGCCTGCTTTTAAAGCTATAAACTACCAGAAATAGGAGAGAATATACTTTACAACTGGAGAACTGTGAGGTCTATTCGAATCGGGGGACGGAGTTATACAACCTATGTAAATATCGATGTTTCAGAATCCTTCGGTAAACGCGCAATGAATTGAATAGAGGAAGTTCGGGTACAAGGAGACACACACACACACACACACACACACATATATATATATATATATATATATATATATATATATAAATCAACGTTTTATTTAAGCAATATTGCATCGCAGGTTGCTACAAAAATTTCTAGAAATGCGATGCAAACGAAAAATTGTATCGGAAGATGCGATGTATCTATGCTTATAATTTATTACCAAAGTGGGCTATTTTTGCAACAAAAAACAGTTTATCATTATTTTTCCTTTTTCATAGAATAGTTCTCTTTTGATCTTTCATACAGTCAAAACTCAGTGATTAGTCTTCTTGGAAACCCGACGTTTACCTTTAGGTCTGCTGGCTCTCAAGAACACAAATTTACTACTGACTACAAACCAAATTATTGGAAACAGACCGTAGAATTGATAACAGAGACCATATCCTTTTCGACATTTTATTCTATTTGTAAAGAAAGTGACTCAATCGACTCTCCAAATCCAAGACTCGAGCTTACGTTTCAAAAAAGTCGATTACTAGTTAAAATACGGAACCTTAGCAGTACTCTTTTGTGCTCTCCTATTTATTTTTCATATTTGTTTCGTCTGTTGGTCTAGGAATATAAATCTGTTTTGCTATGGTCGCTTATTTTATATTGAAGTTACGGGAAAAGATAGTGTTTGGTTTAAAATGTTTCAAATACGAAAACCAAATTGGGTCGTCGTACCAATTGCCTACAATTAAACTGGACTTGTGTGAAATAAATTATTTTGTTTTATCCTAAAAAACGAAGTTGACTTCAGTGTGTGCAATTCTAATTAGGTCTGCCCGGTTTTTCAAGTCATTCCCGATTCAAAACTTTTTTTTAAAAAAAAAAAAAAAAAAAACTGTGTATGGACACGTTCGAAAACAGCTACAAGCATAAACAATCTGTACACTGGTACAGCGTTCACCTCTGGTGCATGGGCTAATTGATTCGATCCCAGCTAGCGCCAAATGAGCTTTCTGGGGCACAAACACCATGTACGAGGGTTTGCTCGGGGCTCTCCCGTTTTCTAATATATTTATTTATTTATTTATTTAACAACCACCAGATACAGCTCAGAGGCCATTTTACACTGGATATCTAACAACAACAACAACAATGGAAAGGATTTGGGAAGGCATCGGCCAGCCCTGTTTAGTATGTACCATCCCGGCATTTGCCTAGTAGAACTGAGGGAAACTCTGGAAAACCCCAGTCAGGATGGTCGGCAGCGGGAATCGAACATACGACCTCCCGAATGCGAAGCCAACGCTCTACCACTTGAGCTACTTCGCTCGGTACTTGCTGTTTCTATATACATAATTGCTGTTTCGCTTTCCTTTGCTTGCTTTCCATTCTCATACTTCTTTGTAATGCATGGAAAATGTTTACTATTTCACTGTATGAAATAATAATAATAATAATAATAATAATAATAATAATAATAATAATAATAATAATAATAATAATAATAATACATTTTCTTGGCTGCCGAAAGTGAGATACAGATTTAAATTTGTTTCGCATTTTGCTACGCAGAAGTCAAGATCTAATATAAATAAATAAATAAACGTTGATATACATACACACACACACACACATATATATATATATATATATATATATATATATATATATATATATATATATATATATATATATATATATATATATATAGATAGATAGATAGATAGATAGATAGATAGATAGATGCATGAGGTTTATTCATGCCAAAAAAGTCCTGCTAAGACCGGTTTTTCCAAGCACTCAAATACCTATGAGGTCTATGCCGAACTTCACTGGTCTATTTCGGTCCTCGTGAGGTCTAACCCGGTCCTCGCGAGGTCTAAGTAGGTCCTTTGAGGTCTAAATGTGACTTCAGGGCTGCCAACATACTTTAAAACAACTTCAAGAATCAAAATAAAGATATTGTGCAAAATGCAACATATTAAATTATTTTGCATTTTAAACAAACAAAAATCGCTGAAATTTCGTACCATGGAAATATTAACAGGGAGATATTTTTTGATGTATTATTTAGTGCAACAAAATTAACAGTGTTGCCATCCCAATAACAAGATTTTTCAAATAACACTAAGCAATGTTTTTCTATATTTCAAATTTGCATGTTAAACGAAAACTTACTGCCTTTATTGTTTAATGATGTAAACCGAAGGCGTTGCAGTATCGAAAACATTCAAATTTCAAAGGTCTCTACTACAATAATATGGCAAGTGAATTGCAAGGAAAAATGCATATTGGAAGTACCTTAGTGTCGAATACTACGATGACAATACGACTTATTTCGAAGAAATGGAAACAATGATACATCAAATTCTTTATTTTGAAAAAGGTACTAACTATAACAACAAACCGCATAATAGTTTTTAATAGACACAAAGATTATAAAGCCATTTACAACAATTTGATAAATCAATCCATACTTACATATGAAAAAACGTTGTTAAAGATTGTTGTAGTGCATAAAATGAAATATCTGTAGGAACCTTTTAAAACACTGTTGGTTTCCTTTGCTTCCATGACATTATATCGATTGTTTTTGAAAATTATATTTATAACAAATTGAGGAAGAAGATGATGGTCGCTAGATTAGTACACGAGCTTAAAAACTCACAGTTTTTAAAGATTTTTATAGTTTCTAACTATTTCAATTTTAGATATTTTTTTTTACTTTGGTATGATCTTTATGTTATTTAAAAAAAATTCAATTTATCTGGCGTCATCGATAACGTTTATTTACCACGGTTTCTTATTTTAAACTTAAGACCAAGCTATTCGGATCCATGTCCAGGCAATTTTGTTAACAGTTTATGTTGCTCTTATATTATAAGCAATTATATTATAAGCAATTACATCATAACAATCTTAGTGATAAAGTGTACTTGGCTATGAGGCTTCGACTATTATTATTATTATTATTATTATTATTATTATTATTATTATTATTATTATTATTATTATTATTATTATTAACACGAATTGATGAAAAGGAACTACAGAAAATTTTCGGAATTACATAATTTTTAGCATTTTTGCAAGCTTATCTCCATTGTTTATCACATCTCCGGAACAATGTCAGATATCAAATTGCTCTATACTACATTATGATCTTTATATCCATTAAAAAGAATATATGGTTGAACGTAGTATTTTCCAAAGCGGCTTTAAGAAATAAAACATGTTTGATATAATATCGTACGATACTGTACTTTGAACATGAATTCCCCTCATTTAATAGTTTTAACGCATTAATGAAACGATACGGCAATTCGTAATTTTCCATCGACTTCATTTTCTACGAAGTAAAAAAAATAAACATTTCAATTATTGGTTGAAACCAGAATTCGATCCAGTTTTTCCAAAACATCGATGTTAGAAAAAAGTTACAAGTCAGAAACACATTTAATACAAACTGCAAAAACTTTTTTGTATTTTCATGTAGCATAGGCTTCAAGAACAAAATGAAATGTAGGAAAAGACAGATGAAATCAACACTTGGAGAATATATTATCTATTCTTGTACAGTCGTGCATTTGTCTCTTTTTTAAAAAAATAATGTATCTTCCTTTTACCCTTCCCTGCAACTTGTTTTTATTTTAGAGTTGACTGCATGATAAGAGTTAAAGCTGTCTCGTCTCTAGAAGGTGTTGTGGAAAGGATGTCTTGTTTCGGAAAATGTAATATTTCCATTTGGAGGAGTGCTGTCTCGTCTCGTATCACGTCACGAATACTCTGTATCGTCCCGTCTCGTGAGTAACCCTAGTTGCATGAAGATACAAGTTAAAAGGTGTTAACACATACATAATTGAGTGTTTCAGCACAAACCTAAAATTTTGTATATTCAACCAAAGTTAGTAACGAGGCCCTCAATGGTAGGTGATAGATCGCTCACTTTCGGTGTATGAGATTCCAAGTTCGATCCTAGCTCCTACCCAAGTGGGAATTGTGGAGGGAAAGTTTTGTGTATGAGCTTTCTCGGTGTTCTTCCGTTTTCTGCTAATTTCTTCATTTCACAAGTTTGTTCGGTCTCGTCACCACTGTCTCCTTTAGACTCGTCTGGGACGTTCAAGCCAGAAAGAAGGAAAAGAACTTCAAAGATCCTGCGGCATTTAAGACGTATATCATAATTATACTTAGGAAACATCACTATTTTTGCTCAGCGATTGAAGTTGAACACCCTATTCAACAGCGAGCCTGTTTAAGACGGAGATCTACCGTTCAACGTAGACTCTGAACCTCAAGAGCTCCCGCCGGGGCTTTTCCGTCCTAAAGACTCGTATGCTAACTATATACCACAAGGGAGCTCGTTCGTGGTTATATACAATGCTTGAATTCGTTTATCGACATTGCGGGTAGGTAAAATAACGATCAACATGACACATACTTCTAAAGATGCAATAATTCAAAAGGATACATCGTTTTCTTAACCTCTCCCACTGTGGTAACAGTCGTGGAAATAAAACTTTTAAATTAATAATTTTGACAACAACTAAATTAACGACGTATTTTGTGAGATACCTACAAGTAATCTTTCCGAACGTTCGAGTAAAGTATTGAATGTGTCTAACAAGATATGTACAATGTCAGACATCTGCAAATCCATCAACGACTTCGTTAAAAGAGTTAATATAACATCGTCATACAAATTCACTTAGGATGACAAACTGAGGGATTTAAGAACACAGTTACAAGTGACAACTATAGGGACTATACAATACTTTAAGTGGGCAACGATTTAAAAAAAAAATAGAAAATATAATAAATTGTAGTTAGTTTTGAGTTAAAATTAGAAGTCAAAAGTTTACATATTCCGTTCTGAAATACAACTATCAGATTAAAATTATATATATATATAAAAAAAAACAAATCCAGTGGAATATTTTCGAACTTGAAACCACTAAACACGGTTTGAGGCCGGAAGAAAGCAAACATTCCCTCAAGGGATGTTTCAGTTAGTTTCTTTGGAGATCATTCAAATGGGATTGAGGGTGAATATCTCTCTCGTTCTCCAGTAATTTGCACCCTGATTGTAAGTATTAGGGTACTCTTTATTTTTCGACTTCTGTTTTTTTTCTTTTTTTTTTTAAATCTCACCGCGGATGGTTCCATATCAGACCAAAACAACTCATGAGAAAAATTAGTTCAGTTAAATAATATTACATGGTTCTAATACCGACCTCAAGTTTCGAATGTATTAACAACACACAATATAAGGCAAAAGTAGCCTACCTTATAAATTTGGAAAGACTAATGTAAGTTAACAACCACATATTATGAAAGTAATACGTATTAAATGTTTATAGATAAGAAGGAAATAACATAAGAGTTAAACGCACCCCAAAACATATCATATGGCACTTTTCAATTAAAAATTTTGCACTTGAACCTAAGATGGAGGACTTCGGGATGGCAACCATTATGGTACTATACAGTAATAAATGCGATTCTACCTTAATTATCCTTATTCAAGATATGATATCACTTCTTCTAACCGTTAGAAACTTACAAGGTACTTTTGCCTCGCATTGTATATTGTAAATCATTGAAAACTTGCGGTCATTTTGGGCACCATTTAATATTATTCAATTGAGCTTATTTTCCTCATGGGTTACTTTGGTATAACATAATATGAAACCATTTTAGGAGGTGAGATTCAAAGAACCTCGGAAGTTGAAAAGTAAGGACCATCCAATGTGAATACAGGGTATTAATGAACTACACCGACAAACTGTAAGAGGTGATTCCTCAGATAAAAAAAAAAAAGACAAAAAGTTCCTATGGACCTCTGGGAAAAGCGCATAGTTTCAGAGATAAAGCTGTCCAGAATAGCGAAAAAGCCAAATTTGAAGAGGCCCTATTTCGAATTCGAGAAATCGTGGAGTGGTGGTCTTCATCAGCATAAAGGAAGTCATGCATACACAATCCAAAATGCATAATTCATTAATGTTCAATGGGTGTGTAGAGTATTCTCTAAAGGATGAAATTCCCAGACATGATATCAACCAAATATGATCTGATTTATGATTGGTCCAAAGTAGGCAAATGATCAGCCTTTACAGCAGTGAACACGAAATCCTTTGGCGCGATACGGAAGTGTTAAGAATCGTCAACAACACGGACTCTCGTACTCGAGAAAAAGCACGCTGTGATGTTTTCTTTCATATTTATAAGTGAAGAAAACGTGAAATGTACCGTGACGAAATGCACCGCATTGCACGTTATTACGGACACTAAAAAACATGGAGCTGCCGGTTCCTAACACTTTTGACTTCCCTTCGAAGTACTGGATGTCGATTCTTGCCAAGGCTTATCTCCTGCCTACTTTGTACCCTCCTTGAAATCAGAGTATATCTGAAAACTCTATTGAGAACATATTTAAGAATTATATCCTGTACAGAGTACCCTGCAAACCCATTGAAAATTGACGTAATATGTATTTTTGAATTCTGTGTGCGTGACTTCCTTTACGCTGATAAGGATCACTATCCACAGTTTTTGGAATTCGAAATAGGGCCTGTTGGAATTTAGCTTTTCCAGATTTTGGACAGCCCTAGATCTAAAACAATGCACTTTTCGCAATAGATCCATATGGACTTTTTTTCCCATATATATATATATATGTGTGTGTGTGTGTGTGTGTATGTGTGTGTACATGAAGCGAGAGAGAAACTTTTACCTCCTGATGTTATGCGAGTAATTATAAGCTATACAAGATAGTGAAAAGAAAAGTGAGTTATAAAGTGTAAATAAACGTTAGTTTTTTTAAGGAAGTTTACGAACATATACTGTAACCATATACGTAATTGCGCAATCTGGTATCAAACTAGCGCTTTCAGGTCCAGGAAGTCAAAAAATATGTAGAACTCATGGTATTACGAGTAGGGTAATGTAATATCTGCAGGTACATTCTCAAACACGTAGGAAAACAATCCATTTATTATGTGGACCGAAAGCGTTCAATTAAAAATTGACAAATATGGTTCACCCCAGAAAGTGGGCATTAAAGAAATAACGATCATGTCAATAGTGTAAAATACCCAGGTTTGGAAAACTTTCTAATTATGTTTTTTTTAAAACTAATTTCATGATGGGGGCCGCGGTGGCTCAGTGGTAGAGCGTTCACCTCTGGTGCTAGGGGGTCCCGGGTTAGATCCCAGTGAACTTTGTGGTGGACAAACACCGTGTGCGTGGGTTTTCTCGGGTTCTCCCGTTTCCTCCCACTTTCTTCATTCCACCATTTAATTCATTGCTCATCATCACCGTCTCCTTTAACCTAACCGGCATAACCGTGGAACGTAAAACTCATTTCATTTTTTTTAATTTCATGATGCTGAGTCCAATTATGCTATTTAAAAATAATAAATGTAAAAAAATACCCCCAGTCACCTATAGACCTTATGGTATTTGAATGCCTTGGAAAAGAGGTCTAAACGGGCCTATAACGTCCCGTCTAGACCTCATGTGGGTATTTATCTACATCTATTTACGAACGAGACTTAAAATTTGACATTTTTCGGTTACCCATAAACCTTTAGTTGAGGGCAGGGATACACCTACGGAGACAAATTGGGGCTCGACTTCCCACATTACTTCCTGTTCCCCAAATGAAGTTCGACTGTTAGGTCTTTACTTCAACATGTTTATTAAAGCAAATGAATGCTTATAATAGAACAAATAGAAGTGCCCATTCTTCACATGGGAAGAATAAGGTTTAAACGAACATAAAAGTGGAAATTTGAATGTTATAGACACTGCCCCACTTATAGAAACTGCCGAAGTTTTGGAAAGGCTGAAATACGTTTTTGATTAATTTCAATTAAAAGCTTATGTACCAGACTTCTTACCTCTAACTTTAACAAACACTCACATAAAGTTTTATTAGTAAAAAATTTGAAATTTGAATATTATAGAAATTATTCCCTTTCCCCAATGTAACCTGAACACTCAAAACATCTATTCTCCTATTTTTGATTAAAAGTTTAAATATCGAATCCCTCTCCTCTATCTCACATTTAGCAGTTTCACAATAAAGAGTCGAAGTTCGTACCCTACTTTCGCTATTTCAGAGCGGAATTTTCTGAAAGCACGGAAATTCAACTTCAGTTAATTTTAATGGAGAGCTCAAATGCCAGGTTTTGTTTTCCTAATGTCAGATACTTCATTCTTTAAAAAGATTTGAACCCCTTATATACATAATTTTAAAAATGCCTTCTTATGACTTGTTTTCGTGGCGGAGTCACCTGTCCAAATTTTGTTTCTACCTATAAGTATTCCTTTGTGTTTATGAGTGAATTACTTATACTACTGTATTTAATAATATTGATCTGAAGAAAAAAATCTAAACAACGTCAACTCATAACAATTATGAATTTCCTAAATTCAATAATTAGTACAACACTGATCAGTGGCATAGCCATAAATATACTATACCAAAGAAAGTACTAATTATTGCGTAACGAAAAAAAAAATGCTTACACACACACAGACGTACACGTACACATACAACAAACATTATGTGACGTTTTCGGTTGAAATGTGGGACATATGGTCAGCCAGAGTGCTTCATGGGCTTTTATGACACGAATTTTAGTATTGTATTTCATCATATAGAGGTGAGGCGAACTTCAGGTGAGACAGATAAGAAAGAAGTTAAATTGTTTCCAGTTTTCTGTAGTTACACAGTGTTGAAATACTGATGAACTTTGGTAAATAATAAATTAAACTTCCTGACGCTACAGCCATGAAAGACTATGACTAGCTACATGGCTCACATTCAACTGGGTGAGAAGTGACAGTGTATCGGTTCCCAGGCGCCATTATTTGTGGCTTTCTAGATCACAGTTCGCCACCTCTTAATTCACTAACAATGAGGTTAAACTAGATCTAAATAATAATATTATTTTTAAAGAAAAATAAACATCCACCTTCTTTTTAAGTGGTATCTACTCGTATCTGCAGATGGTAAATTTTGATGGCTATTGTAACGAAACATTGTTTTAAAACATTAAGACTGTTATATATAACACTGAAATCTTATGTAGGGTTTAAAATATAGCTTATGAGAAGTAAGTTTTTCTTTAAACATCTCATGTAGAGCTTGTTTCTCATGACAAATTATCTGCATAAAAGAGTCTTAACAATTCTAAATAAAAGAGTCAAAAATGAAACACACTACATGAAAGCAGAATCTATTTCAGTATCACTGTACTAAATGGGAGTGGATTTGGGCCAAACCAACTCTCTGCCTACGTCTTTGATACTGATTATTCATGAATTTTGTTGCCCTCCTTTACCTAACTAGATGCAGACAGTTTACTATCGCATAACTATATGAGAGCGATCTTATCCTTTTCTTCGATTTTTCTCCATTTTTACTTACAAGTGTCGATAGGAGAAAAGAAAGTATGGTGATCGTAAAACGACTAAGATTTTGTTTATATGTCATTTATAACTCTACAATGTTGTACTAATCATTCGTTAGGAAAATGTTTAATAGGGTTCCTATTTATTGTTAATATTTACTATATCGTCAAATATGACACATGCGATTTTACTGACATTACATTAACAAAATTCCATAAATAACTCTACTACTTGCTAATCATTTGTAATTACAAAGTCTACATACGGTAGTCTGTTTTCAGTCTGTTTTCTTCGAACAAAGTTTCGATAAAAAAAAAAGAAAGAAAGAAAAGGAAAGAAAGAAATGTATATTTCACAAATGTTTTAATAATACCTGTAGTATAATATATTTTTGTTTAAGAAATCAGAGCGAAAAAGTTCAGTACGGTGGTCCGTAAGCACTAAATATATACCATGGGAGTGATTGGGTGTAAATAAAGAAAACTAAAGCTTTCCTTTGGTGTAAATAACTTGTATTCCACTTAAAAACTAATAGTTTTATGTGGCTTAGAAAAAAATATACCTTTGTTTACGCAAAATAAGAAGTAACTTATTTCTAAATCTCAAAGATATTTGAATGCCTTTTCAAGTCTTCCAGTTATTGTTTATAGCATAGCAGATTGTCCTGTGAATTTAATCCAAAGTGTATCACATACGAATAGCCGAAAATGTAATATATATAGAAAAGCCAAGAGATCAGGCCCTGATATTCAAACAAACATAGGAGAAGGTGATAAGACTAACACTATATAACTATAAACTATTGCAATAGAACAAGTGTTGGAACTCTGGATAAATAAACAGATCCTATTTACAGCATCAACACTATTGGCATACGCAACGGCCGCTGAGGACTTAAGTTGAACAAAATAGCTTAATAAACAAATAAACACAATGCACTATGAAACAAAAGTGTACACCATAAAAGACAATGATAGCACAGCATTTAAATGAATTCTAAGCAAAAACAATGTTCACTTAAGGCATTCCACCCATTTACCCCCGCACCATGCGCCCAATTACCCCGTGGAGGTATTTGGAAGGAACAAATTTTAACAAAATTTTAACTGCCTCACAGTGTGGATTCAAGATTGCTGCTCTTCACGGCACCATCCTTATGATGTTTTTCAGCAGCATGAAAAATTCTGGCTCAAAACATTAATAGATGAGCAATTTATTGTAACTCAAACCAAAACACATACACACCTGAAACTGGGTTTCAAATACGTCATTTCTCAATCAAATCAGGTTTTGGTTTTTTGTCATTATTACACCCTCTCAAAATTCACCTAAGCTTTTTTTTTCTAATCAACATCTACCTACCCAAAATTCGTGTGTTATTAAATTCCATAGAAATATACTGAAATGCAAAATATTTATATAAATTTTTAAAAAGTTTTTCGCCCAATACCCCCTTCTATTCTCTCTCTCTTTCTCTCTTTCCAAAATATATACCAAAATGATTATTAATATTTAAAAACATGTTTTAGTATACCATTGTACAAAAATGACATATACCTAACTAGTTATATGTATGAATAAATATAATGCATTGAGCTGAACAAAACCACATATTTGAAGGTAAATTCTTATGCGTAGTATCGAGAAAATCGAGAAAAATGCTTTTGTAGGAATGAAAACTATGCGGTTCTTTAACCAATAATAACAGACAGTGTTTAATTTTACTGAAAGAGATAGTTATTGGCTTACGTAATGTATGAGTAGTTTAATGCACTGTTAACTAGCAAATTGTAGATCTTTGTCTTTTTCGAAGTGACACACACGCTCCTTTACACACATAGGATTACTACTTATAACTTAACCTTACAATTCAACTACCGTGTGCCATATGCTTTTATTTTCTATTATACTTACTCATTCTTTAGATTATAATCCAGTTCCCGAAAACGATACTGGGATACTAGTTTCTGATATTCTTTCTAATGTGTTGATTTTAGCCAATCTGAATCAAGGACGTGCATCTCTTAAATTCCAGACAAGACGAAACAGTTGTCTCCCATACAGAGAAAATAAATTAATGGCATCTCCAATCAATCAATAGGCGTGGGAGATTCGAGTTCGATCTTCGGTGGGGGGCTGCGATGGCTCAGTGGTAGAGCGTTCACCTCTGGTGCATGGGGTCACGGGATCAAATTCTGCTCCCGCTAAGTGAACTTTGTGGTGGACAAACACCGTGTGCATGGGTTTTCTCGGGGTTCTCCCGTTTCCTCCCACTTTCTTCATTCCACCATTTCATTCATTTCTCACAATCACCGTCCCCTTTTGCCTAACCGGCATAACCGTGGGACGTAAAACTCAAAGATTTCATTCTTTTTGATCCCCGGTGGAAGTTCATGTGGTTTGGATCCCACAATAAGTTCACGTATTATGTAGCCTCGATACTCAAAGAGACGCTAAACACAAATCAAATCAAACCAAATGGATAATAGCAGTATCGCGTTTCCTCTAAAATAAGATCGAACCTATTTTTAGGTAACCAAAGGACGCATTCCGGTTTTTATCTATTTATACAAATATCGAGGCTTTTATATATCCAAAAGATAAATTCGGGTTTTTATCTATTTATACAAATATAAATATAGCATCTTTCTACATGTATTATGAGTATATCACCAATTTTGAGGTCTGCAACTACTGGGCCAGAGTATGGCTTAGCGTGTTTGCACACGATACCGACAAAATAGGAGGAAGCCCCGATAATATCGGTGTCGGTGTCGGTGTCGGCGTACTTTGCACACGTCGCCGAAAATATCGGTGGAATCCCCGATAATATCGTTGCCGGTGATAAGTGAAGTAAGCAACACATACAATATATTCTGCACTGTTTCCATAAATCTTCTCCATATATGAAAACAAATAAAAGTAATAATAATCGGGAAAATTATTTTTTAAAACAAGGATTACAAAAACTGTTTTGAAGAGGTGTGGAGAACGGTACAAAACTTAGGAAAAATAGGCCTATGCCTAAACATATTTAGATTTAACAGTGCCGTTTTAAATATAAGTCGTAAACATACTATTTTTGTTTCGATGAGAATTGATGCTGCGGTACATTGCAAACTATATTCGTTTTTAATTTTTGTTGAAACACTGTTACATATTGTATGTATGTATATTATTTTGTTTTCCATGCAATTAACACTAATGTCATAGTAGATTAAATTATAAGATTCGAATTAGTGATTTTGTTTTACATTGCTCCATACATACACTGGCGCAAATCCCGGGGGGATGAAGGGAACGTGTCCCCTCCAATCTTGGAACTGGGGAGGTTTCCCCCCCCCCAATAATCCGATTTGAAATGTGTTTTTTGGGGGAGAAATTTGATTATTTGTGTCCGGTCGCCAGAAAGGAAAGTGAGATGAAATTAATGTCCACTCAGAATAAGCCTCGAAAGTGCCCGCCTCCCAATGTTGAAGACAACTCTGCTCCCCTGATCCTCCACAGCATTGTTTCTCGACTGATCTTACCCGTCCCCCTCCCCAATGTTGAAGACAGATTTGCGCTGTTGCATACATACCTGTCGTTCCTCGTTTCTTTTTGTCCATGAACTCAAAATCCTGGGCAAGGCTTGCATAAACTTCTCGCCATGGTTTTTGTTTTCCAATTTTGTCCTTGAAAGAGTCTGTTATCTTATCCCATATGCAAGGTCTACATTACACAAGTTCAATGTGGGTTAAAATATGGAATGGAAAAATTCTTGCCATCTCTACCAGTCACTGTAGCTAAATTGCAGAACTCTATGAGGGGGTTGATCCCGGTACAAAGGGAAGTGGATACATAGTTTTGGTCTTTGTTTTCAATTGCCCTTCCACAAATTCTTTTTAAAAATGGGGAATTTGAGATAGTTTTGGGAGTGAGAAAAAACATTTGCAACAAGTGAAGCATGAAGTCGCATCCCTGTTGTTGAGATCGCAATCAAGAAAATGCCAAATGAGTCACTTGTCCTTGAAGCTTTGCAAAGAGTGTTTGATTGTGCTGGTTTCGTTACAAAATAATAATAATCCTATTTTGACTTGTCAACAAATATTCTATTCAATCATTGCTTATTGAGTGGGACCGGGAAAAGTGATCTTGCACACAATTCTGATGAAAATAAAAGGAAGTAATAATAATCAGGATTTTTTCCATATGCTTATGTTCACACAGGCACGTAGCCAGGATTTCGTGAAGAGGGGGGGGTCCGCGACATGAAATACTGTGGTCATCACACCAGGGGCTTGATCATTCTAAACTATTTTCTGGAACATATATTGGTTCTTTTAGCCAGGATTTCGTAACAGGGGAGGGGAGGATATGAAATTCTGAAGGCCCAGGAGATTGATCAATCTAAACTACTTTATTATCAACATGTATTGGTTTGTTAGGACAATAAAATGATGATATGTTGGTAAGTATTTTAATAAAAAACTCTGAAGAAATCTCGAGTAAAATAATAATAAAAAACGTACTGAAAAAGATTTTACAATATATACGTCCTTCCTCTGTTTATTCAAATATAACAATTTTCCTTTCATTATGACCTCAACTATTATAAAAAGTACATACTCAACAATGTCTTATAAACTACTTTACAATAGCTGCATTCCTTTCTCTGTTGAATTAAATTCTAACAGAGATTTCTTTCCACATAATTTTTTGTTTGTATTATTCCGTCAACTACTGTCGGTTCCAAATGACAGGTTATTAAAGGAGCAGTAGAAAATTGTTCTTGAAATAACATGTTTGATACTGCAAGGATGCGATGACGAAAAATTATGATTAAAAAAATGGCCACACTGTTACACAACGGCACTATGCTTTTGGAAGCTTAAAATCTCCCTGACTAGTAGCAGAATCTGAGAATTCCGTAACTTTTCTTGAAATTTCAAATTCCCTGACTCTTCCAGGATATCTCGCTTACCTCGCCACCATGTATTGCAAGTAATACATATCTCCTAATAAGAAAGAGTAACCAAAAGCTTCCTGTAGTTTTTTTTTTTTTTAACGCTGATCCTTCTTTTTCTCATTTCATTTTGTTTCATCCTTCCTTATTTTTTTCATTTCCGGTCTCGAAGGGGGGGGGGGTCCGGACCCTTCGGACCCCCCTTGGCTACGTGCCTGGTTCACAGTGTATCAAACTTTGAAAATTACGCTTAAATTAATTTCCAAAATGTATTAAAATTTAAATGCATTAATAGATTTTAAAATATACCATCAAAGAGTGTTGTGTGTGTGAGAAAGAGAGAGAGAAAAAAAAGAGTGGAAAATAATCAAGAAATTGGTTATCTAAATTTCCTATATTCTATTTGGTAATAGCTATTTAGAGGGAAACCAGTACTTTTCAGACTTCCCACATTTTATACTTATTTAATAAAAGGAATTAGCTACTCCAAAATAGAGACTGTAAAATATAAAAAGCTGTTCCGAAGTTGTTTATAGGACAAGATAATAATAATATTATTATACAATTGTAATAGAAAAAAATGGAAACAACAAAATTCCAAAGATAAGAACGAAACAAGAATACACAGCGCCTTGTCACTCACTCTCTTCATCTAACACAGTGGCCGGCCGACATTATCGGCCGCATGTGCATCCAATCATAAGAAAACATTGCCCCCGACAAAATCGGGGGTTTGGCCGACAGCATCTACGTGTCGGAGGATCGGTGGCGTGTGCAACCTACGATTTGAGTACATTGAAGTCGATTTCACCGCCGACATTATCGGCGCTTCCACCGATATTATCGTTGCTGTGTGCCGTATTCTTGGAGAAGGGCATATATTACTAGCAATCTGACAAGTTATGCCAGGGCTTATTTTCTAGTTGGTTCTTATTTTTATAGAAACACAGTAACAGGAAGAAAAAGGATCCTTATGTGACTTTCTTAATAAAGCCGAAAAGACGTTACCATGTAGGAGCAGTTTGTTTTCGGAAGTTTGGTTTCAACAGTTTATAAGACTATGTAAATAAGTTAGGCATAATCAACATATCTTTAAAGATTTATTACTCAATAACCTAGATTTTACCTTTATGTACTATGTATAAAATTATAATATTCAAATATGCACCACTATACATTTCGTAAACTTACATGTTATTACGAAGTATTTTTTTTTTAAAATATGATTCTGTTAATTTGAATAATTGGCAACTCTAAGAAAGGGTACTATGATGAGAAATTCTGTAGTCACTGGAGCATGAGCAAGCTTAACCACTTCAAAATGAATCATCTATATATTGTGCGTAGGGTACGAGACGCTACGGTTAAAAAAAAAAAAAAAAAAAAAACTAACTCTATTGCCTATGGAACCCGGAGGTTGAATACCGATAAGCAGTCGAAATTTGATTAGACGCAATGAAAGGTTAGGAGGTAGTACTGAAACATAGATGATTAAGAAAAACGAATAGATGAAGTTTACATTTAAAAAATGCATAAATTAAACAAAAGTCAAATGAAGGGCCAGGGGGAAGAACGCTTTCAGTCCAAAAAAAAAATCGATATCTCCAACACCAATTTTCTAATTTGCTGTAAAAATAAGTTTTTCTTTACATATATACAATATTTACCTTGATATAAACTTAAAACTATTTTTCTAACAATGTAATTACAATGGTTATTTAATGAATAACTTGCTTTTTTTCCTCTCCTGAAAAATTTCATTAAATGGACTGAAAGCGTTCTTCCCCCTGACCCTTCAAATATTTCAATCTATGCCTTACCTAGAAAGAAGAGGAGATGTAATATTTTCTTGCTTGTAGAACATGTACTCATGAGTCTTATTACAGTATTCAATATAATTTGGAGTAGACACGTTCACCACCCACTTAGGTTCTTGATACAGCCCTAAATTCTCTTCGTTTCCCTCCTATCTCATCGGTATTGAAAGTCATTGCTAGTTTTTTTTTCTTTCTTGTAGGATGACGCGAGAATTCAGGGGTGCATGATGGGTCTAACAGAGAGACAGGTGACCCTGCTATAATCGTTTTGAATCCTAGATCTTGCGGATACAGGTTCAAAATGGCAACAAAATATTACAATGAAGGGTAAGGGGGAAAAAGAAGGAATGTCACAAAATTGCATTTTCGAGAAAACGGCGTTTTAATATTGCAAACCGGGTAAGAAGAATAGGGTTAGTTAAATCTTTTGCCCATTTTATATGGACATTTCTACATCTACGCATGCATGGCATATACAGTCAAATAGAACCAAGAGTCACCAACAGATAGGGCAAAGCACCCGAAAAAGCACATACATGGACATTCCTTGTTTTTCCCCATTACCCTTCAACTTAATTATAATTATTCTATTTTAGCTTCTCACTAATAAGTAAGTTGGGCTTAATTTTACATAAGTGTACTGTAACTACAAAAATTACAGTCTCTACACTAATTCAATTTGTTTAGCTTTACATAGTTTTCAGATTTTTATGTACACAATAGTAATAAAAATAATCAACACTTTAAAAGCAATCAATTTTATACAGATAGATACAATACAGATATTTAAAAAATAGAATAAAATGAAATTTCCAGTTTAAAATTCGATAATTTGAAAGTGAATTTTTATGAAAGCTGGAAGGAAACGGGGAAAGCTCTGAGAAAACTCATGGGAAAACGATGTTGCCCACCAGAAATTCATACGATTTGGGATCGAAGGGCCTCTCGGACCAGATGTGAGCATTTTACCACTGAGCTACCGCGTTCTCTCCTCCTCCTTCTTAGGTTTGAGCTTCTGATGCACTTTGGCGGTACCTACAAGACCATCGATTTTCTTATGACCGATAGGTTGCTTCTGATGAAATACGTGTACCCGTTTACACGCATCCAATTCTAATAGTTTTCAGAGCTTTACTCATCAGCGGTACCTCTTTTTGTGCCTCTACTTTTTATCTGGAAGGAAGACTTCGATTCTTTCTTCATTTCGTGGATTTATTTTCTTTTTTTCCTTTTTTTTTTTCAACTTGTGAATTTGTCAAATGATAAAGATTGGTCAAATGATATTCTGCGCTAATGATGATTTGCAATTAAATTTAATTTTTTTGTAGACAATATTTTTCTAACAAGGTTAGGAAAGGGGGAAACGAAACTCACCTAAACAATTTATATCTATCCCAATATAATTAATATTATCGTCCGAATTTTTTTTTAGAGATGATCGCAGAAATGTTAACTGAAGTTTATTACTATTGTTATTTTATGAAATAAACTATTCCGATAAATATAGCGAAATAATAACATATAAGATTTTTTCTGAATCTATCATATATTATTACTATTAATGTACAAATTGTTAACAGTGAGCTTGATTATCAACAGTTATTAAGATTCTACATTTCGCCTTTCGTGAAAATTCTACCCAAAAACCAAATGCAGGCTTCAATTTATTTACCTAATGTAAGTAGGAGCGAATATGGCAAAAGCGGGATAGACATTTTGTTCCTGACTTTTCAATGTTTTATGGAAAATAGAAATTACTCTAGCGTATTAATATACTGTTGTTAGCAAATTTTAGAATATATTTTCCTCATTAGAAGATATAAAGTTTTTAGAGCAAATGTGGATACAATTTTTCTTTTTCAATGTCACAATTTTATGCACCAAATCTAAGGGAGACGGTGATGATGAGATAGATAATAATGGTGGAGTTGTCCCGCGTAGCGTAGTTGCTAACGCTCTCAGCTTTGTCGCCAGAGGTCCCGAGTTCGATGCCTTGCGGGTGCACTCGATCGAAAAGGTGTAAGAGCTTTTTCAGACGAGTCCTGAGTGAAGTATTTCCTCATTCACATCAAACCGGGATAGTACCTAACTTCCGAGTCCCAGGCCGCTTCCTTTCTACCTTCCTTATTTCTTCGGATAATGTGATCGCCGAGGGACGTTATCCCCACATGTGATGGGTTTAAGGCGTTAGATATCGGTGATGTGGGGAATATGTATAAATAAATAAATAAATAATAGAATGACGAAAGTGAATAAAAACACGAAAACCCTAAAGAACCACGCATGAGGTGTCTGTATACCACAAAGTCCACTTGGAAGAGCTAGGATCAAACCACGGACTAGAAGCACCAAAGGTGAGCGCTCTACCAATAAGCCACTGCGGCCGCAATGCGACAAATGTAAAGCCTAACATCTGCAAACCTTCATGTACATCAAAAATGATCATGGTGCCCTCGCATCTGAGAGTTTGTCTCTGAAAAGATTATCACTTACTCATCAACGCCGAGGGCATACTTCTTGCTCTTAATTTATGTTAATTAAAACTTGTTTTTAATTTATGTTAGTGAGTGTTCTTGGACATTGAATAAAACAATTTTAAATTATATAATATTTTGAGGAAGGGACATGGACGTTTGGATCTTTCTGGGTAGGTCCTGATATTGACAGGATCTACGAACATGTGGGAAACGAAATAAATAAAATTTGTGTTCCATTTCAAAAAGGAAATAAAAAAAACATTACGGAACAGTTTTGATAGATGTTCGAGTGCTAAGGAGGCAAAAATAACTTTTCCCAATTTTCAAAAAAAAATATCCTAAAAATCAACTTTGTAACCTTCAACTTTGAAGGCAGTATATTATAAGTTTGAGTGATATTAGACTTAACTTCATTTATACAATAGGTTGTTGGAGTAAGATTGTTTATTTCAGTTTCTTTTTTCTCGTATTATAATTATGGAGATCTTTTCTATTTATCAGATATAAATTACTACGTATATTACGTCTATGTACATTGTGCACATACATACAAGAATGAAATGAAATCTTTGAGTTTTACGTTCCACGATTATGCCGGTTAGGCTAAAGGAGACGGTGATAATGAGTAATGAATGAAATGGTGGAATGAAGAAAGTGGGAGGAAACGGGACAACCCCGAGGAAACCCACGCAAACGGTGTTTGTCCACCACAAAATCCACTTGGCGGGGCCTGGGATCGAACCCGGGACCCCAAGCACCAGAGGTGAACGCTCTTTCACTGAGCCACCGCGGCCCTACATACAAGAATGAATTATTATTAGTGACTCAAACAGCAGTAGAGCTCCTTCGTGGTTAAGCGGTTAGCGTACGCGCCCTTGGCGTGGAAGACCCGGGTTTGATTCCCTGCGGTAGCCCATGTGGTTCGGATTCCACGTTAATCATAAGGCCCATCTCATATAGCTTCGCTGCTGAAAGGAACGTTTAACTCAAAGTCAACTCAACTCAACTCAAATAGCAGTATATTTGATTCCACAAACTAACCCTTTATTTCGGTAGTACATAGCTATTATGGCTTTATTTTGCAATATTGAGATTGAGAAAGCTAGATATAATTATACAGGTATTAGTATTATAGACCTGGCACTACTCGCCAGTTACCATGTTATTTAAAGCACATACATTTATTATTTTTCATTGTTGCTTCTGCGTAATTGATGAATCGTCATATGAAAACTACTTTTTGGATGATTCTTCATTTATTTTCCCTTCAACTTTTGGAGACAGTTACACTGTCTCTTCAGTAAAGACGTTCTTCATAATATTTACTTTCCAATATCGTAGATACTCTATGTTATTTTTTAATAGGCTGTATTCTCATTCAAATGAAGACCAAACAAGGAAAGAAACAAATGAATTATCCAAAGTTGAATACATACTACCGAGCAGTTGGTGAACACAATATTTTCTAATGAAAAGAGTCTATAAAATTAGAACAGACTGTTCTATTAAGAAATTTGGTAAGATCCATCATTTGCTACTTGATGGATCACCAGGAACTTTGGTCGGGATGTAGTGGTTCTAAAATTAGCAATCGAGTTCGTTGAGGTGATGTTTAAACCGAAAATGATAGAAATTAATCAGTTTCGATTTTAACATTGATCATTATAGGGCTAAAAACAGGGAGTAGATGTCTAGAAACAGTTCCCTGCAACCGATAAAGCGTCTCAAGAATTCATTTTATCTCCCTCCTTAAGTCCTTACTAAAACCAAAAATGATATAAATACATATATGACAATGTCCGTTTCAATATTGATAAACATTGAGCAACGGATAAGATATAGCGAGAAGTGGTTTCTGAAATAGATTTAGTGTTCTAAGAATAGGTACTGTTTTCTGTCTTAACCCTCTTTTCTAACAAGAAGTGGCAGAAGTCAACCACGTCCGGTTTTAACGCTGATCGCTATGGAGTAAAAACGTAAAAGAGGGCGAGAAGCAGTTCCCAGTAGTTTCCTTAATTAAGCGTCCTAATAATATATTTCACTTCCACTCTTAATTTCTCTGTTTCAGCCGAAAGTGGTACATATCTACTACCACTTCGAGTTTCAATATTAATTGAAAAAATCACGCTATAATATCCAAATTCCTTCACGTTGTGTACACGTGACAGTGCTACTTGTTTTTATGTACTGTACACAGGCCTGCAAGGTAAGATATTGAATGTGAAAGATAGTACAATTTTTAATAACTGTATGTGAGAAAATTCCGTTATGTGGAATACAGTGTCGCCCTTCGCATCTTGCTTTCTCCATGCGACGCAGACGTATGCAAAGGAAAACAAATGACGTATTTGATTTAATGGTTCATTTTAAAAAGAAAATACTACTCGTTTCTGATTTCTATAAATATAAAATTATAAGAAAGGAACAAATAACACAGAACTGGATAATACTAAAAAAAAAAAAAAAAAAAAAGTTGGTTAGATATATCCGTGATAAATGCAGTTCGATTCTCACATGGAGACATGGAGTCCTTTCAAGTATTCCTAAAAATGTAAGAAATATTCAAATTTTACATAATGGAGTTTACCATATATGAGAAGTTCTTTTCTTTTCTTTTTTTTTTAAACACACGATTACTCGGAGAAAGATGTGACACATACGTAGCTTGGGATCCCCAGTACTATACTCTAAAGCAAGCAATTATTGATTGGTGTTACCTTTTAAATTTGATCTAGAAAATAGTCCTATCGTTTTTCATTAGATCTGGTGAAAACTTGCCTTTGAGTAAACGAAGAAAAATGGATTAAGAGGTTCAAGAGCCTTATACGAAATAAATAAATAAATAAATAAAATTAGGAGCAAGAGCGTCATAATTGAAGTGACCTCGTAGAATTATGGATTTCCGAAATACTGTTTACTTAGTATTTGAAAATACAATATAATTTGATTTTAATACTTATGCAATCTGCAAAATATCTTACACTAAACATTAAATAAAAAAGTTTTCCATGGATTCGGATTGTAAAAAATTTAAGACGCAATTCTATTATTAGTAGCAAATATTATTATTATTATTATTATTTGCTATGGATCAAGTAAGTAAGTGTTTTATTGACGTAAACTTCAATATCGATTACATGCATATTATAAAAGTGGACTAAAATATGCTTTCGTTAGTAAATGGCTTTATTTATAGAAGAACTTATAGGCAAGTTCTACATATTCAGTTTTCAGTGACTGATAGATCCTTTTCAATCAGAGAATTAAGACTACATATTACGTGAGACTAAATTAAGTTCTTTTTTAAAATTTTATTTTGGTGTAGGTAGCTGTGAAAATAGTTAGAACTTATGCAGTTTGTTTCAAGCTTCATATGTATGAAATGCTAGATTCATTGCTTTTTATTTAACTCGAGAAATACTCTTCTATAGTTTCTATTTTCTTTCTTAAAAGAAAAATCTCCCTTTGTATGTAGTATCGTTACAAAGTAAACAGTCTTCTAAAGAAATTAAATAAGAGATAGATCTCCAAATAAAACTTGTGATGATCATATCTCTTTAGTTACCTGTCTTACGAGATAATTCAGAGATACAAGAGAGAGAGAGAGAGAGAGAGAGAGAGTTCTACGTATGTGTGGCGCAAGTGGACATAGACTTTTCATTTATTACGTATAAGCAATTTCTACTTTATGTTGATAATGACAGAGAATTAACGTCGAAGAAAATTGAAAATTAGCTTACAAACGTGTATCCCCTTCTTTATAGGATTGCTAGACATCTGGATTTTAGCACGATCATCAATTTTGAACGAATTATATATCAGCTGTGTGATTTCCAACCGAATGTATTATCAGTGTCGTCTTCAAACTCATTTACAATGAATCTTTACATTTCGTTTCCCGTCAAATTTCGACTTCTAATCGTTGCATCTCCTACCTTACGTTTAACATATTTACTGTATGATTCATCGTAAAGTGGTTACGCTTGATCATGGTCTACTAAATCCCGAAATTATCTTTACAGTACGCTTTCTAGGGTTTCCAAATCCACAGTTATATATACACAGTTTGTAATAACATGTAGGATTACGAAATGCACAGTACATATTTGAATATTATAATTTTATATATAGTAAATAAATGGGAACTTATTTTAAACCATTGAATACAGGGATGTACGCATAAACTTATTTCAGAAAGGGTCCAAATTCAATATGACTATAAATTACATTAAAAGTTATCAAGTCACTCCTAAATTTAGACTAAATTTTCGAAAAGTGGGGATTTCGGAGGAATCAGAACTCCAGGAACCACTCGCTGCGAATGTCCCTATTTGGGTAGTAAATCTTTTCAATATACTAATTATTCGAACAACCTTGTAAATTATTGATTTCATTTGAGTTAAGCTACCCTTTCAGCAGCAAGGCTATATGAGACGTGGACCTACCGCTTAACGTGAGATCCGAACTACATGAATTACCATCAGGAATCAAACTCGGATCAACCGCGCCTATTGACTGAGGATGTTATTCAGCTATCTCTTGGCATTAGAAGACAGTTCTTTGGCCTTCTCAGAAATAAATTTAAAAAATGGCTGCCATTGGCTCAGATTGGCTTAAATCAACAAACGCGGAAGAATATCAGAAACTATGGAAAGACAATATTCTTGTCAGGAACTGGATACTGAAGAATGAACAATTATAATAAAAAATAAGAACATGTGACACAGTTGAATTGTAAGGTTGAGTTGCAAGTAATATATGCGTAAAGGAGTGTCTGTGTTACTGTTTGTAAAAGACAAACATTAATAAATAGATCTATAATTTCTTAATTAACCCCTTCAGTGTGGGTGGCGAGTTAACTCGTGTTTTCAAAACGCACCTGCTGTGCGGATGGCGTATATATACGCTTTCATTTTGGTTTGGCTATTTTGTATTGTGCATGGCGAATATACTTGGGCACAGTATGAGTAATGTTATTCCCGACAATATTTAGCGAGTTTGCGCTCACCTAGGAACCCCAAGAGACCAGACAGAAAAATTGGGCTTGATCTGTTGAGGCATTCCCAAATTTTGTGTAACCTAACCATATTATTATTATTATTATTATTATTATTATTATTATTATTATTATTATTATTATTATTATTATTATTATTATTATTATTATTATTATTATTATTATAACCATAAATACGACAATGACAAGTTATAGTAGCTAATTACGCACTGAAGGGGTTAAGAGTTCATTTTACTACTCATGTAATAAGTAATTCAATAACAATTTCTGTCAGAAAATAAAAATCAGTTGTTATTGGAAATAAACGACACAATTTCTAGAGTCGTAAATCCTCTTTTCGTTTACCTTGAAAACTACGAATGAGAACTTATCTTTGACATGTGATTTTATTTAGGTCGATATAGTCTATTGATTCATATATTTTATATGAAATACACAATATTACAAAGAAATATATGTTAAAGTTCATGTTAATAATAATTTTGGGATATAAATCTCATTAATCATACTATATACTGTCATCTTGCTAAGGTCGTAATGAACAGTTTAATAAATGTATATTTCAGTATCACATTCATCTCAATAAGTATCATGTTTCTCCTATATCAATTTTTAAGTTTACAAACTTTCTTTTACAAAAAAAAAAAATAGATATGAGCTTTTTACTTCAGGCATACTATTTTGCCCAGTTCCATTAGATTTTTCAATTGATACTTTACCTTTGGAAACTTTTTTTTTTTAAAAGGGGGTACTAATATTTTAAAATTTTGAAGAAAGACACTATTTTGTGCTTCCGTAACAGAGGCGAGCACTAAAAACGGGAGCCAGTGCATCCGAATCCCCATCCGAAACTTCAGAATTATACACATACAGATGGTGATCAGAAAAATGGAAACACCTGAACGAAATTGCAACTTACCAGATTAATATGATTCAGAACAGCCTTGATGCGACATGGAATGGAGGCATAGAGGTCGTGAATGGTAGCAAATCGAATTTTACACCATTCCTCGTGCAGGGCATCGGCCAGTTCTGTGAGAGAGGATGGAGGTGGAAATCGTCGCCGGAGTCGTGTTTCCAAGACGGACCACAGATGTTCAATTATGTTGAGATCTGGGGATTGGGCGGGCCAGGGGAGGTGTTGAACTTCATCCTGATGTTCCTCAAACCACGCTGCTACAACGCCAGCTGTGTGAATGGGTGCATTATCATCCTGGAAGATAGCGTCATTGTCCGGGAACAACATCCGGATCATAGGTTGCAAGTGGTCTCCTAAAATTGCGACATAACCGTTGGCAGTGATTCGTCCGCTAAGTGTGACCATAGGACCCAATGAAAACCATGATATTGCGGCCCACAGCATCACCGAGCCGCCGCCATGTTTCACAGTTGGGCGGAGACACTGCAGATCATAAGCTTCTTTGGGCGTTATCCACACATAAACACGGCCCGTGGTTGGGAATAGAGTGAGGATGACTCATCTGACCATATCACACGTTTCCAGTCCTCAACTGTCCAAGTTGCATGGTCGTGGCACCATTTGCGGCGTGCGAAAGCGTTATGGTCCCTGATGAGCGGTTTGGCCCGTGCAACATTATCCCGTAAGTTCATGTCATGTAATTCGCGGCGGACTGTGATTGTCGAAACAGGGTGGGGGAGGTGCTGATTGAGTTCCTCCGTCACTTGCTCCGCAGTGGCACGACGGTTCTGCGTGACAATGCGCTTTAATACCCGGCGTGACCTGTCACTCATAATTTTCTTTCGCCCACTGTTCCGCTTCCTCGATGTGGTTTTCCTGTATGTTGTGTAGGCCGTCATCACCTTCGACACTGTCCCACGCGACACACCTAACACAGTAGCCACTGCCGTCACACTCACTCCACATAACCGCGCATCAACAACTTGCCCTCTTTGAAAATCTGAGAGGTCTCCCATTTTACACTATCTCCGTCTGCTGCAGCCACTGAACACTGCTGTTCCACTGCGCCTGACGTAGTATGGAGACTGACCTAACACACCACCACCAGCGGTCCGGCGCTGCGGGCGCCACGACACCACTGCCAATCCATACATCTGACGTGTTGCCAACTACAGGTGTTTCCATTTTTCTGATAACCATCTGTATTTGCGAGACTGTTGAATACTATGCTCAATAAACGTACGAAAGGAGAAATAAATTTATCAGAGAAATCTAACAAACGGTTTTCTCATAGTTTCCA
Organism: Thermobia domestica; assembly: GCF_964235325.1. NCBI lineage: Eukaryota > Metazoa > Arthropoda > Insecta > Zygentoma > Lepismatidae > Thermobia > Thermobia domestica. The sequence continues at coordinate 25,367,144 of NC_137458.1, forward strand.
TTTTTCAGATTGTGTAAAATCACAATTGTCAAATTCAATTATTCAGATTAAAACAGTATTTACACAACACAGCGCTATAATATAAACTTTTGGTATCCATCTTGCTATCAATCGTTATGCAATGGGAAGTTGCATCCAGGGTCTAGCCTAACATCCCGTAGGAAACTATATAATACGGAGTTCTACATATTGACGTGAAATATGAATCTTATGAGTTATCACAGAAGACAAGATTTCTTCTTAGTTAAACACAATAAAATTCTAATTAGTGTGTTATTTAGGTGCATGAACTTGCCCCCCCCACTTGACGCACTAACGATAAAATTAATGTCAATCGTTAGTGCATCGTTAGCGCTTCTTAGTGCACCAATCCCTAATGTTAGTGCTTCATTAGTCTAGGAGCTATAAGTAAAAACTTTTGGGAGGCCAAGTTCACGATGCCCCCCACTTCAAGCACTAACGAAATACCTAGTGCCATTCATTAGTGCATCGTTAGTGCTTCCTAGTGCACTAACCCCTGACGTTAGTGCTTCATTAGTGTAGGCTCTAGAGCCAAAACAATGGTACACGCTGCCTCTCCCACTTCAAGCAATAAGGAAAGAAATAGTGTCGTTCGTTAGTGTATCGTTAGTGCTTCTAGAAAATACTAATAGTTTCGTTAGTGCTTCACTATTAGAGTAGATATAGCCAATTGTAAGTAACGAAACTTCCATAAGAAATGCATGGGGAATTTTTCACTCCGTCAAATTACCGCCAAATTCAAAAGCACTAATGATTTCTATTAGTGCAATCGTTAATGCATCGCTAGTGCTTCTTAGTGCACCAACACTAACGTTAGTGCTTCATTAGTGTACGAACTACAAGCAAAAAACCCTTTGGGCCTAGCGTGAACTTGACCCCCACTTTGAGCACTAACGAAAAGATTAGTGCCATTCGTTAGCTCATCGTTAGTGCTTCTAGAAAATACTAATAGTTCGTTAGTGCTTCACTATTAATGTAGATATAGCCAATTATAAGTTACGAAACTCCCATAAGAAATGCATGGGGAATTTTTCATTGCGTTAAATTACCATGTAGCCACGAGGGAGCTCATATATGAGAATGTGATCAGACTATGGTTCTTCTTATACTCAGGTAAATCCCCAACAGAAATGGTTTTCAGGACCCTGGTGGTTCACTGGTAGAGCGATCTCTGCTTTGATCCGAGCTCACACTCAGCTAAGTGGGCCTTGTAGTGAACAAATACCATGCGAGTGGGTTTTCTCGAGGTATCCTGTTTCCTCCTATTTCCATCATTATTGATTTTATGATCACCGTCTCCTTTGCCTTCGGCGCATAAACGTGGTACGTTAAACTAAAAAGAAAAAGATAGTGATTCTTCTTAACTCCATTCTCATCCGAAACACATAATATATAGCTAGCATCCTATGTTAAATTATGCTTTCGTGTTGCATACAGCTTCAGAATTACGGGGGATGTTAAACTGGATTAGTTAACTCAGCTTTGCACTTTCATCTAGCTTCTAGCAATATTTTGAGTTAAACTCTATCTTTATTCACATAATAAAATAGTATAAAGTTTTTTTTCTTTCTTTCAAAGTTGAAGTGTCAATTATTATATGAAAATGACAAAAAAGAAACAAAGGATATGAAATAACATTGCATAGTTTAATATTAAGTGTATAACATATAGTATGGAGAAGTATATACGTATTTATTTATTTTTTATTTATTTTTATACGATAAAGCCTATTTTTATTTAAATAATTGGGTTTGTTGCAATGTTCAAAAGTTTGTTGTAGTCATAGTTACGAGTTACCATCGAGGCAGAAACCTAGAATTCAGTCCCAATAGCTATCGCCTAAATTATTTAATTGTAAATTGCATCCTTCTATTAGCTGGTAATTCATAGATGTAGATTTATATGAATCATTTATGCACATAGTATAAATCAATTTTATTTTATTTTTTTTTTTTTAAAAATACTTATCAAAGCGTATCGTGATAAGCACACAACACAATGCATGTAGACTTATAAGCTCACAGTAAATCAAATATAGCCCCAGAAAACTATTTACAATTTAATTATAAATACGTGCACTGTGACGCGTGACCATGGTTAAAAATGAATTTAATAGCCTGCGACGGATAGTGGTAAGATAATGCATGAAATACTCTAGGTGTTCAAACAGATTCAGGGGATGAAATGAAACTATCTTCTGCCAGGTTACGAAATGAGAGCGCAACTTTACTGCCTAAAGTCTTAGTAAAGACTAAGAGAAAGTTTAGTTTAGTATTGAAAAAAGAAGCGTCCCTCTTCAGTGCAGATACCGTATGATGTGAACCTAAAGTTTAATGTGGCTCTACCGTCAAATTCAAATCACCGTAATGCTTTCAACGTTCAGGCACAGGAAATCGAACCCACAACCAAGCTCATCAAAGTCGAGTGCGATAACCACTAGGCAAGCGAGGAGGTAATATTGATATTTTTGTATATTATTGTTCATCCTTCTTTATTGAAACAATTGTGGAGTGCCTAAGTAGGGACTTGTATTTACAGTACATTATATATGGAACAGTAGTGTAGTAATGACTGATATGTCATGCTAGATAGTATATCTATTTTCATTCACTTATAGTTGATTTTGTATCAATGAGAAAAACCTTTTCTCTTCGGGCGAATGCCAGGACGACAATCTTCTTAAAAAAAAAAAAAATCACAAAGAGGGAATAAGCACGTAGCCAAAGGGTTAGATTAAGAAAAGCGATACCACGTATGCTGTTAATCAGTACCTAAGGCTTCGTTGTGCAGGTATTCTGCTATACACCCAATTAATATTTTTAGTATACGCAACAAGTTCTGAAGAAAGACTGTAAATAATAAGTAAAACAAGAAAAATTGAACAAAAATGAAATGTGAATAATAATGTATTTTTGAATGACAATATTGGAGCAATTAATGCATTGAAATTTCGCGACCTATGATTTACTAAAGCAATGAACAGTTGAAAATGAAATATACATCCATATTGGCATAGATATGTGGAAGCAATATACAGGGTGTTTCAAAACAACACCAACAACGTTTGGGAGATGACTAGGGATGCGCACGAGACAAGATTTGAGGTTGTCTCGTCTTGAAAATGTGCTGTAAAAGTAGTGTCTCGACTCGAAAAACGTATTCTTCTCTATTGGAAGAGCTGTGTCTCGACTCGAATTTTGTCAGGAAATTTCTGTCTCGACTCGTCTCGTGCGCATCCCCAGAGATGACTCCTGACACCAAGATAAGACATAAAGTATAGACAAAACTGGGTGCACAAATGCTTCTTGTCGGAGTTATAAGCTGCCGAAAACATGAAAAATTGAACTTTAAAGGTTCATAGCTCCAAAACTATTTGACCTACCGTAGTCGGGTCCAGACTTCACTCAGGAACTAACTGTACACTAACCAAAAATACGTGTTTCAGAATCATAGGTACTCACGTAGCAATTTTTGCAGAGGGAGTTTAGTTACGGGCGTATGAGTTGAAGTACTCACCAACTACATCTATAAAACTTGTTGCGGAACTTCCGCAGGATTCTGAAGTATGGATATTTGGATAGGGTACATATTAGTTCCTAAGTGAAGTCTTTACTAGCCTACGGTAGGTCCCATAGTATTGGAGCTTTGAACCTTTAAAGTTCAATTTTTCATGTTTTCGACTGCCTATAACTCCGAAAGGAAGCATTTGTGCACCCAGGTTGGTCTATTTTTTGGCTTATCTTGGGGTCAGAAATCATCTCCCAAACGTTGTTAGTGTTGTTTTGAAACACCCTGTATAGACATATCCAATTGTTTCACGATGCTAGGGTTGAACCGAAAAATCTGAGGATATAATCAAGAATCGAATCCAGAACCATGCGCACGCACGCTAACCACTTGGCTAGAGGGCATTATATAAGCCACTTCGTTGCGAATGTTACTATTCCTTTTTAATTATCCGTAAATCTATTATGGTTAAAAATTACGAATCTTTTCTTATAGTTGACTGTAAGAACGTTTCCTACATTCCTTAATTTAAACATTTTTCCTTTTTTGATAATTTATTTTCATGTTGTCAGCCATTATAAGCAGTGTATGAGGTAATAATTCTCTCCAGAAAGGAAACCTAGCCATCACACACACAAACAATAGCTATAGGGTCTACGTATTATTATTATTATTTTGCATATTTAAACAATTGCTGAATGTGGTGGCTCAGTGATAGAGCGTTCACCTGTGGTGCAAGCGGTCCTTGGTTCGATTCCAGCTAGCGTCAAGTGAGTTTTGTGGTATTCCACCATTTCATTCGTTACTCATCATAATCGTGGGACGTAAAACTTAAATATTCCAATTTATTTTTTTTTCTTTCCATCTTCTTCGAGGCATTCTAGCTTGCTCATGGTAAAAATAATGAATTTTCTTCATAAGGAGATAAATATTTCAAGAAATAAAAATGCATGATTCTAATGATTACAAGAATGTTGAGAAGTGAGATGTTTCACAAACTGCTAAAATAAAAGTGGTTTTTTTTTTTTTTTTTAGTTTGGCTAGACAAAATAAAAGTTGTTCCCTGTTTCTATATTTATGATCATTCAAAAAAAAATCTAGAAAAGGGAGAGGTTATTCCTGTCAAGGATTAAAATTTAATTCTCCAAGGGGATGAAATTTTTTGTGAAGGGGGAAGTCCCTAAGATCCCTCCGTCAGTTCACAAACTGATTATAAGTGAATAATAATAATAATAATAATAATAATAATAATAATAATAATAATAATAATAATAGATAATCTTTCGCTTACTTCGTTAGAGTTTTGCACTTGTAATGTGATATAATCCTTGGTTAATCCTACTGCCCGGTTGATAATACGGTCACATCTCTTGGTTTGAGATTGCTCATAGTTGCCGAACTTTTCAATACTCAGGTCTAACGTCTGTTTTCGCTACTGAAGCCACATAAGACGTTGACATAACGCAGTTTATACTAGAATCCAACCTCAGGCTACCAAATGTCCCGATTTTGTCGTGACAGTCTTCTATTTTTATCCTACTTCTGCCTTTTTAATCTGAAACCGGGACGAGTATATGCATATTAATTCCAACAGTTATACCTTAATACGATGGCTACTCTGTGCTGCTGGTAAAGAAAATTAAAGGAAATTAAAAGGAAACCATAGTTTATTATATTGTATGCAAAGAATACCTACCACAACAATAGGTTACTTTTGAGAGTTGAGTATGCGAGTTTGGCATAGGAGACCCAGTTTCGATTCCCGGTGCGAACTTATGCTTTCCGAAAATTAGTGTAAGTACCAACCGAATTTTCGAACTTCAGATGGCACTTCAAGATAACTCTCTCTCTTCTCAAACGTGTCAGTTCGAAGTCCGATTTCGGACCGAAACAAGCTACTATGAATAATTTATGTAACAGGGGCATTTTTCCTTAGATATTGTATTTTCGGTCTAACCAACTCAGAAGTAGTTGATGTAATGAATTAATATATGTGAGAGTTTTCTTTTTCCCTTGAAAATTTCTTTCGTAAGTTTCTCTTTTCTTTTTGTCTTCTTTGTTTAATCTCTTTTTCTAATCCTTCTTGCATTTATATTATAGGAAATTTTTCATTAGGTATTACTTTTTTTTGGGACAGAACAGACTTAATTTTTTAATACATAAAGATAAATAACTGTTTTCTGCTGTTAAGTGCTTTATTATTATTATTATTATTATTATTATTATTATTATTATTATTATTATTATTATTATTATTAATATTATTATTATTATTATTATTATTATTATTATTATTATTATTATTATTATTATCTCTTTTAGTGCTTTGTTGAAGTTGGTTAATATTGTTTTTTTTAAAGTTTGTATCAATGATTTTTCTCCTCCTCCCTCTAGCATAAAATTCCAATGACTCACAGGGGGGGGGGGCACGGTGGCTCAGTGGTAGAACGCTTACATCTCGTGAGCGAGATTCACTGTGGACAATATCGTGTCCGTAGTATTTCTGCAGGTACTCCCGTTTCCTTCCACAATTTCATTCTACCAGTTCTTCCATCGTCATTCGCTTGCCTTAATCGTAGTCTCCCTTAGCCTAAAGGTCATAATTGTGTTACGTTAAACGGAAAGATTTCACTTCATTTCTGACTCAATTGCGTCATAACCCTCTTTTAGATATGTATTTCTGGTTTGGAGGATCTGTGTGCATAGATCTGAAGTCACTTAGTTGTCTTTTATAATATTGTTATAAATTTTAATTTACTTATTTTTAAAAACTAATTTATGTAGAATTCAGCCTGCACTAAGTAAGTTGCTTCTTTATGTCAATATTCAGAAGTAGTCAAGAGAAATATAAATTAACAAATACCTTTTCTTTTTAAGGAGAAATAAGATCGGAAAGAACCCATACTAATTTTAGGTCAATTATGGTAAACATAGTTAACATTCAGCTCGATCTCCTAAAGGAGTTTCAAATGCAATTCCAGAACAATTTAAATTAAATTTTCTGAAATGGGAATATACATACTGTAATTCATTACGAAAAAACAAGTGATGGAGTCATGTTCAGAAACTTTACTTCCCATAAGCTCTATCTTTAACATAAACCTCCCGTGGAAGAACACCCTCAATACTGTTTATTGAACATAAATTTTGCAGTAAAAACAATCTTAATGAGTCGTATAGTATGGTGCAGTACCTATAGTGTGCTATGAGTGTGAGATAATACATCTAGACTTTGCTTTATTTCAAATTCTACTGTATTGTCGTATGCCAACTCATATTCAGTAAGATTTTTCTCATGGCTTATGTCTCTCATTTTATTCATTTTATGACCATTAAGTAGAAAACTATAGCATAACAAACCTTTTTCTTATATATGACTATCAACAAAAAGGCAAATTCTATTTGCTATGCAACTAAATTTGCATGTACTTTATTATGGAAAGCCATTTAAAAAGTAATGGCCTATTATTTATAAAATAGCTCCGATTAAATCATATAATATAAATAATTCAATTTTTGTAGCGTTTGGCAGCTAGTACAACTGAAACTAAGGCCTACAATGCCTCTTATTTCAAATAAACAATGTAGGTTTCAATATGGAAAAATGATTGGCCAATTACTTTCAAGGATGAGTTGATATCTAGTTTCGGCCAATCAGAAACAAGTATTTGTTGCTGTTTAGAGCTACTCCGGCGAGTAAACTGAATGTCAACGAATTCTTGCATGTAATAGGCCAGATATTCCTCCACATTTTATATTAGAACTGATCAATACATTACGTAGAACTCTAATGGCTTTCCACTATGATATGTACACCATTTACTCTGAATTTCAAACATAATTTACTGTCCTTGGTGTTAGTAACGTAAGGGAAATATGTATAGTCCATTATAAGTATTGCATCATAGTGTACGACTCCTTAGGATTGCTTTTACTTGGAAGCTAATGTTACAACTAATAGTTTAGCGAGTGGTTTTCTTCGAAACAAACGTATTTCTTCAAGTTCGATATTTTAATACTCCTTCAAAAATAACCTTCCACAAAAATACCATCCTTATTACAATAAAGTACATTCAACTTGTGTAACTCAGGATTAATCGAATGGAATCGAATCGAGCCTAACAGTTCCACACGGCCGCAAATAACGTGTCTATCTAAAGAATTTTTGGACGCAACTATCAATAGCCGCATCTGAAGCCCTTGAACAGTTTTTTTTTTTTCCATGGGCGCTATTCACACTCAACCATACACTAAGGCTGATTATCAAGATAAACATTGAATAGATTTCTAATACTGGAATATACTCTGAAGAAAGTATGTCATCCATCACGTAATCATGTCAATCATACTCAATAATATGGAGTGGGACACGGCTGTTTCAGTGTAGGGCGTTTCGATGTAACACATTTCGATCCTCGCAACCAGAAGGATAAGATCTCCTAGCGGACAAAAGATATCACGTAGATATATTCGTAGTAAAATAATGGTAGACTATGATTGCTAATTTACTTTCAGAGAAGCTGAAATGATATAAGAAAATCAAGAGGTCCTGAAAGCAACTGGAATTGTAGGGAAAATAATTAGTATTAAATTTCCCGTAAACCTAAATATCCCTTATTGCGTTAGTTAGGCAGAACAGAAACTCCTGTTATACCTAAAGATTAGATCAAAAATGCCTTACAAAGTGCTGGAGGGTCATAGGCAGAACAGGATTTAGGCATAACAAGAAGACACCGATAAGTTCATATCTTTTTCACTGATTTAGAGATCAATCAAAAAATAAGTACATAAATACTGTATTGTGTAAAAATCAAATATTATTTACGGAAGCTTTCTCGGGAGTTCTTTCTAAACAATAGACCCTAACAGAAGGGGGATTAATTCAATCCCTTATTCTTGATTGACTTTAAGGTGGTGATTATGAAGTTACTGCAGCGAATTTTCAACATGTTTACATATTTTTTAGCTTTTTTTTTTTTTTAAATAACTGCATATGAATTTCGAACAACACTTATGTGCATATTTATCTCCCCAACTTACTATTCAGTTTTGCAGTGACATTCAAATTATGTGGTTTTACCTTTAAAATAGTATTTTCCTTTTAAAATGTACCACCAAACCAAATATTGCTTTTTTTCTTTTGTTAAAAGTTCAGTACTAAGCTAAAATTCACAAAAACGTCGAAGTTGTATACTAATAACCCAATATGGGATGCAAAATGAACTAACATCCTATGTGTTTGTATGTTTCTTTCGTTGTTGAAGAGTGTAGTGTTAAAGAGTGAGGCATGTAAATTTTTCATAGTATATTGTTCGGTTGGAAATTGTACTTCGAGCTGGCAGGTTTGAAAAGAGAGATAAGTTATGTTGATGTGCCATTTGAGTGTAAAGAAATTCGATCGAAGAAAGGACTGATACGACAGTCGGTCGGAGATAGGAAGTTGAAGACACCCTTTTGGGATCCCACGTTGTATATCCACGTCCCACATATCCTCGGTGCTGGACGGGACGCTAAACTGCAAATGAACCAACCTACTCAGAGTTGAATGAAAAGTGTAAACAAGCTCTTCCCAGTAGATTAAGCGGTATGTTTTCTGAGTAAATGTCGAAGATTAATAGCGGTTTGAAATATAAACATATAATAATAATAATAATAATAATAATAATAATAATAATAATAATAATAATAATAATAATAATAATAATAATAATAATAATAATAATAATAAACTAAAGAAGCGTCCAGATGTTCCTAAGAGATAGGTGTTGCATAGGGCCGAAGATCCGACAAGACACTAATTTGCTTGAACGACGTACCGGTGCGTCCAGCCTACTGTATTTTAAGTCTTGTTATTGTGACTGAAGTTTCATGTTGAATTAAATTGCCAATAATTGACATGCTTTCTTTATTTCCTATCATGCAGTTGGTAAGTTTAAGTTTCAGAAACATGAAACGATTTCGCGCTTTGAACACATGGTAGACTTATCTTACAGAGAAAATCGAATGTGCTAAAAAGAATTAAGGAAATTGTAGAGTGGAAATATGAATATCAAAGTTAAGCGAAGATTTCGTGCTGATATTCTTGTCTGATCCGTATATTTCAACAGCAACTAAGAATAGGATAGAAAAGAAGGTGAAGAGACATTTTTTTACTGGAATCAACTCAATTAAATAAGTAAATAAATAAATAAGTTTAAACTAAACAAAAGTTCTGCTATATACGCCTTGATGCAGAAGGTATATTTTAACGACTAAGATTAAACAGAAGGTGTATAGCGTATACCGCCTACAGCCCTATATGTAAGTACGTGGAAAAGTCAATATTATTATTATTATTATTATTATTATTATTATTATTATTATTATTACAGCTATATACATTTGGAAAAGATTCCTTTAAGCTCTGAAAGGAGCTTCAAGTAGATATCTCATATACGAAGTATGTCCAAAATGACTAGAAATAGACTTGATTTCCTCGTGCACTGAACGCATTATATTGAAGAATTACTGTTCAACATAAGTTGCTTCTAAACAAAAGCTTTACTTCGACCTTATTATACATAAGTTGAATGAGATATATCATATACTACAAGGCATAAAATGTATTGTTACGTGTGCTTCATCGTATTTAAGGACTGGAAACCAGTCGAACAATCTCTTGGCATACTAGTAATAAAATAAGATATAAATTTATGGTATTGATTGAAACAAATTCCGCATATATTAAACAGCATCCTCCTTGTCCTCGTGCAAAAAACTCGAATACTATTGTATACACCACCATCATGCTCATACTTGTGTATTTTTGTAAAACGTTTCTGTCAGCTTGTAACTCTCCCCTTTCTTCTCACTCTTCCGTCACTCGCCGGAGATAAAAATATTTGAGTCAAACACTTTTAAATGGATATATTCGTAAACATTAACAATACCAAAGGGGTTAAGAGCGAGTGCACCACGCCCCTCGTTGTTACACCTGTCCCACGGCTCATTTCCCAGATATGTATTGTAATGTAGGTCTAGAAGTATACAATATCCTTTTTTGTATTTAGACAAGTAACTAATACCCCAAACTTCTTTGTTTTACTGACCCCTCCCCCCTAGAAAAAATAGAAATATGTAAATAAAGAGCAAGCATGCGCCTCACTGTTTGTAACTACAGTATTATGGAAGTATACTGCTTGGGATTGTGAAGTGGACTGCAACAACTTGAAAACAATGGGAGAAGATAGAAGAGCCACAAAAGTAAATGGGCTTATTCATGTTAAGAAATTGAAACTCTCTGCCGTATACTCAATATTACAGCATGCAATTGCTGCACTCATCTTCCAAAAACGTAAACTGTACTTTCTTGTTCAGTTTTATTTATATTAATATTTGAAACAAATTTGCGCTCGAGAGCATATACTTATCATTTACACAAACACGTTAAAAGCATGTTTATGGTTAAAAATAAGTGGTTGCACAATCATTTAACATATAGGAGTAGTGTTGTCCATGAGACGAGAGATACACGATGTTCTTGATGACATATTAGGCGAGAAAAAGGTCTTCCAATAGACAAAGGTATATTTTTCGAGACGAAAAACATTTTAAGGACACCACTTCGACTCAAGACTCTCCCAAATCGCTTCTCGTGGTCAGTACAATGTAGCAACAGCCACGCCTGGATTGATCTAGGATAAAAAATGTAGAAGGCTCAAGTGTTAATCTCTATATCGTTCTATACTTTCTCTAGTTCAAATATAACATTCTGGTAATAATAATAATAATAATAATAATAATAATAATAATAATAATAATAATAATAATAATAATAATAATAATAATAATAATAATACACTACTTCCATATGAGCTCTTCCTTTTTAGCCATATGGGTAGCGTACACGCTTTTGGCACGGAACGTTCTGGTTCGATTTATGGTGAGAGCTCATGTGGTATGGATACCACAATAAGCTATGGATCCACGTTTGTTGCTAAAATGAGACGCTAAACTTTAATCCAACCTCGGAAGTTAAAAGTGCTTCTAATTTCAAAATTCTTTTCCACACATTTCGAGATACTGACACTTTTTTATTTAACGTGAAGATTTTCATAATCACGTTTGTTTCTTGAGTATAAGCGTCAATTTTTATTATACTTCCAAACTATGCTAAACGTAAGTGTCTGAAGACTTATAGAACGACTTTCTCCGTTTGACCCTCTGTCAACAGGAATCAGGTCAAGAACAGTAAGAAATATCGAGATGCGCTTTCTCGAAATCGAATCAGTGTCTCAAGAATAGCTACTATCTCCTCCATTAACTATCTATTCAACTGGTTCAAATTAATCATTCCATGTTTCAACGTTTATTTAGAACGAAAACGGGCAACATACAATAACTATCCCAAACCAGAAGTTGTTCCAAGTTACTATTGCTTCGATTTCAATACTGATTTCCATAGAGAAAAAAATGTTAGAAGATATCGAGATGTGGTTTTCTGAATCGATTTATTGTACAAAGAATAGGTCTCACCTTCTTCATTAAAACTCTACTCAAATCGGAAGTGGTTCAAATCATCATTTCCGGTTTTAAAATTTAGTCATACAACAAAAGTGGTAATAGATAACGGTATATGGTGCTCTGCAATAGATTCAGTGTCTCACTAAAGCATATATTCGCAACCCGCAACACTACCAAAACCGGAAGTGGTTCAAATTTACTATTATTTCTGGTTTGAGTACAGATTTTCATAGGACAAAAACTGTAAGAGATATGAAGATGCTCTTTGTTGCAATTGATTCATCATCCCAAGAATAGGTCCTATCTCCATCATTAACCATGTATTCAAACCGGAAGTGATTCAAATTAACCACTTCTAGTTTCAACATTGATCGCCATAGAATAAAAATGGTACTAGGTCTATGTAGCGGCAAACTGTTTTCTGCAAACGATTCAGGGCGTCAAGAGAACATATCTTCATAGCCCACAACACTCTACCAAAGCCGGAATTTACTACTACTTCCCGTTCCAATACTGATTTCCGTAGAGGAAAAACGATAAGAGATATATATCTAGATGCAGAGTTCTGCAACAGATTCAGCTCCCTAAGAGTATGTTCTATCTTCTCCAATAACTGGCTGCTCAATCCGAAAGTGGTTCAAATTAACGATTTCCAGTTTCAACTATTCCCCAAGTACAACGAGTAATGACTTTTTGATATGGATTCAGTGTCCAAGGAATATATTCTATCTGTGATCGTATTAATTAATCTATTAGGACCGGTAGTTAGAGATGTACTACTTCAAGTTTGAGTACTGAATTCCTAGAGTTTAGAAGTCTACCGTACTTTCGCATTATGAAACGAAACTCACTCAATATTGTTTTCAGTGGGTGCTCATCTGCGGTTTTTGAAGAAAAGTTACAACGTTTTTCATTCTAATTTTTTCAACAGATTCAATAGATTAGTGGTTATCAATCTAAGGTTCCCCTTTGAGATGCATGAAAGACTATCAACGGAGGGACACTGGCCTCTGAAATCAAATGAACTGTGAAATTAGTTTCAAACTGCAAAGTCGTCAATTTTTTTTTTCATACCACCATTGCCTTTTTCTTTTTTAATTGAATTTGGACTGAACATTAAAATTTTATTTTCCCATATTAAATGTGTAAGCAGCATTGGTCATTGTCTTAACTTTTAAAATTGTAACGTGTAATTAGATGAATTATACTCACTGCTGAAGCTCATTTTATATTACCTAATTATTTTATTGGTATAAAAAAAACATTCGATGTTAATTTCAACGCAGAAATCCAATTTGTGCTAAGTACCCATTAAGAATCTCAAATGGGCGGTGAGCCCTGGAACATCCACGTATTGACGCCTATGGTCCCGAGTGGAGCATTTCGTGTCAATGCAAGTATAAATTAAGAATTTTTCATACAGACAGTTTCGGATTGTGATAGAATTTATCCTTCTATAGCAATCACTTTCAACTGGATGCTCTGCGACGTCACAGTTTGTTGCCCGTGTTCCCAGCAAATCACACGTAGAAAGCAAGAAAGCAGCAAACATACTGTTGATAAAATACAGTCAAACAAGACGAAGTCGATAGTTTTGCAGATGCACTGTTCGTGTACTGGTGATTAATCGAATACTGCCAGTTTTTTTTCTATTCAATTTCATTCACATCATTCCCTCCGTTTCTCTTCTCAACCTATTCTAAGGGGGACATGGTGGCCCAGTAATAGAGCGCTTCCTTCTGGTGCGAGGGGCCCTTGGTTCGATCCCCGGCCAAGTAAGATTTTGATGAACAACATCATGTCTGTGGGTTTTCTCGGGATACTCCCGTTTCCTTCGAAATCTCATTTCACCAATTCTTCCATCATCATTCACTTGCCTTAGTCATTGTCTACCTTAGCCTAAAGGGCATAATCGTGGGACATTAAACTGAAAGATTTCATTTCACTTTTTTTAAAAAAACTTGCTCTCATTCTCTCTCTCCTGGCTCTTATCGTAAAAGCTTGTTCCTATTGTATATAGACAAGTAGGAAATGATTACTCTGTAGGTATAACAGCAATATGATTTTCACGAGATTATTAAATATCTTAAAAGGATTTTGCTTAATATATTTATATAATTTGAGTGTCATGGATATACAAACGCTAATATAGACCTAACTGCTGTAACGACTCCTAAAATTCTTACCAGATACACTTTCCCCGAGAGATTTCTTTCTACCTTTCTTTTTTATTTTAATTGCTCGAAGTGCCAAAAGTGAAATTATATTTTCGGTTAAAAAATAATGTTAATGTATGTTCCTGACTTTACTTGTACTAACAAATAAAAAGAAAAAAAGTGTAAGCTTTCTTTGGTGAAAATTTGAAGAAATTCGGTTGGGTACTAAGGAAGTTACGACAAAAAGAATGTAGCAGAAAATATACGTTTATAAGGTTAACTCCTCGTTGTACCGCCCACGAGGTGATGTTTTAAATTCTAGTCTCAGTTCTTTTGTTTACTAATACACGCACATCATCACAGCACTTTCTCTGTCATTGTGTATTGAACTGTCAATCAACCATTCAACCGAGATATGAATGGTACGCGGCAGTTTGGCCAGTTCGTAAAGAAACTAATACTCCCCCTCTTCTCCGTACGGCAACAAATACTCCCCTCTCCTCTGCTCATCCGACGAAAAGATTACAACAAGAAGCGTGTGGTTTGTCTATTGTCTCTTTATGTCAAAATGTTATCCATAATGTTGGTAGCCATGACAAACTTCAATGTTCCAACTACAATATTTAAGAAATGTTTAAGCGGAGACAACCTTCATATGGTAGTGGTACGATTTGCTTTGGTTAAGTTCTTAAGTATGAAATTTAATGAGTTGTAATACTATGAAATAACTAGAAAAAGTTCACACTAGACCTCATGACCAAAAAAATTAATTGCGTATTAATTCTTTATTTTTCGTTTATTTACTATGTTACTTTGTAATAACATTTCTATGAACGGTTAGCGTAAATTGATAAAATTTTACTTAAATTCGATCAAAAACCTATCAATTATTAAATATTTTTCGAAAATTATCTGGAAATGAGGACCGTAATAAACCTTCCAAAACGATAGATATGGTATAGATATAACATTTTTAAATAATAAATTAACGAAATTCTCTATGATAATACATCTTGTAATATATTATTATTCTGAACCGGAATTGACCCAAAACAAAAACTTTTTTTGTTCTTCGATTTTTTGACTTCACAGAAAGAAGCTTTGGTGGGTTTTACTGATTCAAAGAGACTTTATTGCTCAAAAAACGCAAAATTCTTTATTTGTGAATCGATAATGTAGTAGATAAACCTTTTTATAACTATTTTAATGTAAAATGGTGGAATCAAATCTCACTCCCTTTGAAATAAGAGCCATTTTACAGAAAATACGTAAACTCTGTAAATATTTCATGAAGCAAAATGTTTTAAGAAAGAGCGTATATGAAAAGTATTATATTGTTTTATTAATTTTTACTTTTAATCATAAGTAGAATCTTATGATAGACTCAAAATTACAGCTAAATGTCGAATATCTGAAAAGAAAAGCAATATCTATTATTGGGACCGAAATAGACCTCGAGCAGCTATAGATAGATAGATAGATAGATAGATAGATAGATAGATAGATAGATATTGATATATATACCGTACATCTCTCTCTCTCTCTCTCTCTCTAAAGTAACTATGCAGTTCATAACTTACCGTATTTATTTTCTATTAACCACTTTAAACAAGTGAAATTAACTCGAAGCTAAACTTTAATGTCATGGGAGTTATAAGAGATGCTGGAAGTGATCCCTTTGCACTTGAAGACACAGTTGCACACGTTGCACTTGAAAACGTCGTGCAGAACATTGGGAGTGATGTTCCGAATATGACGTGTCACTGCACCTTGGAGTTCTTGCATGGTGTGCGGATTGCCTTCATAGGCCTTTCCCTTCAACGTATCCCATAGAAAGTAATCCGGTGGAGGCAAGAAGTGCAAATGCAGCTTCTACTGCTGAGGTAAACTTGTCTCCATTGCGGAACACATGCTCCACAAGAAACACTCCTTGTTCAATCGTCAGCATGATGACCTGGATCACAATGGTGTCACACAAGACTTTGGTCTTTAACCAATCAGGACAAATACAAATACCTGGTCAAATGGGGTCAAATATGGTTCATATAAGTTAAACAATGAAAAATGTTTTATTACTAATTGCAATCATATCAGTCATCACTTAGCGCACCACAACATTGCACTCCATAGTTACTTTCTGAACACCCGGTATATATATATATATATATATATATATATATATATATATATATATATATATATATATATATATATATATATAGGCTATTTTAGTGGCTTGTAAAGAGAAAATAAATAGACTTTAAGTTCAACACGGAATGGTGATATAGTGTTTTTATTTACCTTGATTTATTAATTATAGGAAATAACATTCAGTAGTCATTTGATTTATCAATTATTATTATTATTATTATTTACAGACATAAACAATATTTTTGGGTATTTAATATGCCAGAAAACTTTAAATTGTCGAAGGAAGTTCAAAATCCAGTGATATGACTATTTAACTTTTAATACCAACGAATACGACAAGATTGAAAAACCCTCCTTGTTTATCTAGTTTCCAGCATCCATAGATGAGTTTTCTGTGGCGTTCGGGTGCAAACTGGAAGTAGGAGTTTCACCTGAGTTCGAGTTCCATTCAAAAACATATGCATTTCTTTAACTGGCCTTGGTATTCCTATGTGATGTCTTTATCGTTTGTGTAATATGAAAAAATAGAACAAAAGTGAGTTAAGTCAATGTATCAAGAGAAAATTTAAGAACTGTTTCAAAATAAAGCTAGAAAAAAGAAAAGGCAGGTATTTTGTTTTTGCAAGGTTCTTATAAAATAGAGGATCTGCCCTTACAACAAAATCTTGAAGCCATACGTCACAGTTTCGCCACCCCTACTCTGCCCACTCCACCCAATAAGATCGCAATGTGTTGAGCCAACAATCATGGCGGAAACGAAAGTAGCTAATCAGACGATGGCAGATACGAGAGTAGCCAATCAGACGTGCCGATGCTCGATTGTTTTTTGGCTTCATTGGTTTAATAGGATGAAGATACATATGGGCAGATCCTCTATTTATAACATTCTTGAGTTTTTGCATGACCTTTACAAAGCAGGGCTCGCAGGGCTTTTAATTCTCCGTGGCGGAGCCCTTTAAGCTGCAGGGAGGAAAAATAATATGACTAAACGTCACGTGATAGGTGTTACATGAACAAAACACCACATGTTAAGCAAGAAGCATTCATTCTCTTCGTGTTACCCAAAATTGTGTGTAATAAAATCTAGACAGACAGGGTTTGTAGTGCCGAAAGAAAATAACCAGTCCCATGAGTAACGTGTTACTGATCCGCTAAAACTAATTAACACCTATGAGTAACATGTTACTTATTAGCCTTGTAAAGGTTAAAAATAGAAATTAAAAAGTGGCTAAAAGGCTCTTTGATCAATGAGGTTCTGAGTTTAATCCTCAGTGCTTGGATTAGAATTTAGTGTCCTATTCAGAAGCAAGAGTATAGAAGACGTGGATCTACACGCCTGGAATCGATCCTGGATCTTTCACTCCAGAGGTTGCTCTACCACTGAGCCACCATGCCCCCCAAATAACAATAATAAAATTATCTGAGGAGCACCATGCATCAAGAACAATTGGAAGGATTAGCACATCTTTTCATTCGAGCAATCCGTTATGAAGCTGTACTTCGAAGAATTGACAGACAGATTTACCACAGTCAAAGCAAGAAGCAGGGAATTTTAAAGATATGAAAAATGTTATAAAGTACTATATTTATGACAGCATTAATCTAGAAATAAATTATATATATTTTGCATATAAATTGTATTTAGAGTTGCACATTTCTAATATGGAGGCTAAAAAATTATTCAGTCATAACATTTGCAAGGACGTAAATTACTAGTTACAGAAAATAAAAGAGTAAGACCACGTTAATTCTTTGATAGGGGTCCATAAACCCCTAGTTCCACCTCTGTTGATCAATGATCTGCTTTCTACGAACCCTCCTGTTTCATACTAACCTGACACGGATTTGATGCAACACTAGCTTGTAGTGCCCAACTTAGCGCCGTAACTTAGATTTTTTGCGGGGGGAATAAATAGGCGTATTTGAGTTTGCCCTAGAAAAAGTAGTATTTTCTAATTCTTGGGTCCCCCTCTTTCCACCTTTCGCTTACTCTTTATGGTCCCAATGGAGCTTGTGGGCCCTCCCGGATGCCAAGGTCTGCGGGACCGTTAGTTACGCCCCTGCGCTTGTTCCATACAAGACAAATTAATTAAGAGGACAATACGGTATTGACAAATCTCAAAGCCATACGAATATTATTTCTAGGCCCACTAATAGTAGACATATTTTTACTGAAGTGGGCCCATGACTCATTTTTGTTTTATTTCCCCTTCGTGTGCTGTTTTGTTTGTGTAATGTAGTGAGCCTGTTTGATGCTTCACTTATAATTTCATGTTCTTATCGTAAGTGGAGTAAGATAATTTTGTCTCAAAGTGAGTCCCTCTCTAACGGCGGGGAGCTTCCCTGGGGGAGGCAGTTGCCCCTTGCCCCTCACAAGTTACGGCCATGGCCCAACTGCACGTCTTTTGTCGAAAAAAACTAACTAACTAACTAAACTACACCTGCCTATTGTTCGATTCTCATGAAGACGAATTGGAGCATACAATATAGCTAAAACCCGAAAAATAGATTAAAAGACTTTCTTTTTGTGCTCCGAACTAAATGCAACAAGGCCAAAATGTTCTTAATTTGCACTGTCACTTGACCAGTACCGGTACTCAAGTTGTGTACAGCTCACAGATGACGAGAAGAACCCTAGCAGAAGTAGTGTGACGTAGGTATGGGCTCGCCCACTTTTTGCACGGGGGTTTCAAATGGCACCACGGAATAGCACACAGATAACTTTACCCGGAGTAGCCGAGGGCATCTAAGTATAGACTACACCTCAAAAACCGAAAATGGACTTGACCGTGTCGTTGACCTTTCCCCGTTTCCTCTGTTTTAGGGTTCTTCTCGTCATCTGTGAGCTGTACTGTATACATAAATTGGGAAACAAGATAAAGCATTGCATTACAAAGTTTACTCAGATCATATACAAAAGTCAGGCTTTTCGTTGTGCGCACGCTCACCATAAAAAAAAATAATGTGTGATCTAATAAAAAAGTTCTCATGGGTTTATTTTAAAATAAAAAATCCCACTTGGACAAAGATTCATTTAAGCACAATATATTCGTACCGCGTAGAGAGTGAACATAGATCAACAATTATTTTACAACGTATTTAATATTTGATGACGTTAATAGTTTCATTTTCCCTCAGTCCCTGTCTCTCATTCTCTCATACTCTCTCTCTCTCTCTCTCTCTCTCTGTCACACACACACACACAAACAATCAATACTACACAGAGAGAAAGGAAATTACCAAACACAACAAGAGGAAGTTCACCTGAAACATTGTCACGCCATCAGTAGTCCCTATGTTCAGGGCTAAAAGTGAATCTCAAAAGGTAGGTTGACGGATGACTTCACGCCGTTTCCCGTGCCTATCTTTGGTCATTTTTTTTACGAACTGGGGGGACGTCATAGATATTTTTAGAAGTGGAGGAACAACGTCCTCCCGTGCTTCCCCCTCACTTTTACCCTTGTCAAGCGTCATCATTTGATTTGGCCAATAAGAGTACTACTACGAGCATTATTGGACGAAACTCTCGCTGTATTGATTTATTTCGCTCCATTTTCATTCATTAGAGGTGGAGCAATAGTCAATGGGCGGAAGAGTCCTCTTCCAATCCCATGTCATGAGGGTCTCCGATGGAAAACATCATGTCGGCAGGTAAGTTTGTCCACGATACGAGACATGATAAAGTTTTCGTGAGAAATGTAAAATACGGAGCCCTTCCAATAGAAAAAGATAAACTTTCCGAGACGAGATGTTTTCCTTCAACACCTTTAAGAGATCAGTCAATCTCAAGCGAAAAAAATCTTACTTGAGTAAAGCATATTTCCTTACAGTGCATTAAGTAGAAAGTTCATTAAATATGAAACTGGTTGCATAAAATATTAATAAATAGATCAAGATATTTAGAATATTTAATGTATAGTAAATATTATACATGAATGTAAAACAATTAGTGAAATTAACAATACAGCATAATAAATCATAATTTAGAATAAAGCATAATTAAACAAAAAATAAAGCATAATGTAGGTTGCTCTACTAATTAGTATTTGATTGCCAAATAATCTGAGAGTTGCATTCTTTACATAACTGCAAATCACAATGTTTTTTTTGGAATTATATCGGGATGTGCATATGTGTAGAACGAATCAACAGTCTCTTGCTTTAGAATAGAATATTTAATTATGACATTATGTCAAGCTGTTGTCTCGAGTATTATACACGGGCATTTTGCAAATCTCTTAAATCGACATAACTTAAATGAAAACACAAAAAGTTGAAACTAAAATTTAACTTTGCAGGGCCTTTTGCCTGCAAAGGTTTTCACAATGTCCTCAAAACATAGCTTTGAAGGCAACTTATGCTCTATGGCAGTAGTTTTCAAAGTGGGGTCCTCGAACCCCTGGGGATCTGTGGGACCTAGCAAGGGGGTCCGCAATGCCTAAAAATTGAAATGTGTTGTAATGAAATGGAACTTACAGCTATTATGCAAGAAGTATTTTTCTCAGGTACTAAAAAGAAAGAAATTAGAAATTATAACTACGTTTGTAAATTTAAATGTTTTCCTGCTTTACTAAATTTCTGCTCTGAAACTAGTGAACCATTACATAAGACTACTTCAAATGAGAGAAATTCCCTTCTTTGTTAGAACACTTTTTAAAAGCAGTTGTACAAATGTATGATACATTAACTGCACGACGCCTCGGAATTTCGTGGATTTCATCTTCAAGTGGCGGAAAGCTCCCACTACTACCACCAATTCCATATTTTTAAAAATAAAGAAGTAAATGTTAATCATTTCTATGCTTATAAACATCAAGTCTCCACTGAATTCTGGGATTTCTAAAAAAAAAGAAAAAAAAGATGAGAAACCCCTCCCAAAATATGTTCCTAGATCCGCCACTGCGAGTAACTCTTGACTCAAATTGGTTTGCCTGTGCACTGTGAGTATGAAGAGTTGTCTAAAAAGGCTTTGCAACATTTGATGCCTTTCCCTAAAACTTAATTATGTGAGCAGAGCTTTTCTGCTCTTTGTAGTATTAGGTATAAAACCTTAAAGCGAGAAATCGTCTTAATGTGGAATGTGACTTACGATTGATAGTGAAAAAAATTATTCCAAATTTCCAGCGCGATTATGGAAAACCATAAAGAATTTCATTCCTCACAATAGTGACCCCACATTTGAGAACATTGTTTATCAAGTGGATTTTTTTAAAAGTAATTTTCAATCTTGAAAGCTACTGTAATGTCTCTTGAAACAATCATGTATCTCTAGAAGTATGCCTAATTACTTATTGCATTATTTTTCTTGGTCTTTTTCTTGTCAGTGGTAATTCTAATTAGTATATTTTCTTAATACCACGTTTATATTTCAGATAGCATTGCAAGGGAGTCCACAGATCAATTTCCGAATGAACAGGGGGTACGATGAACTTCCAACGCGTTACCGGAAAGTTTGAGAACCACTGCTCTATGGATATAGGTCTAGTTCTAAGATTGCTTACTCTTGCTGTTCTGTTAAGTTTCTGAGGTATTTTTTTTATGATCTTTAGTTTGCTAAAACTCCTTTCCTTGCCTTACAGTGAAATAATATATTTGCCCAGTTTTGCGCCCCAATCCGGCGCCCGAGGCACAAACCCCGTTTGCCTCCTTAGTTACGTCACTGCGTCACGTGGTATAACAGTGGAAAAAAGGAACTACTTTTTTTAAAAAAAAAAAAAAAAAAAAAACTTTATACATCGCACCATTTATCACTGATAGCAAAAGCAGTCACAGTATATTATTAGTGAACCTTAATGTTGTATTTAATAACTAATCATTGGTCTATATTTTGCTGGTTATTATTAACCCCATTCCGTATTCTGTTGTTATGGAATTGAATAACGATATTAGATCTATATCACCTTTCTTCTTCTTCTTTCCTCACCCATAGATTGGTGGGTAGCATGTAAATTTTAATACTTTTCTCTCCCTTAGGGAATGTTTGGAAAGTTATTCCTGACACCAAGATAAAACGAAAAGTATAGACTAACCTGGGTGTAGAAATGTTTCCTTTCAGCGCTATGACTAGCCCGAAATTTCTCGGAAAAAGGCATAAACAGCTATAACTCGAGAACAAAATGTCGGATCGAAGTCTGATAAATGGAAACTTCTATTATTTTTGGTCGTAGATTCCTTTAAAGCACAATTAGAAGTAGTGTGGGGCGATACAAGATGACCCCGATTGTTACTTAGAAAGTCCTCGGTCTGTATACACGATATGAAGTTTTCTTGGTGATCCTGTCCCTTACATGCTTCAATGATCCCGTATCACCCAGTATGCTAGGTTTAGAGTTTTATCTATCCATATATCAAACACATATATTTTTTGGTAATCTATGATGATTGCATTCTATATGCTAACTATATGGTTTTTTGGCGGCAACATGCAAATGATCTATTGCTTCTGTAGTACTACGCGTGTTACTCTGCCCGAATAAAAGGAAAATGAATTTCCCAGTAAACACAGATCGAAGGAACGTAAGAATCTATGTTCAATTGTTTGGATTTACTCTCTGGAAGGCAGTCTGAGCTTTGGTGACAAAACAAAATTTGAGAATTGAATGTATTTGAGAATAGAGTGTGAATAGAAATATCATCTCATTTTCTTGCACGAATGTTTGGATCAAGAATTATGGAAAAAAGCCCTTTTACTTACTTCTTTTTTGCACTGCTGAACGCAGAGCAACAACAGTCGCTATGCGAATTCCTTATTCAGAAAACACGAGCATCTTCATTGCTCAAGGGTAAGTAACTTATTATAGTAGAAATACAAAGTAAACCAATTTTTCTTATGAGCAATAAAACTGTCAACAGTCCATTAGTGCCACGTACTGACTACCAGTAGCGTTAAATTTTTCTCTAGCTGTTCGTGTCTCTAGCTGCAACGATTGTGATCGAGATGCCATGAGATATATTTCAGTTTAATGTCCCATTATTATGTTCTTCAGGCTAAGGGAGACGATGATGAAGACAAGTGAATGATGATAAAAGAATCGATGAAATGAGAATGTGGGAGAAAAGGGAATACTCCGAGAAAACCCTCGGACACAATGTTGTCTATCAAACATTTCCTTGGCCGGGGACCCCAGGCACCAGAGGTAAACGCTCAGCCACTGAGCCACGATTATGATCGAGATGATACTCTGTTCCTGAACATTACCTCATACCAAATGTATTCATTGATTCAGCAGTTCCCAAGCAGTACGCGGAATCTATTTATTTTTTCATTATAAGAAGTAGCACATTCTTTGGCTATTCTTTATGGAGAAGCCATTTCAGGACTAAGATATAGGCCTACCAATAGCAAGTAAAAATAATATTTTTCTTTATTTATTACTAAATAATCAATGGGACTCCTGAAGATAATAACAAGCATTTATTTCGGAATCAAAATTCTCCAAAATTCGAAAACCTTGGAATTTGAACGAAAAATCAATCAATCAGCATCATCAATCGTCTATAAGAAGTACGAATTTAAAATTTATAGACTCTATCAACCAAAGCTTAATATAAAACATACAGACCCCATGCAATTGTACAAGCTTTATATAATGCGTTGAGGTGGGCTGATTTCTATTTCTTTTAATCGCTTCATTAAATATCATTTACCCATATATTTTATATATTCTAATTCCCTTTTTTAAACAAGAATTTTAGGAATCATTCAAAAAGATGCATCAAACGATTGCGATCTTGGTCAAGGATTTTAGGAATGATCAAAAAATCATCAAAAGATTGGTCAATAATTAGTTTCTGGATCAGGGGCCACAAAATTTTCGAACGGCTCCTAAATCAATTTTTTCGTACTTTTTACATCACACTGAGTTTGGGTTTGGCTACACTATATGTAGTTCTCCAGATACAAGGCCTACAAGAAAATTTTTGGTTGAAATTTATTGGATTTTTTGATCCAAAGATGAGATAATTCAATGATCACTTTGTATTTCATTATGTCATTGTATTTTCATTTTAAATCCATATTTCCGAGTATTGTTAGCATTTACTATTGCGGTTTCTTAGTTTTTAGACTAACAACTTACATCATTATGACAAAAAATCATTCACTATATTTCCAGTGTATTACCCTGCCACGTATTGATACTTTCCTCACCAGAAAGCTCTAGCACTGGCGTCGTTAGCTTTTTAAATCTTTGGGATCGGATGAATCAAAATCAAAATCCTCTTTCCGACAAAAGGTATATATGCAAAGTTGTCTTAGTTTCTTTAAATACATTTGACTAAAATCTGGGGTGGACGCGTCCCCCCCGCTAACGACGCCCTTGGCTCTAGGCCACTTTCTGTACATTACTTCGTGAATCTCTTTTCTTTTTTTTTTTTCAAAATTACTTTGAAAAAATATTTTGAATAATTACTTTATTCAAAATTAAGGGAGCATAGATCAGTTGTAGAGCACTTATCTCTGGTGTGTGAAGTCCCTGCTTCAATCTCCAGCCAAATAAGTTTGTGGTGGTCAATGTCGTGTCTCCTTGGGTTTTCTTGTGTTACTTCCGTTTCCTCCCACTTTCTCATTCCACCAATTCTTCCATTATCATTTATTTGCTTTAATCATCGTCTCCTTTAGCCTAAAGCGCATAAACGTGGGACGTTAAACTAAAGATTTCATTTTTTTTTTCAAAATTAAACAACAAATTACTTAAGAAGTTCCGCTTAGTGGAAAAGTAGCATTTGTTTTGTACAGAAGAAACCTCGTGAGAATGCAGAAACAGCTTCGTAAAAGTAGGAAGTTTATGCAATATGGATTAGTGGGAAGAACCAGGAGACAGTACTGAGACAATTTGTGTTTCACAAACGAAAAGTTTCGTTTTCATGTTTGCGATCTCTGCTTTCCGTGAGGCAAGTAGAAAGAATTGGCGTGAAAGTTGGTATGAAACAATGACGCCATAACCAATGAAGAATTGGTGAGATCATTTTGATCCAGCAGGATTTAGACTTACAGTAACTTGCAGTGATTGGTAATCTTTCTTGGAAGCATGCAGGACTAAAGTAATTTTTTCTTGGATGTAACCCTAGCATGTAGACATTTCTTTTCTACAGTGATGTGTGGAGTGATTAAAATACGTGACTTAGCTTCCCTCAAATCGTTAATTGATTCGTATTCTCTTCATTACCTTTATTGTTGGGTGTAAATATTAGTATGGACACACACTTGCATTTGTATTCAGTTTTTGTTTACCATTGTGTTTAAGGGCAGCATGCCTAACAAAGTTTTAACTGAAATGAATAATACCTGTATATTAATTTTATGCCGAAGATTCTACAGGTATGTGGGTCATTTACAAACTTGAATGCTAAATTCTTTATGTCCCCTCATACTATATTCATCGAATATATATAAATATACTACGTGTTCACACTACGAACATATTCTTAGGTATTGCAAGATCGCAAAAGAATTATAATTTTGTCTTTCTTCCTTTCCCCAATGTGTACGTGTGCATGTGCAACTGATAGCTTATGGAAGATTATTTATCTGAATGTTTCCTTGTCTTCCTTTCTTAGTAATATGGAATGAGTTGCTGTTTCTTAATGTGCTTCAGAACAGAACCCTGAGACGAATATTCGGACTCAAGAGGAACGGAAATAAAAATGACGCAAAAATCGTAACAAGGAACTGTACATATAATTTATATAGTTCACCAAACATTGTTAGGGTCATTAAGTTTAGAAGGCTCAGGTGGGCAGGTCATGTAGCCAGGATGGAAGAAAGTAGGAACGCTTTCAAATTTTAACTGGAAATCCAATCGGGAAAACGACCAATAGGAAGAGCCATGCGCGGATGGGAGGGCAATATTCAGATGGATTTCGCAGAAATAGGAATACAAAGTAGAAACTGGATCCAGTTTGCTAAGTACAGAAGTCAATGGAGAGCTTTTGTGAACGCGGCATTGAACCTTCGGGTTTTAAAGATCATAGAATTAGTCAGTTAGATATTGCTTATCCAAGTAGACCCTATATATAAATAAATATTTTGATGTAAATGATGCTTTGTATGATATTTAAATCTAATATCTTTAGATTCTTTTTCATTGATGTTAATAAGGAAACTATTTGTCCAAATGATTCTCGTATAGGTTCCGAGTGCATAATGTGAGGCTAGCCATATCGAAATGAAACTGTATTAGCACATACTAAGTTAATGTTGCTAGTCATATGCCCTTACAATGTTTGTTCGATTTAGGCACTGGCCAGTGCTTAGTCAATCTAAACGTAATTCATAGCCCCTGCATAACTTCTACTGTTGCAATTGTGAAGTTTACTACATGCAAATGTACACTTCTTTGTTGTTGTATAGTTTAATACTTTACTTTGAGGAACTTCAGCTATTTGCTAAATAGGTTATGAGAGCGCGAAGCTTGGGAGAGTCAGGACAGGAGAGATCTGAGTCTATTTGCTTTGTTCACATTTCTTAACGTTTGAAGTTAATTATAAAAGAAAGAATTGATTTATTATAGTGTAGCTTAGTTTTGAATATTAAAGGGATGTTATAATTTTTATCTGGTAGTAGTTATAACGTAACTTCTCCCTATAGCCAGTTATCTTCGCTTTGGTTAAGCTTTTATTTGTAAGCTGTTCCTCCATATTAAGAATTATTGTAGGGCCCTATATATTGGTATTGAAACGATGGAATGTGTACTAGTGGACATGTTCAATTTTGTGATTTATATGTGTTTGATACTCTGTAAAATATTATTTAAGAAGGCTCGCGAATTTGTCGTATACGTGTTGCATAGTAAGTGATTTTGTTATCAATGGAGGGAAGCTTAATTGTGATTACTTTATATCATAATAAAATAGTGTGTGATTTGTATCGAATAAGGCAAGCTATTACCAGTACAGTGCTTTTAAATCTATTTTCTTCGCTATGGGCTAGATTTCCTCATCAGGAATTCGAAAAGGAAACCTAATTTTGAAATTGGAACCAGCTTTTGGTCTATGCCAAACCAGATTGTTCCATTTTTTGGGTATTAACAAGAAATTTATACATTTGAACATGAACACTCCTACATTTTATCAACGGCTACCATCATTTTAAATACGGACTGAAACTTCCTGTCAATTTGTGCGTTTATTATTATTATTATTATTGTGTCCAGAAAGAAAGTATATTTATTCGTTCTATACAACCAAATCAATTCTATATTGACAACTTAATCGAAAAGGTGAATTGTGTTTGAGTATCTTTTTGTGCTACATTGCATTCGATTTTGAGATTGACAATTAAGAAGTATATCCAATTGTTATAGGCAAGTACCAATATTTTCTTTTGAATTATAATCAATATAAATTCTTCTGTATTTCTTCGTTTTATATCTACGGTACGTAATAAGCCTATACTCCTTTGTATTTTGGGTAATTATATCAAACAGTTTTTAATCCTTTTGTATCTGTAACATTTTCAATTCATATCAATTCCATATATTTAGTCCTAGTTTATAATTTGATTTAATGTGACTTAGAAAATTATTTTATTTCTCTCTCTCTCTCTCTCTTTTGACAATACCATTAGCAGAAAGCTTAATCTTGGTTAAGTTGGTTCGATCCTGTAAAAGTCTACATCACCTTCCTTTCTTTAGTGATTTCGGATTTTTTCTTTTATTATTTTATATGCTATTTTGGGGAGAAATAAAGTCTAAAGTCCGGTTGCGCTTAATATAAGGGTTTTACAATAAATATTATTTCTTAAATAATTGGCCCCTGTTACAAGACCTGTATTTCACGTGGTCAGATTCGATAAATGGTCAGATCTTTATCAGAGCTCAGTGCGTGTAGCTTTGTCAAGCAACACGTCACGTCACAAAATATAATTACGTTCCAGACATTCACGTTTCGCTCAATACAACTCAGGAAAGTTCATGCCGTGTTCGCTCTTTACTGCTATCTCTCTCTCTCTCTCTCTCTCTCTCTAGATATATATATATATATATATATATATATATATATATATATATATATATATATATATATATATATATATATATATATATATATATACTTACACATTAAACTTAAAATATAAACACAAGTTTCTTTAGAGTAAAATGATTAGGTATGCTGCCTATTGACCATGAAAAGGCTTGAAATTCAGAAAGTTTACATTGATATATTTTTTTCACAGCAAAGTATTACCCTACAATCTCGAAAGTAATTTTACTTTTAATCTTTTGCCTTTGCTTTCAAAAACTCTCCTGAGCCGCCATAATCAGTTTCATTATTGTTAGTTGTCAGGGGTTGTGGGTACGAGTTCTCCTTAAGTAAGCAACAAGAGTTAAGTGTTAGTCGAATACTATCTCTGTGTATCTTTGGTCTTCCTTTGGAACTTACTTAGAGTGTAGAAAATGGGAATGAAGTGAGTGATGTGTAAAAGATGACATAGAGCACAATTTCATGAATAGGCAGAGCTGTAGCTAGAGGGGGTCGAGTGGGGCAGTTGCCCCGGGAGCTGACAGCAAGGGGGCGCCGAACGAGCAAGAAGAAAGAATATATGTCGGAAAAGAGTAAACGACGCGGCGCCCTGTAAAAGAATTGGCGCCCCATTAAATCAATATTCTTGTCAGTTTGCAAAGAAGTACATTTGTTAAAAAATTTCTTGCTCACTCCGCTTGCAACCCAAAATTTTCAATGAGAGTCACAAGAAGTTTTTACTTATTACTTATAAAATATATTATATGCGATCTGCTAATGACAATGTGATATACAAGGGGTTTGGGTACAAAAACTCGCGGCCAGAACCTCGCGGCGACAACCTCGCGGACCAAAACCTCGCCTGGTCAAAACCTCGCCTCCCAAAACCTCGCGGCCCAAAATCTCGCCAGGCCGAAACCTCGCCTGGCCAAAACCTCGCCGCCCAAAACCTCGCGGGACAAAATCTCGCCGGGCCAAAACCTCGCCTGGTCAAAACCTCGCCTGGCCAAAACCTCGCCGCCCAAAACCTCGCGGGCCAAAATCTCGCGGGGCCAAAACCTCGCCTGGCCAAAACCTTGCCACCCAAAACCTCGCGGGCCAAAATCTCGCCGGGCCAAAACCTCGCGCCCCAAAATATCGCCATACCCAAAATCTCGAATGACCAAAATGTAAATGTTCCAACAGATGATAAGGATGACGGTATAAAAGACGCTGTTTCAGAAGAAGTATCACGGGTATTTGACCAAGTCCCGCGATACCATATGAAAATTCTATTTCTGTGTTAGAGGATTTCAATGTGAAGGTAGGGCGACAGGATGTTTTTAAACTGGTTACAGGGAAAGAAAGTCTGCATAAGGAAAGTAATGACAACTAACGAGGTTAGTTTCGTGAACTTTGGAACATCCAAAAACTTAAAATTTTAACAAAAATCTAATAATATTTATGAAAATATGAAACAATATATGAGTTTTTACGACGTCCCTTGATTATGTCCTATAGGTTAAAGAAGACGTAGATGACCAGGATGAAGGAAATGATCGAATAAAGAAAGTGGGAGGAAACGGGAATAACCCGAGAAAGCCCACGCACACGATGTTTTGTATCTTCTTCTTATTATTATTATTATTATTATTATTATTATTATTATTATTATTATTATTATTATTATTATTATTATTATTATTATTATTATTATTATTATTATTATTTGTAATGTGGAATTGCATATTAGGAAACACATTGGGTAAATTTTAAAGAAAAGTTTCATTCGCGGCGAGGTTTTGGCACGGCGAGATTTTGAGCGGCGAGGTTTTGGCCCGGCGAGATTTTGTCCCGCGAGGTTTTGGGCGGCGAGGTTTTGGCCACGCAAGGTTTTGGCCCGGTGAGATTTTGTCCCGCGAGGTTTTGGGCGGCGAGGTTTTGGCCACGCGAGGTTTTGGCCCGGCGAGATTTTGTCCCGCGAGGTTTTGGCCGGCGAGATTTTGGGCGGCGATGTTTCGGCCGCGAGATTTTGTCCGTATACCATACAAGGTGCCGAGTAATGACTTATAGTGTATGCAGGAGCGTTTTCAAAATCGGAAACGATCAAAGTCTGAAATACGTGTTCAGCGTTGTAATGGTGATGAGTTTGCTTAGTTAATCATGCTTTTCTGCCCAGTCGGATTAAACACGATGGTAAGAATAAAGGTATGAAACTGAGAGGGGTGTAGAGACACAAACAGAAGCTGGTCTTTGCGCTAGAATATTAAAATGAAGGTAAACAAGGGAAATAATAGTATATTCGAAATCAAAGTGTAGAGGCTGAAAGGACCAACGAATTTCGTCTTTCTCTAAGACTAATCAGTACCAGTTTTTTTTTATTTATTTATTTATTCCATTGACATATAAAATGCTTCCAATTTAAAGGAATTTATTGGGATCATTTCTCCATCAACTAGTTGTATCGCCAGGTTATGCTTTCTGTGTATACGTATCAGTTGTGATTTGTTTTATCTATCTACATACAGACAAAACATAAATCTTCTGAATTTCCGTTATGTTTCACAAAATATTTCTTACCGTCAAAGAACTAACTAACTAACTCTATGGCCTATAGAATCCGAAGATTCAATGCCGCGTTCATAAAACCTCTTCAATGTCTTCTGTCCTTACCCAACTGAATCCAGTTTCTACTTTGTATTCCTATTTCTGCAAGATTCATCTTAATATTGTCCTTCCATCTGCATCTAGATCTTCCTGATGGATGTTTTCCGATTGACTTTCCATTCAAAACTTTGAAAGCGTTCCTACTTTCTTTCATTCTCGCTACACAACCTGCCCAATCGTGCCTCCTAGATTTGATGACTCTAACAATGTTTGGTAAAGAATGTAAATTATGCAATTCGTCGTTATGAAGTTTACCCCATCCCGCACTGCCGCTCCTCTTGGGTCCGATTATTCGTCTCAGGATTGTATTCTCAAATACTTTCAATTTGCGTTCTTCTCTTAAAGTAAGCGACAATATTATGCAACAATACAGAACAACAGGCATCGTTCTATATATTTTGAGCTTCAATTCCCTCGACAGAATTCGCGAATACAAAATTTTTGAACTGAATAATAACATGAATTCCCTGCTTTCAGTCGACATTTAATTTCTTCGTGGATATGATTTTGGTCTGTTAATATTGATTCTAGATACTTGAAAGTATCCACTTTATCGAAAATATTATTTGATACTTTGATGCATCCATAATTTGCAGTATTACAATCCCAGTGAATTTCTATGTATTTAATTTGTTCTGCATTTACTTCTAAACCTTCAAGCATGTAATGATGTCTCTGCATTTCTTTCTATTGTTCTCCTATCAGATTTACATCATCAGCATGCACCATATCCTGGTGAATACCATTCAGCTCTAGGCCCTGGTTGCTATCTCTGATTTTCCTTATAGCGTACTCCAGAATAAAGTTGAAAAATAATATCGACAACGCATCTCCTTGTTCAGGCCATTCTCGACGAGAATGCTCATGGACAAGAATTTTTCTACCCGTACTTTACTTTGGGATTCGTTTAAACATATCTTAATCTAACTAACTTTTTTTCGGTATCCCAAATTCTGCAAGAATGTTGTATAATATTTATCTCCTAATAGAATCGTAAGCCTTTCTGAAATCAATAAATAATTGATGTACCAGGGTATTGTATTCGCATTTCTTTTCGAGTATTTGTCGAATGGTAAATATCTCGTCCATAGTTGATTGATTTCGTCTAAATCCACACAGATAACTTCCAATAATTCCATCCGCGTATGGGATCAATCTTGCCAATAACATGTTTGGGAGGATTTTATAGGATGTTGACACAAGAGAAATGCCTTGATAATTATTACAATCCGCTTTGTCGCCTTTCTTATGAATTGGAACAATGATTGATTCTTTCCACTCTTGTGGGAATTCCTCCTTGTTCCAGATAAGGAGAATGAGTTTGTGTACCTTGTTCCACAATTTTTCTCTCTAGCTAAAATTAACTCAGCCGGGATTTCGTCTACACCCAGAGATTTGTGTTTATTTAATTTCTTTATAGCAAATTTCTACTTTTGTTCGTCTGGGCTCCGAAATGTATGGTTTCGTCTCTCTTTAATATATACGCCCGAGGTTGGTCACCTTTCTTAAATTCGTTGATGGCATTGAACATGTCTCGATTTTTTCTTTACTTTTATCTTCAAATTCAATAATTTAAGCTTTCAATAAATCGCTTTTCTCTCTTCTAAACATTTTAGAAGTTTCCCGTCTGATGTCAACGAAATTTTGTGTAGCCAACGCAGTTTCACCTATTTTCCCTTCTAAGTTAGTTTGGTGCATTCTTGGCTGAAATATGATTTGTTCCTACTTATTTCCGCGTGCCCCAATTTTTCTCTTGTTGAAATTTTAATGCTATCCCTAATTTGAACCCAAGTATCCTCGACATTAGTGTTCTCAAAACCTTTTAAAAACGAGAATATATTACACTCCAATCTGGTATTCCTCTCTTGCCTGGTTTTTCTCTAATTTCTTTAAACTGAACCTCTCCGTTTTCAGATGTTGAATATTCTCTTTATTCAACGATAATCTCTCTCGCTTGTTATAACTGCTACCAGATAGGGATCAATGCCACAATCGGGTCCTCTGAACGAGCGAACATCAATTATGCTAGCCTGTTTTCTTCTATCTACTAAAAAAGTCACCAATTTGATTGTGTATTCTTCGATTTGAGGAGGTTCGTGTGTATTTATGAACGTCGCGATGTGAGAATTGTGTACTTTTCACGATGAGGTTTTTGTATATTGCAAAGTTCACAAAACTAGCGGAGTGTCATTACTTTCTTATGCAGACTTTCTTTCCCTATAATCGGTTTGGAAAT
Organism: Thermobia domestica; assembly: GCF_964235325.1. Lineage (NCBI taxonomy): Eukaryota > Metazoa > Arthropoda > Insecta > Zygentoma > Lepismatidae > Thermobia > Thermobia domestica. The sequence goes on from NC_137458.1 coordinate 25,400,324, forward strand.
ATCCTGTCGCCCTATCTTCGCATTGAAATCCTCTTGTAGAATTTTCATATGGTATCGCGGGATTTGGTCGAATGCCCGTGATACTTCTTAAAAAGTGTTTTTATTTCGTATGTTTTTCTTCTTTTGGGTATGTACAATTAAAACAATAATATCACACCACGGACCCTTAAGAGTAATAAAAGAAAGTCTATCATTAACAAATTCAACTCGTTTAGTTGCTGATTTTAAAAGAATTGAAGTTAAAATGTTATTTATATGGTCACATACAGAATACCATTACAAAAGTTTGCAATTATTAGTGGAAATTAATATTTTATTTTATCAGCAGCAATGGTACTACAACCTGATTTACCTATAATTTCATGAGTCTTTTCCTTCAACACTGTGTTTTTCAATGATGTGTAATTTTACATCATACTCTGTACAAATTATTCTACCTTCAGCATTTCCTCTACCCCATATTGGTGGTTCATTATACTTTCCCCAACATCTTTTGCTGTAAATTCAATACGCGAAGCGTATATATTAATTGGTTCTGTTGTACGCCGTAACTCTTCTGTCAGCCACGAGTGTTGGTTTTCCAATTCATTCTCTGCATATTTCTTACAAACCTTTCTAAAAGAGTTCACTGTAAAATCCTTCTGAGGCTTTACTTGTTGAAGACCTTGAGCCACTGCATCAAAAAAGCAATCTCCATCACCAACTGCGTTTCCTATCCAAAAGTTCTCTGGTAGTAATTCCAATTGATCTGGAATAAAAAAAAGAAAAGTGTTAGTAAGAGCTGTTTCAGTACACGAAATTACAAGAACAACTAACGTGAACTCATCTCTATATATGAAAGAACAAGTCCTGAATGGTCGACTGACACCCGGATCAACATCCAGCCCAATCTGATTTTAGTCCAGGAAACAGAGGATTTTACCTGCATTCATTTTAGTTCTGGAAAACAGGCTTAACTAATTAATTAATTTTATTTCTTTATTTATTTGGTCCCTGAATCCTCATAACCTTGAAAGGTATCGTTCAATGAGGGATTTACTTCTTTCGTCTGTGAATTAGGCAAAGTGACAAGTCATCTTAGTAGCAGAGATTCCTATATTTTAACATTCCTTTGTACTAAGAGATTACTCCGGTTATTTTTATCCTTTTAACACTTTTTTCTCTGTAATTTGGAGTTTTTTTTTTAATTATATAGTTAAGTGCCCTTATCGAGCATTGAGGCTAAAGGAGATATGGATCTACAATTCAAAGGGAATTCGAATCATCACAATTATCTCAAATTTCAACTCCTTCAAACTCTCACCGTAAGAACAAAATTTGACCACGTACACGAACGGTCTGCGTACTAGCCACTAAGAAGTAATTTGGAGAGACTCAGTCTTCTCCATTCATTGACGTTGTTGTCGAGTGAAATTTAACATTCCTTCTTACCATCGAGGCTATATAAGACTAGAATCTACTGTTTGAAATGGATTCAAACCACTACTCGGTTTGAATCCATGGTAAGAACTCTGTACGGGAATCGAAACCGGAGCCATGCATACAAAAGTCATGGGCGTTAGCTACTGGGCCATTACGATGCACTCGATAATTGAAATTTCACGATTAAAATGTATACTTTGAAAAGAAAATAAGTATTTTATCTAAGATTTAAATTTATATCTACCACTGAACTTAAATATACAATAAATAAATAAATGCATACATACATATAAAAGCAAAGCACTTTTTATACTTCAATCTAGGAATCATTTAAAATGTTTACCTGAATTGTTATTTTCTTCTGTGTGGCTTGTAAGTTCACCATTGTAATTTGTCTCTAAACCATGTTCTATTTCGTGTTCAGACATGATGAACTGTATTATGCAGATAACCAAAGTGGGTTATCTATGGTGTTGTTTACATAGAAAACGTATTACAGTCTAAGAAATGATCTCACACTAGAAGATACTTATTCATTGAGTTTGCACGATATAAATCACTCTTAATTCTTGCAGTGTAGAAACATCACACACACAATTCAACTGCTCACTTTCTCGTTGTTCTTCCACGAACATTTTTCAGTTCTTACAAATAATATACGCAGGGGTTCCCATCCCCCCCAAAGCTGATGGCGCACTCCCCCCCAAAACTAATAATCTCTTCTCTCCTCAAAACTCAAGTCCTCTAAAAACAATTGCCCAGTGTAGCAGTAGTTTTTATAGTACTAGTAATTGTTATTTATGTTGTTGTTTTTATTTCCTGTAGTAGTATTATAGAATGCTTGTAGTAGTAGTAGGGGCAGTAGTAATTATAAAAATGGCATTACTTTTATTAGTAGTCTTGGTAGTGTACAATACTAAATATGTTCTATAAGGATATTGAAGGGTATAAAAACTTCTACACACTGTGTATGGCACAGGTATTCTTTTTTTTTTTTTTTTTACAATTAGTAGTATTATTTTTTTCTTTACAAAATATTGATATAATTCCCTTGTACATGAAAAGTAAGACGCAAGTTACAAGTTATTGAGTTTGATACCAAAAGAAAATGTTATCCTCGAAATTAGCCTACAAAAAGAAGTGATATCCAACAAAAACATTCCTGTAAAAGAGACAAGTACGAGTGGCCTTAAAAAGAATTGAAATCACAAAAATAGGCGCCAAGTTCTGGTGGACAACAGTTACAAACACTCACTGGCTCACTTCAAATTTAGATTTGAAACTTGGCTGTTGTCTGTATGGTTACCACTAGCTCACAATTATGTCAAACTACTTTATAATTTTCAACAGACAACATAGGCAAGTTTCAAATCTAAATTTGAAAGTGATTCCTTGAGTGTTTGTAACTGTTGTTCACCAGAACTTGGCGCTCATTTTTGTGATTTCACTTCTTTTTAAGGCCGCTCATACTTTTTTTAAATTTTTTTTTACAGGAATGATTTTCTTGGATTAAATTATTACTGGTCGTGGTGGTGACATTAACCTACCATTGATGTCCTTTATAGAGTAATAATTTTTTCTTTGCTCACTCGACAAAGCAAATTTGTCTATAATATCGCTGTTGGGAATGCATTCTAAAATATCTTCTAAAAGTGTGAATGTGTGATTACATTTTCCAGGGTCTGCGAAAAACGAACAACTGCCTAGCTGGCTGCACTCTGTACAATACATGGAGCTGAATATATAGAATACTACTGGAGCGACCTCTCACGCAAAGTCTCTATTGTACACAGTGATGCTACTTTTGAGCTGGTTTTCAGTTTACCGCAGGCCCTGGAAAATGTAATCGCACAAACAGAAAACTATACAAAATATTATCATTAATTCATTTATTATACATCATGTAGCAATTGAACAGCATTACTTACTAAGTGGCGTACATGGTATAAATAAGAAATAAATAAATGCTCCCAGCAGAAAATGGGTAAATTACCTACACAAAGCGATAAACCGACCAGCCCATCCTTTCATATAGCAACTTGCGCGGTACTTCATTCATAGAGTTTCTAAGCAGGGGGTAGGGGGATTCATTCTCGAGATTTAAAAAAAAAATCGCATCGTGTTCCAATGTTATTCTGACGACAGCAAAATTACTTATTCGACATTAGAGTAAAACTCGCTAAAGCTCCATACATGGAAAATGTCGCCTTTTTCATGATATCGGAATTTTCCCATTACTCACATCACATGACGAACAAGTATGCAAAATTTGGTGTTTCTATGTTTTGCGGAAGTATGCAAACAATTAAGTGTGTTTCCGATTTTAGAGGTATATAATTCCACAGACGCGTGCCCGCTACGTACCAGTACTATGTGAGCAGTAAGTAGGAAGTCCAAAATCTAAGGAATTGAGTAGTGTAGGGGAACGACGTGAGACTACTGTGCAAAAGGCCTGGGTTCGATTCCCAGCAAGTTTTTCTCTCACTTTTTCTTTCTTTGAAAGTTTATTTTTATAGCATAGGTGATTGAAAATAAGCTTGACTTTATTATATACGGCATTTCATTCCAACCGGACCCGCAACTAAAACTATTAAATCGAAAGGGCACTTTTCCACGTATCTTATATATTAAAATTATGTACGCTGCCGACGAGACAATTTTTAAAAGGTGTCCATTTGTGTGGGTGTATGAGCGTGTGTGCGCAGTAGCGTACGCAGGAATTTATTTCGGGAGGGGCCAAACACAATATCAGTGTATTTTATATTGAAATTCCTAAACTTGTCCCAAAAATTAGGCTAAATTTACTCAAAAGTTGGAATTTCGGGGGTGGTCCGGACCCCCAGGACCCACCCCCTGCGTATGTCCCTGTGTGTGTGTGTATTTCCTTAAAATTAATATTTTATACTTTCCATTTGTGGTATTCACTTCAAATTTGGTATACGCATGTATCTTAACTAGGAACATAAAAGGGGAGAGAGATATTTTGCAATCATCTCCGGTTTGAAGCAGACACTGTTGTTGCGAGACAAAATGTATTGTTGTCTTGTATGGACACTATATCGTGAAAATGATGCCCAATGTTTTTTTGCGACTCTTTTTGGGGGACACTGCCTCCTCGAAGCGCCCCTGGCAAGATCAAAATAATACGTTTATAATACAATAACAAATAGAATGTTATCAGCAGGGGTGGATAACTTAACGTAACTGTAACGTAACGAAAATAGTTCTCTGTAACAAAATTATTGGTTATTTAATGTAGGTAGGTACAAGGTATACCACCAATTTTTGTTACGACACCGTAACGTTATTCGAGCATGTAACGTTATTGTACCGTAACTAATTGAAGGAACAAATCTGTTTCGGGTATTCCTTTCACGCTTGGTGGGAGAAAATCAACAACTGGTACCAGCTGAATGAGATTCTTTCCTCTGCGGGTATGTAATGGAACGAAAATGTGTGGAACAGAAGCTATTTCGTTACAAATACTATTTGCCACATGAGTAACACAGTTGACCAGACAGGTTTGGTAAAGGTATTGTGTTCATCAGTTACAGATCTTATCAGATCTTTGGAGAGTTCCTCGGACATGGTATCTATTGTATTGTTCTTCAGAGGGTCACATTGAATTTCGTTCTTCAGGTGGTGAAGCAGAATGAATATTTCACTTTCATATGTTGTTATTGCAAATATGAAGTAGAGACAGGGAGAAAGAAAGAGATCGATTTCTGTGAATATCATAGGAGGAAGTCAGTCACATACAAGGAAAAAGGCAGGTGGAAGGGGATAGCAGGGTCAGGGGGAAGCACAGAGTGAGACAAAAGTAGCAAAGGGGAGGGAAAATAGACAATCTCTTTCATTCTTCATCTTGCTTTGTTTTCATAGCGCTCTTAGCTGTCCACAACAAGAGTAGGATTAATTTATGTTAGAACTGTTCCATGAATGGTGGGCGCAAGCCTGTGAAAATCATATTGTTATTATTATTAAAACAAAGCCCACAAAATAGCTAGGAAATTGTGTGATGCATGGCCACGTCATTGGCTATCAATCTGCATTATTTTTGGAATATTTCACCGTTGTTTGCTGATTCTTAATCCAGGCACATCCCCAATTTGTTCACTATATTAAATCAAACTATATTATTATTATTATTATTATTATTATTATTATTATTATTATTATTATTATTATTATTATTTCTAGCGAGCATAGCCTAGTGGCTAGCGTTCTTCTTTCGCAAAAGGGAGATCCTGGGTTCAAAGCATGTGGCCTGCTACCCTGACCGGTTTTACCAGCTTTTTTCGTTGTTCCACAAAGTGAATGTCGGGAGGTTATCTTTAAGGGGATGTTATACCTTTTTCCACTGGTTTCTCAGTCCCCATAAGATAACATGTAAACTTTATTTCATGAATATCTAACGAAATATGGTACGTAACAACTTAAAATTTTTCATACGTATACAGAAAAGCAATAGAAATGAAATGATTGTTTCAATTTCACGCTTAATGACGTAGATCAAGGGACTATATATTGACGGTTGTGTTTTCCAATGTGATCTTCGCGAACAGATGTCCTGCTGACAGGCAGGTATTTCCCTCCCCCTCTTAAGTCCTTTTCTAATGGGTGTGGTAGAACGCCGCGGGGTGCCACCCTCATCCCATTTCTTTCCTCCGTTTCTGCAGAGCGGATAGATTTTCTGTAAATGTTACAAAGAAAGAATATTTGCTTCCAAGACAATTTGAAATATTTGCTTCTTGCGATTTCATGCTGTATGATGTATACTGCGAAAGCAAAGATCAGGTAGTGAACGCCAATTTCTTCATTACTAGTAACTCTAGTTAGATAATTATTGCTAACCACTAATTTCATATTAGTACGTTCCAACTCTTTGTAATAACACTGCCTCAACAGTAGAAAATAGGGGAGAGTATATACTTTGAAGAGGAGGATCAACAATTTGATACATATCATGGTTGAAATTTAGCTTTCCTTTGCAGCACTAAGTTTGTATGAGACGTTTGCATGGATACAAACTACAGAATTCCCTCTAGTAACTGGGATTTGAAATTCGTGACAGGTAGTTACTTTTACTTTCTAGCAACATTAGCTATTCAACACATATTTTTCTGGATGTAATTAAAAAAATCAACTTTACTTGAAGCTAAATTCAACAGATTGAAACGGTGGATTGAACCCGATGAACCAACTTTCCCGTGAATAAACATACATAGGTAACATTCTAAAAAAATACAATAACCCTTCCCGTTCGTCTGTCTAGTGGCTAGCTCGCGCAACTTTGGGTCACAGATCTCGGGTTCGATACCCGGCGGAAGAGCCTTGAAATATCAACAGATCACTAAGGACTCGGATTCCACTGAAGGCTCACGTCTCTTATAACATCGGTACAGAAAGGGACAATAAACTCTAAACCCACCAAACCAACCAAGCTAATGAAGAACGGACATAGTAATGTCACTATAATTTAGACTACGTGAACGATTTTTTAAATTTTTCATTATGGTAATAAATATAAGTGGAACTAGGGCCTCGAACATTTCTAGATCTTGTTACTCGAAAATAAGCAAATATAATATATACACATGGTGTCAGGAAATAACTTCGGGATGTGAATCCTCGGACGAAAACATGAAAAAGCCTATAGACCAACCTTGGTGCACAGTTGCGTTATTTCAGATATATTGTCCACAGAAAATTGGTCGTAACGGTTCAAGAAAGCAACAACTCGAGCAATATTTTGGAGTTTTCCGAAAACGCCTTAAAGTTTTGTTGTATTTGACAGCAACATAATATGATTTAACCTAAGAAATTTAAGCGAGAATGTTTTTAGTACGGTGACCCGTAACTTTCACTTTATGTTCTCGTGTAAGGATTAAATTCCTTAAGTAATTTGATGTCGTTTTCGAACACCCTGTGAACATACATAGCGAGACCTCGGGTCACGAACTTTATATCTATTCCACTGTAGGGATGGATACGAGTGAGTTTTCTTTGAAACTCGACTCGACTCGAAGCAGACATTTTTGAGCTCGGCTCGAAAAATTTCCTCCAACTCGACTCGAATTCAGGTCGAGTTTCGACTCGAGTCGAGTCGTGTGTAGTTTCAATTACTATTTTTAAGTATCCAACATAGATAATAGGTCAATGATACTACTACTACTTATATTATTATTATTATTATTATTATTATTATTATTATAACATCATGTATAACCAAGAAAGTAGGCGGGGTGTACCTGTATACTAAAAACTAGTTGACTTCCGATCTCGGTCACCGAGAAGTCTTCAGGAGGCAAGGACATTGTTCACGAGGATCTGGGTTTGAGTTCCGGAGAAGAAAGTATTCAGGCTCGAGCCAAAAATTGTTAAAAGTTATAGGGCGCATGTTCAAAACTGCTCGGCTCGGGTCTAGGGTTGTCAGTGGCTCGAGCGGCTTGGTTCATAGCTAATTCACTAACGAGCCGAACCGAGAAGTGAGCCAAGCCAACAGCTCACCCAACCGAGCCAACTCAAGCAATCGGCTCAGTTGAGCCGAGTCGAACCGAGGCGATGAACTCGTTTCAACGGAGCTGGCTCGAGCCAATGGCTCATCTCAGCTGAGTTGGTGAATCATTTGAGCCGAGTCGGTAGCTCATCCCAACCGAGCAAGCTCGGGCCAAAAGCTCAATTGTGCCAGCCGACGGCTCGTCTCAACCGAGATGGCTCAAGCCATTGGCTCAATTGGGCCGAGCCGATGGCTCATCTGATCCAAGCCGGCTCGAGTTGTTCGCTCAGTTGAACCGAGTGCCGAGCCGATTGACATCACCACTCGGGTTGGGCTTCTGCTTGAGTTCAAAAATTCGAACGTGCAGATCTCAGCTTTGATAGTAAGAGCTACAGTATATACTTATATTGATGCTCATGACACTTGAGGCTGTCTCGTTATAAAAAATAAAAAATTATTGCCGTCTCGTTATCGAGACGAGACGAGATGCGAGTAGTGTTCCTTGTCGTGAGCAACACTAAAAGTATTTCACACTGCTGCTTACATTTCTCATGGCTTTCGCTTTCCAGTCTAATCAGACCATTATTTCAAAACGAGTTAAAAGGAGCTGAACGAGCGAGCCATTTAACAAACTCGACTCATTCGAAACTCGACGTCAAAAACAGTGACTCGGCTCGGAACTCCACTCGAGAAAATTACCTTTGACTCGACTCTAAACTTGACTCGAGTTTCGAGTCGAGTCGAGTGTTAGCTCGACTGGTGCTAAAATTATCCAAAGATCCAAAATTATTTTCCTATTGAAGTTCATAGAATTTGTATGTGTATGTTAAACAAACAATTGATTTAAACCAATAAAATAATATAAATGGTTCAGAACCAGAGTGAACTCAATTGATTCATATCTTTATTCACTTCTTATATTTATATGGAAATTAAATTAGGTCGCTAAATTTTTGACTCTGTGAACTAACTTGGAGGAATAAAGTATATCTTCTGTACTTTGTACTGATTTAACTTGTGCAGTTTTTTTTCTCTTCTCGTAAACCGATTCTTAAAATATTCACAAGTACAGTACATGCAATATCAGTACAATATATCTTTATCAGGTGTTCTCCGTGGATGAGTCTGTAGAATTGTCACTTTTGTAATCAGGCAGGGGTCCCAGGTTTGAGCCCAGCTAGAGGACAATTTCTCTCCGATTCAAACCGATTAATGGTTTGTAATCCACTTTAAACTGTAGGTCCCGTCCTTCATAACCCCCCTGTTACATAAGAACGGGCTAGGAAATACTTATTTCTATCCATATGTAATCTAAATAAATTAAAAGTTTTGTAGCCATGGCCCCTTCTTAAAAAAAAAATGAATAACTGCAACTTGAGGGTGCTAATTCGACTGATCTCGGTCTCAATCTTAAGAAGTGACCGCAAATCGGTCCAACTCGAGGTCGAAGGCCAACTAGCTGTTTTCGCTCAGAATCAAGACTTTCATTACAAAAATGTGTTTTATACTTCCCGCTTTATCCCAACTTAGGCTCTAGCCCAATCTATCTTATTCTCTTATCAATTTCTTAACTGTAACTGTGTGAACCAAATAACCTCTCAGATGTTTAAGATTTTTTATCCCTTATTACAAATCTAAAGTAGGTTTTATTCATGCAAATAATCTTATGTATTAGCTTCCCTAACTCACTCCTTTGTTCAGACACGCTACTCGGTTTGGCTTATTCAATCTTGAACAGTAATGAATGGGCAGACTAGTAAATAATTTGTGCTCTACTGGTAAATCATTTGTAAAACTAGTTTACATATGACCTCGAGTTTGACTTATTTTATTATTTAAAAAATAGAGGCCACGATTATCCACAAGATAAAGAAAATGGTTCAAAAACAAGTAGCAGTGCCACGTGTACATCACGCAGAAGAGTTTGGTGTCTGTGGTACGATATTTTCACAATTAATATTGAAACTGTAAATTGTAGTAGATTTCTACCACTTCCGGTTTTAGTAGAGAGATTAGACTAGAGACGAAATATATTCTTGGAACGCCTAATAAATTGTAGAAAACCGCTTCTTATCTATTACAGTTTTTATTCTATAGCCATCAAAGTTAAAATCGGTAGTAGTTGATTTCCACATCTTTTGGAAGACAGAATATAGTAGTTATTTTTAGAAAGCTGAATAGAAAGCAAAAACCCGCTTCATTCCTGTTCTATGGAGATCACTATTGAAACCGAGCTTTCAATTGAAGATCACAAGAGGAGATGAAAGGTACACCTGAGACGCTTGAGAGCTGCTCGATTGGAAGAAACCGTTTTCATCTATTTTTTTTTTTTTTACCGTTTTTGCTATATATAGATCAATATTTATTGAAAGCAGAAATTATAGTTGATTTGAACCATTGTAGGTTGTAGTAGAGTTAATAATAGAGTTAATAATATATTCTTACGAAGCAGAAAACCGGATCTCACTACATATTGCCGTTTTCGATCTATGGTGATCAAAGATCAAACCAGAAATGGTTTATTTAAATCACTTCCGGTTTGGGTAGGTGGTTTTAATGACAAATAAAATTCCTTACTCTTGACTATATTTTGAGCAAATTTGGTGATGATCTATCAAGCAGTTCTTTAGTTTTTTCTTTTACTTTTTCTTTCTTTTTTTTCACACACGTGCACACACAGGTATGGTAAATATATAAAGGAGTAGGTAAACCAAATTCTAGTTATTCAAAAACCAAACAAGGAAAACTTGGTTTTTGCCACCCCTGCATACAATTAATCCATTCTAACCACAGAAACGTTGCACTGTCTGTTTTCTATGATAAATAATAGGCCTATAAAATGAAATGAAACCTATCCTTCCAGAAAACAAAAGATAGGTAAATAAGAAACATTTAGACTTTTCTTCGTTGTATAGTTTTGAGTGGCAGAGAGGTGAAAGCTACTGCTTGGAAGAAGAATCCATCCGTTTCAAGGCATGGGCGCCGATCCTGGGGGACCAAGGGGACCCGGGACCCCCCCAAAGCACATATGGGCCCCTTATTGTATTTAAGAATATATAATATTTGGAATAATTTGAATGCAATTTGTTTTAAAATCCTCATATATGCCTTCTCCATCTAAATGAGGCCCCCCATTTTACGGAGAAATCGGCGCCCTTGTATACAGGCGCGGATCCGAGGGAAGGCTATAGGAGCTATAGTCCCCCCTTAACGATCAGGTATACACTGGTTAAAATGGGCTTCAATTCTGCTTTACACTGGATAAAGCTGCAAGCTATGGTTTAGCCCCTCCCTTGTTCATATCCTGGAACCGCCACTGTATCTATCTATCTATCTATCTATCTATATATATATATATATATATATATATATATATATATATATATATATATATATATATATATATATATATACAGGGCCGGATTTAGGGACTGCAAAGGTGCACTTTCCCCCTTTGTTGTAAATATATACTATCTAAAATGAGAAGCGAGCAGTGAAAATAGCAACACATTCCGAAACTTCTTGCCATCATGTATCTGTTTGGGGCTTTAAAAAAAGCAGAGCTTTGCAAAAGCGTGATTTTCTGAAGGTTGAAGGAAAAGAATTCACCAAGAAAAATAATATAACTTTTGTCAAGCAAGTAAGAAAACATAAGGCAAGAGGAGAGAAGGACAGTTTTGTCCTGCATTCCACTTGCGTCCCTGTTTAAAATATTTCGGCCAGTAGTTACTGAAAAAGAAGATACAACGTACAAGTCTAGTCGAGACTGTCGGCGACCGAGCCCAGACATAATATATAATGATCTTTATTCCTTAAGCGATACTTGGAAACCAAATTTGATTTAAATCTGACCAATAGTTACCGAGAAATAAAGTACAACATACAAACAGAGCCGAACCGAGCCTGTCCTTTGCCGAGTCGGCCACCAAGTATATAGATGTTTATTCTTTGGATAATGGGCTATCTGCACACCAAATTTCGATTATATTTGGCCAGTAGTTACGGAGAAATAAAATAGAACATACAAGGCAAGCCGAGCCGAGCCTATCGCCGACCAAGCTCGGTCATCACATGTAGTGATCTTTATTCCTTACGTGATTGGGTACTTGTACATCTAATTTGGTTTAAATTTAGCTGGTAGTTACCGAGGAATAAAGTACTACATACACACATATTTAATTACATCTGGAGTAAAACTACAAGCTCCCTTATGCTTACTAAGGAAACTAAAAAGAAAAGTTCTAACATTACAAATGGAACATACTTCATGTAAGCAGAATCCACTTTCAACATTACAACACTAATGGGGAGAGTTTGAGGCGGGTGAGCCCCCCTGACTACACCACTGCACTTTTGAGACACCCTAGAGCTATCCGAATAGAGAAAACTGCTTTCATCTACCGCTCTTGCTCTATGTAGATCAATATTTATTGAAACGAGAAATTATAGTTGAATGAACCACTTCCGGTTTTATTAGAGAGTTAATAATAGAGATTAAATATGTTCTTACGAAACTGAAACCCGGATCTTAATACGTATTACGTTTTTCGATCTATGATGATCAATGATCAAACCGGAAATGGTTTCTTTAAACCACTTTCGGTTTGAGAAGACTATTTTAATAACAAACTCACTTCCTAATTCTTGACTCTCTGTATTTTTACCAAATTTGGTGATGATCCATGAAATACTTTATTTATTTATTTATTTTTGTCACACACTAACACACGCGAATAAGGTAACTATATAATAGAGTTTTGATAAACCAAACTCTAGTTATTAAAAAAAAAAAAAAAAAAAAAAAAAACTTACAACGAAAACTTGATTTTTGTCATCCCTGCACACAATTAATCCGTTCTAACCACAGAAACATCGCACTGTGTGCGTTTTTGTGATAAATATTATAAAATGAAAAGAAATCTATCCTTCCAGAAAACAAAAGAAATAGGCAAATATATAAGAAACATTTAGACTTTTTTGGGTTTACATTTGTGAGTGGAAGAGATTAAAGCTACTGCTTCGAAGGAGAATCCATCCGCTTGCATACTATTCATTGTTGGCGGAAAAAGGATTACACCGAAAAGTTCACAGAAATGAAAATAAGCTTTTCATTGTTGCATTGTTATGTTCTCAATGATTTTGCATTGTAAATATTGGCTTTGAAAAATATTAACACAGTATGTTAAACTTTCAGTTAAAGAGAATTTTCCAAGAATTGTGCTATATATTTTAAATTATGCTTTATGCTTTATTTTCTAAAATTATACTTTTAAAACTAGTTTCCCAATGTGAGTGCATTTTGGCGTTCACCCAGTGTCGTGACCACAGTGCTCTCAAACGGGTCGGGTTGACCCGACCCGACCCGTGACCCGACCTGACCCGACTCGGATCGGGTCAACTCGGGTCGGGTTGTCGGGTCGGGTCAGTCGGGTCAGTTCGGGTCGGGTTGTCGGGTCAGGCTACTCGGGTCGGGTTGTCGGGTCAGTCCGGTCAGCTCGGGTCGGGTTGTCGGGTCGGGTTGTCGGGTCGGGTCAGCTCGGGTCGGGTTGTCGGGTCGGGTTATTCGGGCCGGGTTGTCGGGTCGGGTCAACCGGGTCAGCTCGGGTCGGGTTATCGGGTCAGGTCAATCAGATCGGATCACGGTTCGGGTCAGTCGGGTCGGGTCGGGTCGGTCTTCAACCCGACCCGACCCGACTCGTTGAGAGCACTACCGCTCCCACAAGAAAAAGCGGCAAAATAGCACTCACAAAGGAAAAATCGACGCTATTAATGCTGGTTTCACTTAAAGCGTATCTATGGCATTAGTACATATACCTCTACACTAACAATTATCAGAAGACGAAATTCAGCAATTAACATAGGAAATAATGGAAGGGGGTAATCGTGTCCCGGGATCAGATTACTCCATATAAAAATACAAGCAAATCAAATGATATTCGAAATGTTGTTCTATATTAAGTTAAACATCTTACAACACTAATTAGTTGCTCCACCACTTTAGTCCTTTCTCTAATTATACCCCCCCCCTACAAGAAAAAGCGGCAAAATAGCACTCACAAAGGAAAATTCAAGGCTATTAATGCTGGTTTCACTTAAATCATGTCTCCGGCATTGGTACTCATATCTGTATATTAACTACTGTCTTAATACCGTGGTTGAAAAGAAACAAGTTTTTTTTTTAAAAAAAAAAAAAGAACGTTTTTTATGTTTGCTTGTACTTTGTTTTAAACAAAAATCATGCTTAAAATGTTTATTTTGTTTAAAACAATAATCTAAATAGGCATATATATATTACCCTACATCTTTACACGCTGACAGGTAGGGATGGGCACGAGCGAGTTCAAGCGAGTTTTCTTTGAAACTCGACAAGACTCGTAACAGATATCTTTTAACTCGACTCGAGAACTCGGCTGGAAAAAATTTGTGTGTAGTTTCAAGTACTCTTTTCAATTATCCTACATCTATATATATAAAAGAGAACGTACAAAATTTTGTCCGCTCATCACGCTAATACGGCTGAACCAATTTCTTTCATTTTTGGGGGGTTATTAGGATTTGGACCCTAGATGGTTTTTATCATATCACTTTAATTTTTAACTACCAGTGTCTTGAGATAATTGACCATTCAAGTGTCCATAACGTACAAATCCTTTGTTATTAGTTCATCATAGGTAAAAATAAACGTATTTATATGCAACCCGCATGACCGTGTCACTCGGCGGGTTAACATAAATGACAGGCGATATACAGCGGAAAATAGCTTGAATCTTCTGTTTAAAATTTTTTAATTGATTTGCTTATTTTTACAGACACTTTTACAATATGCCAGCACCGGGATGACCGCAGCGAAGCGGGGCGGGTTAACATAAATGACAGGCGATATAATGTTAAGATTTACTGCAATCTTCTATGGTTTTTATCATATCACTTGAAAGCGAAAAAGTAAAAATTATCTAAGTAACAAAGTTTATTGCGTTCCGGGGTGACCGCAGCGAAGCGGGGTGAACGCTGCTAGTAGAAAATATAATTACCAAGTTACTACTAATACTACAAATTATTATTATTATTGTTATCATAAGAACACCGTGCATAAACATGAAAAATAGGCGGTTTGTATCTGAATACTAAAAACAAATTGAATGCCGACCTCTGTAACAGTGTTTCTTTCAGAAAAACGTTATGGGGGCACACTTAGTATTCAGAGGGACACATTATTTTTACACGGTACAATTCTATTTATTATTATAATACAGACGAATTATTTCGGTTTCCTCCAGGGGGGGGAAGCTCAGAACTCCACGAAGTAGTGCTCCCGCAAAACTGGAAGAAGCACTGCTCAGTTTATTTAGTATTATTGTATAACATTTAAACCGCCTACTTTCCTAAATTATGAAAACAACCATCATTTTTTATAAGCAGAGCAAAATATGAAATTTCAATTTTTAAACCATGCCGCACACAATAATAAGAACAATAGTTCTAATGTCTCATGGTGTGTTGAATCGAAATGGTGTGTTTTAATATTTCATATTTGATAATATTTTCATATTTAGTAAAAATCTTCATATTTTGTATGCTGTTTGCCTAAACTTATCTCCAGCTTCGTTGAGCTCAGTGACGACTCACCTTAAAGGATAAGAGAACTTGTCACATGTACTGTGCGTCTAAGACTTTGAATGTGGCCTAAAGAAAGAACTAAAATTAACAGAGAAAAACAGATAGTTCAAGCGAGTGTAGTAAGGTTCTACCATTCGATTCAACTGGTATATGTGTATGGCGTAGGAGACCCGGGTTCGATTTCCGGCGGGAGTTCATGTGGTTTGGATTCCACATTAATCAGTAGGTCCCGTCTCACATAGCCTTGCTGCTGAAAGGGACGTTAAACTCAAAATCAACTCAACCGGTATATGTGTATGTTTATTTGTCCAACTTTTCCATGTTAATACCAGAATGTAACATCATTTTTTAAAAACTCCCTAATCGCGAAATCTCTACCATAGCTGGAAAACTATAAGTGCTCAATCTTTTTGCATTATAATGGGTTTTGTCACAAATGTTCGCACTGTTCTCTAGGATTACACAAAAACTATAGATAATTCTCTGTATAATAAGAGGAAACTGGAACTTGAACTGGAACTTTATTTGATAATGCAAATTGAACAAATGGAATCAGTGGTACGTTTCTTGCAATGTATCCCTTGTAATATTCATGATGTAGTGTGTTAGTTTACAAACCTGACAGAGAAGTCGTAGCTTGTTTGCTTACGTTTTACATATTCATTCCATAGGTGCAAAACCCTGACGTTGTGCTACTAGAAAAACTGTAACAATTATTGTGTTGGCAACACTGCTTTACTGGTGAGATTCCCTATAGTGTCCAATAAACGTCCCTCACAATGTCTATCTTTTCGCGGAAACAAAATTTGAAAAAAAAATCGCCATTCCAAGGATAATCGGGATGGAATTATAAAAGATTAATCCTGAATTCATTGGAATACTGAAGTATTCCCCACTCTTCCCCCTTCTTCCCCACTTTTCTGCACCACCACCAAATTGCTTTTAGAAGCCGCCTTTGTACAAACACTACACTGTACTAAGTTGCTATTGATCTGTGATACTTTTTCTACAAAAACAAGTAAAGTAAGTAGGTCATACTTACCGACATAAATAAAAATTGGTTAACTAAAACAATTCCAAATATACAGTTTGCAACACTGTACTTAGAAACCTCGTAATAATAGAGAATAAAAATATATGAAGTCTTACACATCTCAAATTCGCATCAGTCAAAATAAATTACTTTTCGTGACAAATAATGACTTCTATGCTGTAGGAATCAGAGACTCCCACTTTCCGTTGCTTATCCACGTAACCCAAAAGTACCTTTTGGTGTTCCTAGGGTTAATATACAGGTATGTGTACCAATGACGAAGATATGCTTTAAGTGAAACCAGCATTAATAGCGTTGATTTTTCCTTTGTGAGTGCTGTTTTGCCGCTTTTTCTTGTGGGAGGGGTACAATAAGAGAAAGGACTAATGTGGTGGGACAACTAATTAGTGTTGTAAGGTGTTTAACTTAATATAAAACTAATTTCGAATATCACTTGATTAGCTTGTTTCTTTATATGGAGGTAATCTGATCCCGGAACACGATTACCCCATTCATTATTTCCTATGTTAATTGCTGAATTTCGTGTTCTGACAATTGTTAGTATTGAGGTATATGTACTAATGCCGTAGATACGCTTTAAGTGAAACCAGCATTAATAGCGTCGATTTTTCTTTTGTGAGTGCTATTTTGCCGCTTTTCTTGTGGAAGGGGTATAATTAGAGAAAGGACTAAAGTGGTGGGCCAACTAATTAGTGTTGTAAGGTGTTTAACTTAAATATGGTACAATATTTCGAGTATTACTTCATTTTCTTGTGTTTTATTTGGGGGGTAATCTGATCCCGGGGATAATCTGGTCCCGCGTTATAGCCGGGATATCTTTACCCCCTAGTACAGTTTTACCGGGTTTAAACCTGTCCCGGGGGTAAAATGATACCGTTACACCCCCATCCCACCCTGAATTTCAGACTTTGGGAGCAGTAAGGCAGTTTTAAAAACCTTTCGATAAGCAAGATCCAACAAAATAAGTTTGAGGTCCTTACACCGAATAAATAAGGAGGAAATATAGATGATCGAAACTGGAAAGTTGTTCCAAATGATGTCGTTTTTTTCTTCCGGTAAAACTAATGTTAAGCGATTCCAAGTTGTACGGAGACTGACAAGGTACATTCGCGAAGTGTCCCCTCGGAATTCGTGTAACATTGATTCAAATGCAAAGTTCTCCGTGGCCCAATGTGTATTGTACTAATTTAAGCGGCCCATACCGGTAATTTCCATATTTATGGGCCTTCATATATCCGGAATTCAATCATACACTACTATAACACTCGGACACAAAGTTGCTTTTAGTTTCTTTAGATTTCACTGGACATGAATATGTGCATATGCAGAACAAATTGAATCAAGTACTCCTTCTCTGACATATGTTACCCACCTTGGCCGCCATCTTGGATTTAACTTTCGGTTTTTCAAATGGCAATAGGTTCAAATGATACATCAAATTAATGTAAACTTTTCTCGGAATTTCATTGGTGTACTGAGTTTTATCGTAGCTTGTATATACCATTAAATGTCAAGCACTTCATATTGAACCAAATAGAAAGTTGTGCAGGGACCCGTGTGTATATGCAATCTTTTATGTGTTATTGTTGATGAAATATTCTCTGAACTTATATACATGCAGACACACAGATGTCAATACGGAAATGATAGGTCTTCACCCAAATCTGGCCGTATCTGGATTTACATTAGGCATTTTGACAGTAATACAATACTTCCTTATTATAGTATAACATGGAAGTAATAACAATCACTCATGGAAATGTAATAAGATTATGACACCTATGTTGTAAGGAGTTTACCAGTTAGAAATTGTTTTGATTTGTCAACACCAAAAACGTAAGCGTAACTGATATTAACCTGCAATGTCTATTCGCAAAGTGGCTGGAGGGAATGAACATGTAATACCTTCCAAATGGTACAAGCTACGGTAAAATACATTACACCAGTGAATGTAAACGTAAATGTCCGATGTAACACTTGCACCTATTTCCATTTGAAAAACCAAAAGTAAAATCTAATATGGCAGATCTAAGATGGCGGCCGGGATGGGTAACATGTGTCAGAAGCAGTACTTGATCCAATTTGCTTTTCATATGCCCATATTCATGTCCAGTGAGTAACATCTAAAGAAACTAAAATGAATTTTGTGTCCGAGCGTTATGGTAGTGTATGATAGAATTCCGGATATATGAAGGCCCATAAATATGCCAATTACCGGCATGGGCAGCTAAATTTAGTACAATACACATTAGACAGCAGAGAACTTTGTATTTAAATCAATTTTACACGAATCTCGAGGGGACACTTCACGAATGTACCTGGTGAAAACCAACATGTAGGCTACTATATCAACGAATGCCTGCGATATATTAATTTCAGAACCGCAATTTAGAACCGCAAGAACCCTATGTTTGTTTTCTGAATACATGAAAAAATTGTTTCCATGATAATTCTTTTATTTACTTTTTAATATCAGTTCTACAAGTAGTACAACCTTCGACTATGACACTTTCTCGCAAGTTAACTTATAAGCATTTAAACAATACAATGAACATTAAAAATCAAAGGGAGAAAAACAGACAAAATAAACTGTAGATTACCATATTGCCACGAGAAGTCAAAACATTCACATGAGAAGAAAATAGTCTTCTGAATGGGTAGCACTTTTTGACAATTTTCTTTCTCTGGCAGATTTTTTTTTTTTTTTTTTACAAAAATAAGATAAAATAGAAATATGTTTAAAGGTGCAAAGGTGCACGTGCACTCCCTTCCTTGTAAATATACAGTACCTAAAGTGAGAAGCTAGGAGTGAAAATAGCAACACTTTCGATTTGGGCTTAAATCAAAGGGAAGTTTTGCAAAACCGATAGTTTAAGTCAATTTTCTAAAAGTTCAACAAAAGGATTCACCGAGAACAGATACTTAGGATATCCAGGGCATTTCCTCATTCACACCACAGGTGCCTAAAGGCATTTAAAAAAATCCAATTCAATTCAAATGTAGGCCTACTGGTAGTTATTGGTGCACCCCTCAGAAGATCCTTTCTACCAAATCTTGTGTGTTGGTCCCCCTTGATGAGTTTCTCGCTACGCCACTGATGTCTGATATGTATTTGATTTATAAACTAAATTGCTTGCAAGCAAATGAAATGTCCTTCCTGCTTCCCTGGGGCCAGTATATGTGTAACTTTGGTGAATGTAGCTCCGGGTTCGATCCTTGTTGGGAAGTGAGCTCGAGCTTCAACCACATTGGTCAGTGCAAGACTGTTGTAAAATAAACATATATGGTGACTACCGGCAGTGAACTCCTTCATGCCTAAGCGCTTAGCGTACGCGCCTTTCGCCTGGATGACCCGGGTTCGATTCCCGGCGTGAGCACATGTGGTTTCGATTCCATGTTAATCAGTAGGTCCCGTCTCATAAAGCCTCGCTGCCGAAAAGGACGTTAAACTCCAAATCAACTCAACTATCGGCAGTGTCATCACAAGAAGTAAAAATCTTATCAATAAGCTTACATTAAAAACTTCACTCTTTGATCATTTCTCTTTTTCCTCTTTTTAAATACAGAGCAATCAAAGTAATGCTATTCTCAAAGGACATGTACCTGAGGGCTTAAGGCAGCGTTTCCCAACCTTTTTCAACTTGCGGCACACTACAGGTGTAACTTGAATTCTCGCGGCACACCCATATATATATATATATATATATATATATATATATATATATATATATATATATATATATATATATATAATTACCGTGGTATTTTAATGTGAATACTAATTTCCTTCTTACAGAGAAGAAAGCTCGATCACTGATTTTCCCCCGTGCTAAATCATTATACTTATTTTTCATTCTAATTTTAAAATAGAAAACAATAGCAATGAAATATAGGACTCGGGTTTTTAAAAATCCACTTTCTCTTTCGAAAACTGTATCTAACCTCTAACTAAAAGGGAAGATCACTAAATAACGAACAAATAAACAAATCTCCTATACTTTTAAAACACAAATGTAGGTAATTTGTATGCATGCTTGCTTTGTTGAATTTATTGAATGATATGTTAAAATTTCAAGTTACGAAATAGTCTGCAACAATAAAGAAGTAATAATGGTCATGACAATGATAAATACGTTTTTCAACATTAAAAATGTACAGAAAAGTAACACAGTATGAAATTTAAAATCGTAGATTTATAGTAGAGGTTCATAGTTATGTGAAATATAAATATACATTTTCCCCTGTCTTGCAGTTTGGTTCGTATAGAATTAATAATTTGTTTCGATTTTCTCGCGGCACACCAGCGGCCCATTCGCGGCACACCAGTGTGCCGCGGAACACCGGTTGGGAAACGCTGGCCTAAGGTGTTTACTGAATCTTAAGTATGAGGAAAAAGAAAACAGACTGAAAAACGTGGAATTTATTTACTAGTATAATGGAGATTCTTTTAAAGCCAAACTTAGACTCCCTGTCGCCAAGGATGTTTAAACGTTACTCAAGCGTAACTCCAAGACCATCAGAATTGAAGAAGATGAAATACAGGTACAAAAGGTAACCGATAAAGAAAAGAGAAACATAGAAATGGTACTCATCATAACAAAAATATGTCTACTTACACAAAAATGTTCTGCAGAATTTCAATACGTTTCATATCGCTAAAATCAAGGAACAAAACCCTTTGGGTTCGAGAGAGAACTGGTACTCAGTGGAACCAGTTTTATCTTAACAATCTCAAGCAGGTACGACATACGTGGGTATTTCGAGTAACGCTAATCCCTTGGTGACCGTAACTACAATACCAAAATGCAGAATGTTCCATTGAGTAACGTTACTCAGCGTAACATAATTCAGAGCGTACCATTTTAAAAGTTACACTCACCAATAACGTTATTAACTAGGTGCAGAAATGGGTTACAAAATAGTAACCGTAACAGATAACAAATTGTAAATATTGCACATTTCGTTAAGTTATCCAACCTTGGTTATCAGCAGTGCCCCCGAGGTAATACTCCCCTCCCCCGAACATTGCTTCCGATAGAGACACTGGGGATCTCCATTTCCAAAGCTACATATGTTTGATTTCCAAAGCTACTGAAGTATCGTCTCGAAACTTTACACGAACATACTGCTAGTTTCGAGACCATCTCAACAGTTAGTGTATAAATATATCCTTTCCGTCTATGTCTGTAATAACGAAAATATTTTGTTCACGCAATGCCAACAGAAACTATTTGGTAAAATGAAGCAAAGTGATAAGAAAAAAAACGCAAGATAAAACAAGGTCTGCGGGGATTCGAACCCAGACCTGCTACTCAGAAAGCAGACACTTTACCGCGGCGCTAACTTACTACGTTGAAATCTGTTTGTTCTTTTCTCCTCAATATACCACATAAGAGTCCAAATGAAGACAATTCAAAATATGGCAATTTTGAATTCAAGATGGCGACTTCTCCAATGATTTGTTTCTTCACTTAAACTGAACTACGTCCTTAATAACATAGCGAAACCTGGCCTTCCTACCAAGAGCACAACTTACAATTTTCATGGTTACAAATTTTTGAGACGCCATTTTAAATCGAAGATGACGACTTTTCCAACATGTCGGATTTTTCCCCTCACATGAGCTGTACTCTACACACTTCAACGCAATTTCGTGATTCCACCATATCTACAAGCTGTGTAGAATTAGACGCCCCCTTATAACATTCCTAGCACTTTCTAACACCGAACACGACTATTTTTTTCAAGTTTAAGGGCGGATTCGCAAACTACGCATCAGAATAAACATCACCTCGAAATTTTAACATCCTAGATACAGCCATTACAAATTTCACATTTTTTCGATTTGCGCCGCGAAACGAAAACGAATTTTAATGCTCTTTTCTCTATCATAAACTATGTTCCTAGCTTCACTGCCTGACAAAATATGACGTTTCTATGGTGTGCGGAACTACTCTAAAAACCAGCATTTCGAAACGACGAAAAATTTCGACACTTCATTTACATGGAAAATGTCGCCTTTTTCGTGATATCGGAATTTTCCCATTACTCACATCCCATGACGAACAAGTATGCAAAATTTGGTGTTTCTATGTTTTGCGGAAGTATGCAAACAATTAAGTGTATTTCCGACTTTAGAGGTATATAATTCCACAGACGCTGGCCCGCTATGTACTAGTACAATCTCAGCAGTAAGTTGGAAATCGAAAATCTAAGGATTTCGGTAGTGTAGGGGAATGACGTGAGGCTATTGAGCAGGAGACCAGGGTTCGATTCCCAACAAATTTTTTCTCACTTTTTCTTTCTTTGAAACTTTACTTTTTAGCATAGGTGATTGCCAATAAGCTTGACTCTATTATACATCCCATTTCATTCCAACCGGCTCTGCACGCACACAAACTACTGAACCGAAAGGGGCACTTTTCCACGTATCTCATATATTATAACTATATACGCTGCCGACGGGACAATTGTCAAAAGGTGCGTATATATATATAAATGTGTGTGTGTGTGTATCTATTTCCTTAAAATTTATAATCTTATACCCTCTCAGTTGTTGTATAGACATCAAACTTGGTATACGCATGTATCTAAACGACTAGTATATAAACGGGAGATTGTTTGCAATTATTTCCGGTTAGAAGGATACACTATTCTCGCGAGACAAAATGTATTTTTTCCTGCCTGGATACTATATCTTGTAAATGATGCTCAATGTTTTTTCCAAAATGTTTTGGGGGTACACTGCCTCCTTGGGGCTCTTAGAGTGCCCCCGCAGGAGACCAAATAATACGTGTATAATAGAGTGATAAATAGAATATTATCAGCAGTGCCCCTGGGAATAGTAACTGTGATCCTCAGGAACATTGTTTCTGAAAGAAACACTGGTGATGCCCTATCTCTAAAGCTGCATATGTTTCTTTTTAAATAGTTGAGTATCGTCTCGAAACTTCACACGAACATACTGCCTATTTTCGAGACCATCTCAACAGTTAACGTATAAATATATCCTTTCCGTCAATGTCTGTAATAATGAAAATATTTTGTTCACGCAATACCAACAGAAACTATTTTGCTAAAACGAAGCAACGGTGATAAGAAAAAAACGCAAGATAAAAGAAGGTTGGCCTGGGAATCGAACCCTGACCTGCCACTTAGAAAGTAGACGCTTTACCGCGGAGCTAACTTTTTTTTTTATTAGTATTATTTATTTATTGTTACATAGTAATATACATATGAAATACAATAGTAATACAACAGCAGTACATGGGATTAATATGAAATGAATTACATTATGAACATGACATTAACATAAAGAGAAAAAAGTGTATACTGGAACGGAATCGTACACAGATATCGGGAAAAGTCCGAAAGACAATATTCACAAAAACAGTTCACCAAAGGTAGTAGTGGTTGTCATTGAGTTTGGAAATTCATATATATTCAGAAAGTGCTATGTCCAGGTAGTTTGCAAATAGCTTTTTCTTTCTAGCTGGAGGATAGTGTCTGTATTGTGTATACAAGAAATCTTGATAGTCGATCCTGTAGCATGGCTTGGAGGTGTGTAATATATATTCAATCGTATTAGCTGTTAGCCATGTAATTGAATTATGTTTAGTTGTTGGATAGAATTTATAGTCCGGTAGAATGAATATTCGAACTGTGGTAAGAGTAGGAACTGTACGACAGATTTTGATGATTACCGTTTGAAATTTAAACCATATTCCTGCCGCAAACCCACATTTAGTTAATCGATGCACAAGATCATCTTCATTACCACACTTGTCACAACGAGGACTATCACTGAACTTGAGACGATGCTTTTTAGCGTTCGTGGGAAGAAGCTCATTAACAACAGTATACCACGTCGATTGAACATATCGTGGAAGATGAGCGGCAAAAATATTTCGCCAAATCTGAGACCAGTTGCTATTCGGATGTTTCAATTCCAGACTAGGAGGCTTAAGGGTCAATTTGTTGAGGAGCAATAGATAATGACACTTCACCGAGGTTATTGATGCGTGTTGCTCAGCAGTCATATAAAGGTAATCAGCAACCACTTCTCTGAAATACCAATAGCAGCGAGGGATTGTAGTAATATTTAGAGGCAAGGTCATACTTGTACGCTCAATACAATCAGCTAACATGCTATGGCTGGTCCAATTTGCATTGTGTTGAATATTTTGAAAACAGCGAAACTGAAATAAAGCCATTGCTTTACAGCCAATATGGACAAGCCCTAAGCCACCTTGTCCGGGTGGTAGGCAGGTATATGGATATTTGACCCGGAAGATATGACCGTGCCAAAGAAACCAATTGCCAATACTGGTAAAACGTTTAACAATGTGAGAGGGTATAGGAAGGATCTGTGCTAGAAACCATATTTTGGAAAATGCAAAGATATTGAGAAAACATACTCTGGACTGTAAGCTTAGCTGACGGGATCTGTGAAGTTGGAGAATATGTCGCACAGTATTAAGTAACTTGTTATAATTGAGTAGTATGGTATCAGCAAGGACAGGCGTAAAAGTGATCCCAAGAATTCTCAGTTGGTCGACTACTTGTAATTGTGTGTTGTAAGAGTTGTGTACAAGTGGCAGTACTTTAGTCTTCGCGCGATTTACCAGAGTGCCGGATAGATGCACATAGTCTCCAAGGCATGTTTCCACAGAATGAAGATCCTCTTGGTCACGTAGAAATACCGTTACATCATCCGCATAACTACAAATTTTGAGTCTATTGTTGTAAAGAGGAATCCCTTGAATATTTGCGGCAATGTGACTTAGTAAGGGACTCAGGGAAATGATGAAAAGTGTCATGCTCAGCGGACAGCCTTGTCGGACACTTCGGTTAATTTTTATAGGATCACTTAGAAAACCATTTATTTTGAGCTTTGTTTGTGCTTCGTCATATAATACACGGATCCATCGTATGAAGGTCTCCCCTACGCCGAACATTTCTAGAAGAGTCCATAAATAGGCATGGTTGACTCTGTCGAATGCCTGATGAAAGTCAATGGATAAAATCGCAGGAGTGCTTGGTGAATCTTGGCAACTGGCAATGATATCTCGAATCGTTTGCAGAAGATGGTAGATTTTCCTATCTCCGACACTTGCAAATTGATGCGGTCCAGCCAACGATACCAAATACGGTTGGAGTCTATTGTTCAAGCAGCGGGCCAGAATTTTGTAATCAGAATTCATGAGGGTAATGGGTCTATAATCAGTGACCAAACTTGCAGAACTCTTTTTGGGAATAAGTACTGTTACTCCTGGAGATTTATAATTGAGCACAGGCGCAGCACTGAAATATTCATTAACTAAGGCTGTTAAAGTGTCGCCAATCAAAGGGAAGAAGCGTTGGTACCATTCCGCTGGAAGGCCATCAAGACCAGGAGATTTGTTACTACGTGCGTTCATTACAGCAGATTCTACCTCCTCTTTCGTAATTGGGCTTTCCATGTTTCTAGCGGAATCATAATCGACCACTGGAGAGAGGTTCTTTAGGATCTGATGGTCGGTGTTTGCATCACCGCGTTCGCCAAAGAGGTTATTATAGTAGGAATAAAATGCTTTTTTGATTTCAGGGAAGGAAGAAAAGATATTCCCATCCTTATCTTGAATACGAGTTACTAATTGACTCGCACCACGCTTGTATTCCTGTATAACATGATAGAGTGATGGCTCTTCCTCGAGATCGAATATGGGAGATTTACTTCGAATAAGTACACCTTTCATTTTGTGTCTATTCATGATTAAAAGCTTTGCTTTAAATTTATTAACAGTAGGTAAGAAAGTACGATCAGAAATTGCAGAATGTTGAGCGTCACACAAACATCTGTAGAAAAAATTATACAGGGCTCGATTATCTCGACTTTTCTCCGAAGAATACCATCTGGAGAAACTAGAAACGCGAGGTTTCAAATATTGATGCCACCATTCGCTGAGAGTTCGGAAATGTCGTTGTTGTGTCACCCAATATTGCCATTTAGCTGCAAATTCTTCACAGAAAGAGGTGTCAGAAAGAAGGGAAGTGTTGAAATGCCAATAGCCTCTACCACGTTCAATTTTAGCGTCAGGAATTTTCAAGGATATGGCATAAGCTTGATGATCAGAAAAGATGGTAGGTGTAACTTCTACGTCTAGTATCTTTTTTGCAAGAACGGAAGACAAATAGATGCGGTCAATTCTCGAAGCGGAGTTGTTCCGTATGTAAGTATATCCACGTTCATTTGGACGTTTCAATGACCAACTGTCTTGTAAATGAAATCCTGTAACCAATTCATGTAAGGTAGGACAATAGTTAAAACCAGGAGTTTGGTCTTCAGGATGGATGACAGAATTGAAGTCTCCAGCTATTAAAAAATGTTCAGTATTTGGAGATAAGGTAGACGGAACATCATGCGCATAAAAATCATTCCTTTCTAAACGTTGCTTTGCTCCTGACGGTGAGTACAGATTTACGACCTGTATAGTTCCTAGTGTGCCAGTTATTATTCTCCCGGTTGGGTGAATTTCTCCAGGTGTAAAGTTTACATCATTCTTAACCACTATTGCAGTACCTGTGCCGTTTGCGGTATAGTTATTGTATACTGTATAAGCTGTTCCAAAATTGAGCTGTTCTAAACCAACTTCCTGTAAGAGTGCGATATCTATGTGCGACTGGACAAGAAAATCACGTAAGGAAAATTGTTTCATAGGTGTCTGCAAGTTGTTAATATTGATGGTGGCTATCTTGACAGACATGAAAATTATGAAGAGAAACACTGTATAAAAATGTAGGTTGTGCTGTAAGTACACCATATTTGACACAGGATATTGGAGTCGATAACAGGCCCGATGCTTAACTGAATTATCCTAGAAATTCCACTAATGGTGGGAATGGAAATGTCATGTAACTCAATGTTGACAAAGAAATCGTCGGTATTGTCTTATTAATGTACAGATTAGACGAAAAAAAAAACAGACACAAATTGAAAATTTGATCCACTATTGCAATGTTGTAGTACTTACTTATTGTCAGAAGAACGTGTGGAAACGATATCTTCAGACAGATGTTCAGTTCTTTGAGACAGGGCTTTACTCAATTCTTGTCGTTTCGTACGTTTCCGTTTAGCACGATCAGGGGAACTGGATGCACATCTTACACTTTCTCGCTGAGAGGAGTACTCTTGCCCTTGATCATCTGCTGGAATACTGAGAGCAGGGGAAGATTTAGGTGAAACACTAAGATTTCCCAAGGGTGGTTGAATGGGGCTCACACTTGCGTCGGTAATCACAGTAATGGAAGCATCAGGTGAAGAAGAGGGAAGAGATTCGGCCATATTGGAAGCAATTTCCATTGGGGAGACAGTTGAGGTGGGAGGTTGGTGCAGGGTATCTGGGAACTCAGTTGGTTGTACATTCAGAGGCTGGCGACCGTCAGTATCATTATCACACGATGTGGTCTTGTCGTGGGCAGTAGCACTGTCAGACGAGAGGGGAGGAAACTCACTGATATTGTTCATAACAGGTATGGTGTTATCGTTCACATTCATATCATAATTACCACCGTCTTGTGCGGATACCGAAGGAGACACTGTGGATAAACTGACTTCACCTCCTCGCTGCGGAACAGTTTGGGCGAGGGTGGAAAATTTAGGAACAAAATCCGGCGGTGATAGCAAATGGGAAGGCTTGGGAACAGATACTCGTCCAGCATAACTTGAAGAAGCAGAAATAGTCTGGGGCTGAGGACGGAGAGGACACGCAGAGTGGAGATGTTGAAGGGAATTGCATCGCAAGCATGTCTTTTGTTGACCAGGATAGGTAACACAATAGCGACTATTTTGAATGCTTATAAACGAAGGGATGGCATGTTTCAGTTCCATTTTAATTAATTTCGTGCCAGTTCGAACAGGGTAGACATGTTCAGCGGAATAAAGTTCGTCCTGTATACTATAGATCTTACCGTATTTTTCAAGAACATTTTTGGATATCAGTATGTGTCAACTCCAAGGGAGTGACATGCAATTTCACGGTTAAAATACTAACATCAGCCCAAGTCACTTTTATATCGTATGAACTCTGGGAATCACTAAACTTTGCAACACCATTTGTATCACGAAGAATTTTCTCACATAACTGTAAAGAGACCAGTTTGACGAAAACACACTTACGATACATATCCATTTCTATACTCAACACTTGATCAATAGTAAACGAAAAAGTGTTCTGCAACCACTCATGTATCACAAAAGACATTGGCCGTTGAGAAACAGGGCCGAAATCAAATTTTAGTGTGTTTACTCGTTTAAGATTTGACATCTTCAAATGCAGCACAGTATTCAACAAAAAGTAAACAAACTTTTCTTAAAAAAAAAAGAAAGAAAAAAAAGCACTTCGACAACAATAAATAGAAGCTTCGCTTTATATAACGAGGCAAAACAAACACACACGTTAAGGTTAAGTATTTGACGACCAAGACTGGGAAGTGAGTCAATCGCAGAGAGCGAGCAGCACACGTCCACACACTCCAGCAACCAAACACGTTATACTTGGTACGTTGAATTCTGTTTGTTCTATTCTCCCCAACGTAGCATATAAGAGGCCAAATGAAGGCAATTCAAAAATATGGCAATTTTGAATTCAAGATGGCGACTTCTCCAATGATTTGTTTCTTCATTTAAACTCAACTACGTCCTTAATAACATAGCGAAACCTGGCTTATCCACCGTGAGCACAACTTACAATTTTCATGGTTACAAATTTTTGAGCGGCCATATTGAATCGAAGATGACGACTTTTTCAACATGTCGTATTTTTCCCCTCATTCAGGCTGTAATCTACACATTTGAACGAAATTTCGTGATTCCACCATATCTACAAGTCGTCTAGAATTAGACGCACCCTTATAACATTTCTAGCACTTTCTTACACCGAAGATGACTATTTTTTTCAAGTTTAAGGGCGGATTCGCAAACTACGCAT
Organism: Thermobia domestica; assembly: GCF_964235325.1. Taxonomy (NCBI): domain Eukaryota; kingdom Metazoa; phylum Arthropoda; class Insecta; order Zygentoma; family Lepismatidae; genus Thermobia; species Thermobia domestica. The sequence continues at coordinate 25,429,884 of NC_137458.1, forward strand.
CAGAATAAAAATCACCTCGGAATTTCAACGTCCTAGACACAGCCATTACAAATTTCACATTTTTTCGATTTGCGCCGCCAAACCAAAACGAATTTTAATGCTCTTTTTTCTAACATAAACTATGTTCCTATCTTCACTGTCTGACAAAATATGACGTTTCTATGACCTGCGGAACTACTCTAAAAACCAGCATTTCGAAACGACGAAAAATGTCGACACTTCATTTACATGGAAAATGTCGCCTTTTTCATGATATCGGAATTTTCCCATTACTCACATCACATGACGAACAAGTATGCAAAATTTGGTGTTTCTATGTTTTGCGGAAGTATGCAAACAATTAAGTGTGTTTCCGACTTTAGAGGTATATAATTCCACAGACGCGTGCCCGCTACGTACCAGTACTATGTGAGCAGTAAGTAGGAAGTCCAAAATCTAAGGAATTGAGTAGTGTAGGGGAACGACGTGAGACTACTGTGCAAAAGGCCTGGGTTCGATTCCCAGCAAGTTTTTCTCTCACTTTTTCTTTCTTTGAAAGTTTATTTTTATAGCATAGGTGATTGAAAATAAGCTTGACTTTATTATATACGGCATTTCATTCCAACCGGACCCGCAACTAAAACTATTAAATCGAAAGGGCACTTTTCCACGTATCTTATATATTAAAATTATGTACGCTGCCGACGAGACAATTTTTAAAAGGTGTCCATTTGTGTGGGTGTATGAGCGTGTGTGCGCAGTAGCGTACGCAGGAATTTATTTCGGGAGGGGCCAAACACAATATCAGTGTATTTTATATTGAAATTCCTAAACTTGTCCCAAAAATTAGGCTAAATTTACTCAAAAGTTGGAATTTCGGGGGTGGTCCGGACCCCCAGGACCCACCCCCTGCGTATGTCCCTGTGTGTGTGTGTATTTCCTTAAAATTAATATTTTATACTTTCCATTTGTGGTATTCACTTCAAATTTGGTATACGCATGTATCTTAACTAGGAACATAAAAGGGGAGAGAGATATTTTGCAATCGTCTCCGGTTTGAAGCAGACACTGTTGTTGCGAGACAAAATGTATTGTTGTCTTGTATGGACACTATATCGTGAAAATGATACCCAATGTTTCTTTCCGACTCTTTTTGGGGGACACTGCCTCCTCGAAGCGCCCCTGGCAAGATCAAAATAATACGTTTATAATACAATAACAAATAGAATGTTATCAGCAGTGCCCCCGGGGTAATACTCCCCTCCCCCGAACATTGCTTCCGATAGAGACACTGGGGATCTCCATTTCCAAAGCTACATATGTTTGATTTCCAAAGCTACTGAAGTATCGTCTCGAAACTTTACACGAACATACTGCTAGTTTCGAGACCATCTCAACAGTTAGTGTATAAATATATCCTTTCCGTCTATGTCTGTAATAACGAAAATATTTTGTTCACGCAATGCCAACAGAAACTATTTGGTAAAATGAAGCAAAGTGATAAGAAAAAAAACGCAAGATAAAACAAGGTCTGCGGGGATTCGAACCCAGACCTGCCACTCAGAAAGCAGACACTTTACCGCGGCGCTAACTTACTACGTTGAAATCTGTTTGTTCTTTTCTCCTCAATATACCACATAAGAGTCCAAATGAAGACAATTCAAAATATGGCAATTTTGAATTCAAGATGGCGACTTCTCCAATGATTTGTTTCTTCACTTAAACTGAACTACGTCCTTAATAACATAGCGAAACCTGGCCTTCCTACCAAGAGCACAACTTACAATTTTCATGGTTACAAATTTTTGAGACGCCATTTTAAATCGAAGATGACGACTTTTCCAACATGTCGGATTTTTCCCCTCACATGAGCTGTACTCTACACACTTGAACGCAATTTCGTGATTCCACCATATCTACAAGCTGTGTAGAATTAGACGCCCCCTTATAACATTCCTAGCACTTTCTAACACCGAACACGACTATTTTTTTCAAGTTTAAGGGCGGATTCGCAAACTACGCATCAGAATAAACATCACCTCGAAATTTTAACATCCTAGATACAGCCATTACAAATTTCACATTTTTTCGATTTGCGCCGCGAAACGAAAACGAATTTTAATGCTCTTTTCTCTATCATAAACTATGTTCCTAGCTTCACTGCCTGACAAAATATGACGCTTCTATGGTGTGCGGAACTACTCTAAAAACCAGCATTTCGAAACGACGAAAAATTTCGACACTTCATTTACATGGAAAATGTCGCCTTTTTCGTGATATCGGAATTTTCCCATTACTCACATCCCATGACGAACAAGTATGCAAAATTTGGTGTTTGTATGTTTTGTGGAAGTATGCAAACAATTAAGTGTGTTTCCGACATTAGAGGTATATAATTCCACAGACGCTGGCCCGCTATGTACCAGTACAATCTCAGCAGTAAGTTGGAAATCGAAAATCTAAGGATTTCGGTAATGTAGGGGAATGACGTGAGGCTATTGAGCAGGAGACCAGGGTTCGATTCCCAACAAATTTTTTCTCACTTTTTCTTTCTTTGAAACTTTACTTTTTAGCATAGGTGATTGCCAATAAGCTTGACTCTATTATACATCCCATTTCATTCCAACCGGCTCTGCACGCACACAAACTACTGAACCGAAAGGGGCACTTTTCCACGTATCTCATATATTATAACTATATACGCTGCCGACGGGACAATTGTCAAAAGGTGCGTATATATATATAAATGTGTGTGTGTGTGTATCTATTTCCTTAAAATTTATAATCTTATACCCTCTCAGTTGTTGTATAGACATCAAACTTGGTATACGCATGTATCTAAACGACTAGTATATAAACGGGAGATTGTTTGCAATTATTTCCGGTTAGAAGGATACACTATTCTCGCGAGACAAAATGTATTTTTTCCTGCCTGGATACTATATCTTGTAAATGATGCTCAATGTTTTTTCCAAAATGTTTTGGGGGTACACTGCCTCCTTGGGGCTCTTAGAGTGCCCCCGCAGGAGACCAAATAATACGTGTATAATAGAGTGATAAATAGAAAACTATGAGCAGTGCCCCTGGGAATAGTAACTGTGATCCTCAGGAACATTGTTTCTGAAAGAAACACTGGTGATGCCCCATCTCTAAAGCTGCATATGTTTCTTTTTAAATAGTTGAGTATCGTCTCGAAACTTCACACGAACATACTGCCTATTTTCGAGACCATCTCAACGGTTAACGTATAAATATATCCTTTCCGTCAATGTCTGTAATAATGAAAATATTTTGTTCACGCAATACCAACAGAAACTATTTTGCTAAAACGAAGCAACGGTGATAAGAAAAAAACGCAAGATAAAAGAAGGTTGGCCTGGGAATCGAACCCTGACCTGCCACTTAGAAAGTAGACGCTTTACCGCGGAGCTAACTTGGTACGTTGAATTCTGTTTGTTCTATTCTCCCCAACGTAGCATATAAGAGGCCAAATGAAGGCAATTCAAAAATATGGCAATTTTGAATTCAAGATGGCGACTTCTCCAATGATTTGTTTCTTCATTTAAACTCAACTACGTCCTTAATAACATAGCGAAACCTGGCTTATCCACCGTGAGCACAACTTACAATTTTCATGGTTACAAATTTTTGAGCGGCCATATTGAATCGAAGATGACGACTTTTTCAACATGTCGTATTTTTCCCCTCATTCAGGCTGTAATCTACACATTTGAACGAAATTTCGTGATTCCACCATATCTACAAGTCTTCTAGAATTAGACGCCCCCTTATAACATTTCTAGCACTTTCTTACACCGAAGATGACTATTTTTTTCAAGTTTAAGGGCGGATTCGCAAACTACGCATCAGAATAAAAATCAGCTCGGAATTTCAACGTCCTAGACACAGCCATTACAAATTTCACATTTTTTCGATTTGCGCCGCCAAACCAAAACGAATTTTAATGCTCTTTTTTCTAACATAAACTATGTTCCTATCTTCACTGTCTGACAAAATATGACGTTTCTATGATCTGCGGAACTACTCTAAAAACCAGCATTTCGAAACGACGAAAAATGTCGACACTTCATTTACATGGAAAATGTCGCCTTTTTCATGATATCGGAATTTTCCCATTACTCACATCACATGACGAACAAGTATGCAAAATTTGGTGTTTCTATGTTTTGCGGAAGTATGCAAACAATTAAGTGTGTTTCCGACTTTAGAGGTATATAACTCGCTAAAGCTCGCTGGGGGCTCCGCCCCCAGACCCCCGGTTGTGGCTTTGCCATAAGGTGTCAAGTTCTAGAAAACTATTCCTTGAGGAATTCACTTCCCTTTACAGCACACATCTGTTACCAACACATACTTCAATTGAACCGGTATTATTTCTTCCATTTAACTTTGGACAGCAAACACACAATTTATAAGAAAGAACTCTATTACTACTTCTATTCTGGCAATCATATACATGGCTAATTACATACACTTTACGCACATCTATACATGTTAGAGACAATAACAGAGTTTTTTTTTTCTGAAACATAAACCGCGGAAACTGTCTTGCAATAGCCTACCAATTAAACCTTTCATTTTCCGAAAACACTCACTGTTTACAAATGTGAATTTTTCCACCCTTTTAAATATTATGTTTTGCAGTGTAATTTAGTACGTACAATGTATTATAATAGTGTCCCTGTTGTTAATTCTACATACTTTCTCCACTAAAAGTAATTCACATCTGTGATATAAGAGTGCGAAAATATTTCAGGCTTCCTGTATATTTATTCTTGTATTTACAATGAAGACTACAATTTACTAGGTAATTTACAAATATGAATATTGTTGGAAATTGTTTAAATTTTTTTCATAGCATTTGAGTGAACACTACTTTTGTACTGTAATGTAGTACAGTGGATTATAATGGAAACCTTGGGCATAGTTGTACACCTTGTCTCAAAAAGGTTGAGCGCATTCTTTATTGCTGTTTCGAGGCAAAAATTTTCTAAGTCAAACTTCGGGTATCTTCGGGAAAAAGTAAACCAGGTTCGAACCTCGAAGCCAACCTTTGCAATCGGGAAAAATCTTGCAGATGTGTTTTTCTTCTTTTAAATATAATAAGACTTGTTACCAATTATATGTAAAAAGCAACATTGATTGAAATACTTAATCATATAATATTTCGAAACTTCGTATTATGTCAGCACATGCTTGTTTGTCATTTTGCTCTCCATACTTAATGGAACATTTAGATACGTAAACGAATCTTTCCATATGTAAAAGAATGGTGAAAGTTAAGATAGAACATTATTCTCTCCTGAGTACTAAAATAAAAGTCAAAGTAGAACAAAAACAGCGTTTGCAGTGGATATGAATGTAATTATTATCTTAAATACCCTTATATACCGCTAGAACTATTTTTCGAAAAGCGCTTGTGTTAGCTCAGTGGTACGCCGATGGATAATAAATCGTAAGGCTGAGGGTTCGATTCCCATGTGGGCCAATGCTTCTTTTTATGAAATTCTGTTTTCTGCAATGCATGAAAAATTATATAAAATAATTACATTAAAATACGTCAGTTGTATATATATAACATATAATCATTGCAGAACATAGTGATTATTATGTTTAAAATATAACAGGTGTTCACAGTACGTTGGTATTCTATGATATATGTGAATGTTAAATACAAATTAAGAAAATAATATCATCGCAATGAATAAATTATGTAGTGTATTTATTTGCAGCTATTTGTCATCGGAAGTTACTTCTGAATTTTCTCTTTACAGCAAGTGATTTACGCTTTCTGAAAGGTAAAGAGACTATTCGGGTATAAACAGAAATTATTATACAAACTCCAATCTTCGTTACAGACACAAAACTCCCGATCCCCAAACCATGTAAACAGGAAATTTACGAACATGAAGTCATGTCTAAGAGACTTATTTATACTCGAGAAAGAAGGCAGAATAGGATTTCTTTCCAAAGGATTTCAGTTCAATAATCTGCAAGGCTTTTGTATATGGATGTGGTCCCTTTCTCTCCGCCTCTCCGGTGTGGGAGACCCAGATTCGGCCCCCAGCGAGAGCTCATGTAGTTCGGATTCTACGTTAATTAGTAGGTCTACGTCTCATATAGCCTCACTGCTGACGGGACGTTAAACTCAAAATCAATTCAATCGATTCAACACCCATTATTATGGCGGACGATAAAGGATGAAAAATAAAATGTCTCTAGTGTCAAATCCATAGTTTGAGTTCGTGACACTATTACAAACACAATGTTATTGAATGCCACGTTTTGGTATGAGCGACTATGCCACCTGGATTTTGAATTTACAGGAGCAACATCGAAAGCATTGCTCACACAGCTCCAAATGTTTTGATGTATGTATACGTGTATATTCCAGCGAAACTCCGGAATGTCTGGAGCAACTTTTACCTAACATGGGAGACATATTACTTTCAATCTAAGAAAAAAAATATTGTGGAATTCAGATACCTCAAGGGATGGAAGTTGGGAGGAGTGACATGTAAAAATAGTGTAAAATGACTGATTGTAGAGTGTTATCCATTGTTTTCTGGGTCGTTGAGATGAGTAGTGAGGCACTCAATGGCGTTATATCCAAAGTCATCCCCATCTTCACAGGATGAGGGGCTTGGAGATATGATTAATAAAATGTAAAAACTTACTTAAATATTTGTCGAAGTAATAGTTTTCTGGGGTCGCGAAAGCGTTTCTAATAACTTTGGAATGTAGTTTGTAACCACTTCAAGATGGGCTCTTTAATCATATCAATTTCTCACCTTAAGAAGAAATTACCATCTCAACTCGTATATTTTTATCAAGGCTGTTCGCAATCGAGAAAAAATGTGTAGATGTATGTTTCATCTTTTAAATGATATACTAAATGTAAAATCAGAGATTGAGTTGGTCGGTGGGTCAAATGGGTCAAGATTTGTGAGTGGGTCAGTGGATCGTAGATCAACAAGGTGTGACCCACTGCGAAACACCATCACTGTGACTCACACTAACCCATTGACCCACCAACCCATTCTGCTCAGTGCCTTCTAGATAGCATTTTCTGAACACTGGCAAGTTTGTCTACGTTTTACTTTCAAGATCTCTATTTTTCTTCTTTTTTTCATTTGGTTATAATGAAGAAAGAAGTTCAGGCTCTTTCGGATTTTGATATTTCCAGTTGTAAGAATGGCAATAGGATTTACTACTTGGCTTTTGAAATGCAAGCTATGAGTTTTTAGAGGAGCTAACTACTGGAAAAAATTGGTTTAGTACAAATATAACCTCTTAAGTCAGTAAAGAGGATGGTGTGGATAATGGATCAAATTTAATGACGATGCATTTTAGTGGGTCGGAGTTCGTCACAATGGTTCAGAGTTTTTTATAGTTGGTGGTTTGTTCAGAGTGGGTCATGGTGGGTGAATGGTTCACGTTGGGTGTTGAGTCATTGTGGGTCACGATGTGTGCTGGGTCAGTATGTTGTGGATCAAGGCTTCATTGACCCACACCATCTCTGGTCAACATTGCACTCAAGAGGAGAGTTTCCGAAGGTGCGCGTCGGCGATTTTCTCAAATTTTGCACATAGATAGTACCCCACCAGAAAGCAATAAATCTCGAAACGGTTCACAGTACCATCTCACAGAACTCAAGATAGAGGGATTTGTTTGATTGGCTAAATTAAGACCTCAACAATTTATTCTTCTACAAGCGAGATTTTCTTCATCGTTTCCGTGGCGAAGTCAGAAGAATATGCGGCAAGTAAACTTAAGGTTGAAGGTTCGCGCCCACCTTGGGATACTTGCTTTTTCCCCTAGTGTTTTTTGCACTCACCTGAATATAAACAAATCAAGCATGTGGGCGATTTAACATATTTTGGGGGAGGAATTTTGTGGTTCGTTGGCGTTTCGTCGAGTCTCTGCCGCTGGTGGTATAATTTTTAAAACCGAAGTGGGGCCACCACGGATCGTAGCTGCGGGATCCAACTTTTGGCGAAAGGCCGCCAGTTGCGCATCGGTGGTCCACTGACGCTTACGGCATGGGGGCTTGTATCTGAAAACTAAGAGAATAAAGAAGCATGGTATCCATGAAGCCCGTTGACACTAATAAAAGTCTGAAACGATAAAACAGATGTCAACACCGGAAAACATGTATTTTATAATTTGAAAGGTACCCCGTGTCGAGGAAAAAGATTTGCCCCAAGGTTCCCCGGAGGGTCTCAGGAGGGGTGCAACTCAAAATTTGAAAATGGCAAGGGGAATCAAGTAGTATGTCATTTAAGAGTATTACTAATTTTTTTTTTAAATGGTAGGAGTCTCGAGTCTTTATGCTAACTTGTGCTAAATAGCGAGCGTTCAAGATGGTAATAAATCCTTCATTGAAAACTCCGTGACCACCTCTACAAATGTGAAACTGTGAAACTACCCAGAAGAGGTAAAAACTTGTCTTACCATTGCAAAAGTATAATGCACCAAGGTAAAACAAGAAGCGACCCATTATGGGCTTATTACATCACTAATATTAAATTCTACGTTCCACGATTGTGTCTTTAAGCTAAAGGACAGGGTGATTTCGAATTATGAAATTAATGGTAGAATACAGAATGGACCCACCACCAACTATGAACCACTCTGAACCATTATGACCAACTCCGACCCACCAACGTAATCAACTCTGACCCATGATCCACGTCCTTCTCCCCATTGACTAGAGAGGTTACACTTGAAATAAAACAAGACTGTGAAATTTTCACTTATCGGAGTTTGAATTCCTACCGTCAATCGCTCAAGCACCGCTCTGTTACAATACCGGTGAATCTGACCTTTACGATATACAATGGTAAAGTGTTTCTCATCTTTCAAATTAAGATGAATTTAAATTTATCATATATAATTATTTCTTTCTTGGCTTACATATACATTTCAGTAGAAAACAGGATGAAATTTGAAAGTATCAAATCAAGATAAAATAGACCAACGTAAGAAAAAAAGAAAGAAAAACTAGTTTTCCATATAATTAAGCATGCCGTACTAATTTAAAATGCCCATGAAATTAGGCTTGGAATACAAATGTTATGTCAATTTTTCTCACAACTTTATGGTTTGATTGCCTTATGCTCTGAACGATCCATATATTAAACACCAGCTTCAGCAATTATTATAATAGAAAGCAGTGGGTATAAAATGCAAAGGACTGTATTTTTCATTCCTCAATTAGTTCCTCAACTAATATCAATCGTTTTCGATAATTTTTACAACAAATCAACCCACTACCAATTTCCAATATATAGAACCCCCCACCCTTCGCTCATAAAACACATTTTTAAAAATGCCAGGACACGTTCTGTTTATTTTTATTAAAGAGTTATATACTGAATTTCAGCTCTTTAAGTTGAACGGCTTGTAAGATACTCAGTTTCTCGCAAAAATTCGGACACCTACTCCCTACTAAGTATATGTGTTATAATGAAAGTGATACGCGTATGATAACTTCCCAGTTGGGATTGGGGCCTGATTATATACCAAATGTCGTTTCATTTGACTTTGTAATTTGACCGTGATAATCACGCAGACATAGTTACTTTCAGTTTTTTATACTAGGTATAATAATTCATATATTACAGGTGATTCAATTTTTTTTCCAGCAGTTAGCTCCTCTAAAAGCTCACAAGCTGTATCTCAAAATTGAACTCCTATTGCTATTGCCACTCTTACAATTGCAAATATCAAAATCCAAAAATGCCTGAGCTTTTTTCATTAGAAACAAATGAAAAAAGAAGAAAAATGGAGATCTTGAAAGTAAAATGTAGACAAGCTCACCAGTGTTCAGAAGATGCTGTCTACAATGCGCTGAACAGAATGGGGCGGTGGGTAGTTGGGGGTCGTTTCGTCCAAAGATATTTCGTCCAAAGGATTTTCGTCCAGAGACATTTAGTCCAAACACATTTGGTCCAGGGACATTTGGTCCAAAGGTCAATTTGTCCAAAGAACATTTTGTCCAAAAGACAATTGGTCCAAAGGACATTTCGTCCAAAAGACAATTGATCCAAAGGACATTTGGTCCAAAAGACATTTGGTACAAAGGACATTTCGTCCAAAACACAATTGGTTCAAAGAACATTTCGCCCAAAAGACATTTCGTCCAAAAGATAATCGGTCCAAAGGACATTTCGTCCAAAAGACAATTGGTCGAAAGGACATTTCGTCCAAAACACAATTGGTCCAAAAGATATTTGGTCCAAAGGACATTTCGTCCAAAAGATATTTGGTCCAAAGGACATTTCGTCCAAAAGACAATTGATCCAAGGGACATTTCGTCCAGGGATGTTTAGTTCAAAGCACATTTCGTCCAAAGAACATTTAGTCCGGTAATGCTTGGGGGTCAAGGGTTTGCTTCTCTTAGAAGAGTAAAAGTGATGCATATAAGATTATGACTCACAAGTAATACCTCCCAAATGTAACACTCCAATTTTGAAAAAAAAATAGGCAGGTAGATACTACACATAAAATAAACGAATACGTGTTTTTCTGCGGAAAAATGGTTTTTGGGGGGGGGGCAAAAACCCCTACTCAAAATTTTGAAAGTTGACGCCCGAAAGGCAAGAAGAAGTGGACCGAAATGAACGAAATTATGCACAGATATTGCAGACATAAAGTGAGGGAATACGTGTTTCGTATTTTCCTGGAAAAAATGGTTACGTGGGGCACAGACCCCTCCAAACCTTTGATCACGAAATATCAAAAGTACTTATAATTGTATGTCAGATGTGTGTAAAGAACATGAAGAATTGCAACGAAACTTTGAGTAGGGACAATACGCAAAAAATAAATAAATACGTTTTTTATTTTCTGTGGAAGAACGGTTTTAGGGGGCAAAAGCCCCCATCCAAAAGTTTGAAACTTGAGGCCCGAAAGGTCACAAGAAATGAACCAAAGTGAATGAAATTGTGCAGAGATATTGTAGACATAAAATAAGGGAATACTGGTTTCGTATTTTCCTGAAAAAAGAAAAAGGTTTAGAATTGGAACGACACATTGGAACGACATTACGCAAAAAATAAACGAATGCGAGTTTATTTTCTGAGGAAAAACGGTTTTAAGGACAAAATCCCCCACCCAAAATTTTGAAATTTGAGGCCTAAAAGGCAAGAAGAAGTGTACAGAGTTGAATGGAACTGTGAACAGATATTGTAGACGTAAATTAAGGTAATTGGGTTTCATATTTTCCTTTAAAAAAAAAAAAAAAAAAAAAGCGGTTGCGTATATCACGGACCTTTTAAACTGTTGATTACGAAATGTCAAAAGTGCAAATAATTATACGTCAGAGGTTCTTAAAGAGTATGGAGAATTGCAACGAAACCTCGTATAGGGACAATTCGCAAAACAATAAACGAAACGTGTTTTAATTTGTGCGGAAAACACTGTTGGGGCCTAGGCCTCCTCCGAAAAACAAGTAAATATTACCGTAATAGCGCAGGAAGTAGTGGACCAAAGCAAATGAAATTGTGGGTAGACATTTTAGGGACCCTATGTAAAGTAAGGTCTTTCGTGTAAGAATATATTTCACACATGTGTATTTTTCTATTCTCAGTATTTCTTCAAAGATACTTGACACATAATTTTTCACTTTTCTAACAAAAGGGTTTGAATAACTAATATTTAGCTTACTCAAATTTAAACTCCATTAATTTTAATTACCGGTACTTATTTTAGAACTATTTCATTCACAACATGAAAATTTTAGATGTCATGTTAGCAGTTATTACAGCAACATACTTCACACTGCAACGTTTCCCTCACTCCTGTTGTTCGGCCATATTGTTTTCAGGTGTTTACGTTTTTCTGAATATCTCAGCATTATTTGTTCTATCGAAATGAAAATTGCGGAATAAATCTCTATTTCAAATTTCCTTTAGAAATAAGAAGCTACTGAGTCATAATGTTATATGAATCACTTTTAATCTTCTAATAGAAAAAAAAACCTTGACCCCAAAGCGTTACCGGACCAAATGTTCTTTGGACGAAATGTGCTTTGAACTAAACATCCCTGGACGAAATGTCCTTTGGACCAATTGTCTTTTGGACGAAATGCAATTTGAACCAATTCTCCTTTGGACGAAATGTCCTTTAGACCAATTGTCTTTTGGACGAAATGTCATTTGGACGAATTGTCTTTTGGACCAAATGTCTTTGGATTAAATGTCTCTGGACGAAATGTTCTTTGGACGAAATATTTTTGGACTAAAAGGGTGGCCACCCGGTGCGCCCGTGTGAGTCATGGTGAGTAGTGTTTCGCAGTAGGTCACGTCCTTTTGACCCACGATCCACTGACCCACTCACAAATCTTGACCCATTTCACCCACTTACCAACCGATCCACTGACCCACTCCATCTTTGATTTTAACATGTCTTGTTTCATTTAAAAGACGAGACTCGGGTTCGATTCCCGGCGGGAGCTCATGTGGTTCAGATTCCACGTTAATCAGTAGGTCCACGTCTCATATAGCCTCGCTGCTGAACGGGACACTAAACTAAAATCAACTCAACTCTCCTTATTAGATGTGCTGGGGGATCTCACTCCTACTGGAAGTTGAACTTAAACTTAAAGGTCATCAGAACTGCTCCCAATGAACTTGGCGGCCACGAAAGATATGGGTTGTACTGTATACTAACATTGGTCATTTTCAATTATTTCTACATGTCGCAAATTTCACAAACTCCTTCATTGTGTTAATGAGGGCTTAACTTACATGGCATCTGAAGTGCCACTCTTTATCTAAGAGACCCCCAAAATTATAGATTCGACACTAATGTAGGTCTTTTTTTCATAATTTTGATGTCAGCCTCTTTCATTCCTCCTAGGACAGCAAACGGATACCGCCACCGCTAGGACTAAATTTGGTCTTAAATCGCATTAAAATTTCTACCAATTAATTTAGCGAACAGTGCTGCATTTAGAAGCTCGGCGTGCCTACGCACTTTTGCTCTCGGCGCCCCCAATAACTACATATTTCTCCGCCCCTTGATCCCTAACTTACAAATAAAACTTAATTCGAATATGCTTAATTAGTGAATTTATTGCAGTTAAATACCACTCACTAGATGCTACAGTTACAACTACGTAACAAAAATAAATGGGAAATATGTTCTGAATTTTTTTCAGGTTTCTTACGCTATCATTAAATATATTAGAATAGTAAAAGAGGATTGCTCATGAAATAGTATATTTGCTCTCGATATTTAAAACTTTTTCATACGAAAAAAAAAATAAAATTTTAAACTTTGCGCTCTTCAAATATGTTGCCCTCTAGGCACTGGCCTAGTTGGACTAATGGGAAATGCGGCACTGAAAACTTACCCTTCGACTCTAATATCGGTTGATTTCGATATTTTTTTGTCGCTATGTAACCACCCTGGATGCTAATGGGAGCTTAATTGGACTTGAATTGAAAGTAGAACTGTTTACCTAAGCGACCACGAAACTATGAATTCGATACTAATATAGATCCTTTTCTAGCATTTTTAATATGTATCCCGACAGTATTCTTTTCCAGATTGTAAGAAATATGGTTAAAATTGCTCTACACATATCAGAATTATGTCGAAACACACACATACATCCACTTTCATATATATAAATACAGAGTGAGCGAGCGAGAAAGTGAGAGAGAGCGACCAAAGTCATCACAACTTCCACATTGCAAAAGCATATCTCAGGTATTGAATTGAAAATCTATGTAAAGACCTTCTGCTGTGGCATGCTTCATAAGGACAGTTCCAGTCTGCTCACGTGACCTTTGGGGTTCATGAATTTCTTGCGAGCGTTCCGACTTTGGATTCTCTGTTTATACCCTCTTTTTATGCCTCGGATAATTTTTCAAGAATATCAATGACATGCTGTAATACGAATGTTGAGAAGTAACCTCTATATGACAAATACCTGCAAATAAATACACTACATAATTTATTCATTGCGATGTTATTATTTTCTTAATTTGTATTTAACATTCACATATATCATAGAATACCAACGTACTGTGAACACCTGTTATATTTTAAACATAATAATCACTATGTTCTGCAATGATTATATGTTATATATATACAACTGACGTATTTTAATGTAATTATTTTATATAATTTTTCATGCATTGCAGAAAATAGAATTTCATAAAAAGAAGCATTGGCCCACATGGGAATCGAACCCTCAACCTTACCATTTGAAATCCAACGGCGTACCACTGAGCTAACACAAGCGCTTTTCGAAATATAGTTCTAGCGGTATATAAGGGTATTTAAGATAATAATTACATTCATATCCACTGCAAATGCTGATTTTGTTCTACTTTAACTTTTATTTTAGTACTCAGGAGAGAATAATGTTCTATATCTTAACTTTCACCATTCTTTTACATATGGAAAGATTCGTTTACGTATCTAAATGTTCCATTAAGTATGGAGAGCAAAATGACAAACAAGCATGTGCTGACATAATACGAAGTTTCGAAATATTATATGATTAAGTATTTCAATCAATGTTGCTTTTTACATATAATTGGTAACAAGTCTTATTATATTTAAAAGAAGAAAAACACATCTGCAAGATTTTTCCCGATTGCAAAGGTTGGCTTCGAGGTTCGAACCTGGTTTACTTTTTCCCGAAGATACCCGAAGTTTGACTTAGAAAATTTTTGCCTCGAAACAGCAATAAAGAATGCGCTCAACCTTTTTGAGACAAGGTGTACATATTACTTGCAGCAAGACTTTTTCAAATATTTCATATTTACTGGACAATTTCTTGCAGTCAACCAGTATCTCTCGTCTTGTATTTTCAATAAACACTACAATTTGTAGGTAATTTATAAAAATGAATTTTGTTAAGGCTTTTTAAACATTAGTTCAAAACATTTGATTCAACACTAGTTTTTGCAGTGTAACGTAGTACATCTTATTATAATGGTGTCCTTTGGTAAAAAATGTACTTACTGGGCAGCAAGACTTTTTAAAATGTTTATATACACTGGACAATTACATAGAGTCTTCGTGTATCTTTACTCTCATATTTTCAATGAAGACGAATATTAACTAAGTAATTTAGAATATGAATATTATTGGAGGCTTTTCAAAATTTGTTTATAGCATTTTAAACAAACCACTTTTTGCATAGTAGTATAACAGTGTATTAGAATGGTGTCTTTCTAATTTCTTATTACAATTAAATAAAAAGACATCATTTCCTTAATGATACTAAAAAACGCATATATAACCCGATTACTATTCCGATTTTAGAGGTGTAATTCCCCACAGATGCAGGCCGCAACGTACCAGTATTATGTGAGCAGTAAGAACGAAGTCGAAAATCTAAGGAAATCGGTAGTGTAGGGGATTGACGTGAGCCTACTGGACAGGAGACCTGGGTTCGATTCCTAACAATCTTTTTCTCACTTTTTCTTTCTTTGAAAGTTTATTTTTATAGCATATATTGTTTGCCTAAAAGGTTGAGTCTATTATAAAACGCATTTCACTCCAACCGGTCCTGTAAACAAACTACTGAACCGAAAGAGGCACTATTCCACGTATCCCGTATATTATAACTATATACGCTGCCAACGAGAAAATTGTCAAAAGGTGCGTATATATATATATATATATATATATATATATATATATATATATATATATATATATATATATATAAATATATATATATATATGTGTGTGTGTGTGTGTGTGTATTTCCTGAAAAGTTATAATCTTATACTTTTTCAGTTGTGGTATAGACTTCAAACTTGGTATACGCATCTATCTAAACGACCAGTATAAAAAGGGAGATTGTTTGCAATTATTTCCGGTTTGAAGCACACACTATCCTCGCGAGACAAAATGTATTTTTGTCTCGTCTCTATACTATATCGTGCAAATGATGCTCAATGTTTTTTTCCAAAATGTTTTTTGGGGGTACACTGCCTCCTTGGGGCTCTTAGAGTGCCCCCGCAGGAGACCAAATAATACGTGTATAATAGAATAATAAATAGAAAACTATGAGCAGTGCCCCTGGGAATACTAACTGTGATCCTCAGGAACATTGTTTCTGAAAGAAACACTGGTGTTGCCCCATCTCTAAAGCTACATATGTTTCTTTCTAAATAGTTGAGTATCGTTTCGAAGCTTCACACGAACAAACTGCCTAGTTTCAAGACGATATCAACAGTTAGTGTATAAATATATTCTTTTCGTCTATGTCTGTAATAACGAAAATATTTTGTTCACGCAATGCCAACAGAAACTATTTTGATAAAACGAAGCAACGTGATAAGAAAAAAAAACGTAAGATAAAACAAGGTTCGGCGGGGAATCGAACCCAGACCTGCTACTCAGAAAGCAGACACTTTTCCGCGGAGCTAACTTACTACGTTGAATTTTGTTTGTTTTATTCTCCTCAATATACCACATAAGAGTCCAAATGAAGGCAATTCAAAAATATGGCAATTTTGCATTCAAGATGGCGACTTCTCGAATGATTTGTTTCTTCACTTAAACTGAACTACGTCCTTAATAACATAGCGAAACCTGGCTTACCTACCAAGAGCACAACTTACAATTTTCATGGTTACAAATTTTTGAGCCGCCATTTTGAATCGAAGATGGCGACTTTTCCAACATGTCGGAATTTTCCCCTCACATACGCTGTAATCTACACACTTGAACGCAATTTCGTGATTCCACCATATCTACAAGTTGTGTAGAATTAGACGCCCCCTTATAACATTCCTAGCACCATCTTACACCGAACATGACTATTTCTTTCAAGTTTAAGGGCGGATTCGCAAACTACGCATCAGAATAAACATCACCTCGAAATTTCAACGTCCTACATACAGCCATTACAAATTTCACATTTTTTCGATTTGCGCCGCGAAACGAAAACGAATTTTAATGCTCTTTTTTCTATCATAAACTATGTTCCTAGCTTCACTGCCTGACAAAATACGACGTTTCTATGGTGTGTGGAACTACTCTAAAAACCAGCATTTCGAAACGACGAAAAATTTCGACACTTCATTTCCATGGAAAATGTCGCCTTTTTCGTGATATCGGAATTTTCCCATTACTCACATCCCATGACGAACAAGTATGCAAAATTTGGTGTTTGTATGTTTTGTGGAAGTATGCAAACAATTAAGTGTGTTTCCGATTATAGAGGTATATAATTCCCCACAGATGCAGGCCGCAACGTACCAGTATTATGTGAGCAGTAAGAACGAAGTCGAAAATCTAAGGAAATCGGTAGTGTAGGGGATTGACGTGAGCCTACTGGACAGGAGACCTGGGTTCGATTCCTAAAAATCTTTTCCTCACTTTTTCTTTCTTTGAAAGTTTATTTTTATAGCATATATTGTTTGCCTAAAAGGTTGAGTCTATTATAAAACGCATTTCACTCCAACCGGTCCTGTAAACAAACTACTGAACCGAAAGAGGCACTATTCCACGTATCCCGTATATTATAACTATATACGCTGCCAACGAGAAAATTGTCAAAAGGTGCGTATATATATATATATATATATATATATATATATATATATATATATATATGTGTGTGTGTGTGTGTGTGTGTATTTCCTGAAAAGTTTTAATCTTATACTTTTTCAGTTGTGGTATAGACTTCAAACTTGGTATACGCATCTATCTAAACGACCAGTATAAAAAGGGAGATTGTTTGCAATTATTTCCGGTTTGAAGCACACACTATCCTCGCGAGACAAAATGTATTTTTGTCTCATCTCTATACTATATCGTGCAAATGATGCTCAATGTTTTTTTCCAAAATGTTTTTTGGGGGTACACTGCCTCCTTGGGGCTCTTAGAGTGCCCCCGCAGGAGACCAAATAATACGTGTATAATAGAATAATAAATAGAAAACTATGAGCAGTGCCCCTGGGAATACTAACTGTGATCCTCAGGAACATTGTTTCTGAAAGAAACACTGGTGTTGCCCCATCTCTAAAGCTACATATGTTTCTTTCTAAATAGTTGAGTATCGTTTCGAAGCTTCACACGAACAAACTGCCTAGTTTCAAGACGATATCAACAGTTAGTGTATAAATATATTCTTTTCGTCTATGTCTGTAATAACGAAAATATTTTGTTCACGCAATGCCAACAGAAACTATTTTGATAAAACGAAGCAACGTGATAAGAAAAAAAAACGTAAGATAAAACAAGGTTCGGCGGGGAATCGAACCCAGACCTGCTACTCAGAAAGCAGACACTTTACCGCGGAGCTAACTTACTACGTTGAATTTTGTTTGTTTTATTCTCCTCAATATACCACATAAGAGTCCAAATGAAGGCAATTCAAAAATATGGCAATTTTGCATTCAAGATGGCGACTTCTCGAATGATTTGTTTCTTCACTTAAACTGAACTACTTCCTTAATAACATAGCGAAACCTGGCTTACCTACCAAGAGCACAACTTACAATTTTCATGGTTACAAATTTTTGAGCCGCCATTTTGAATCGAAGATGGCGACTTTTCCAACATGTCGGAATTTTCCCCTCACATACGCTGTAATCTACACACTTGAACGCAATTTCGTGATTCCACCATATCTACAAGTTGTGTAGAATTAGACGCCCCCTTATAACATTCCTAGCACCATCTTACACCGAACATGACTATTTCTTTCAAGTTTAAGGGCGGATTCGCAAACTACGCATCAGAATAAACATCACCTCGAAATTTCAACGTCCTACATACAGCCATTACAAATTTCACATTTTTTCGATTTGCGCCGCGAAACGAAAACGAATTTTAATGCTCTTTTTTCTATCATAAACTATGTTCCTAGCTTCACTGCCTGACAAAATATGACGTTTCTATGGTGTGTGGAACTACTCTAAAAACCAGCATTTCGAAACGACGAAAAATTTCGACACTTCATTTCCATGGAAAATGTCGCCTTTTTCGTGATATCGGAATTTTCCCATTACTCACATCCCATGACGAACAAGTATGCAAAATTTGGTGTTTGTATGTTTTGTGGAAGTATGCAAACAATTAAGTGTGTTTCCGATTATAGAGGTATATAATTCCCCACAGATGCAGGCCGCAACGTACCAGTATTATGTGAGCAGTAAGAACGAAGTCGAAAATCTAAGGAAATCGGTAGTGTAGGGGATTGACGTGAGCCTACTGGACAGGAGACCTGGGTTCGATTCCTAAAAATCTTTTCCTCACTTTTTCTTTCTTTGAAAGTTTATTTTTATAGCATATATTGTTTGCCTAAAAGGTTGAGTCTATTATAAAACGCATTTCACTCCAACCGGTCCTGTAAACAAACTACTGAACCGAAAGAGGCACTATTCCACGTATCCCGTATATTATAACTATATACGCTGCCAACGAGAAAATTGTCAAAAGGTGCGTATATATATATATATATATATATATATATATATATATATATATATATGTGTGTGTGTGTGTGTGTATTTCCTGAAAAGTTTTAATCTTATACTTTTTCAGTTGTGGTATAGACTTCAAACTTGGTATACGCATCTATCTAAACGACCAGTATAAAAAGGGAGATTGTTTGCAATTATTTCCGGTTTGAAGCACACACTATCCTCGCGAGACAAAATGTATTTTTTCTCGTCTCTATACTATATCGTGCAAATGATGCTCAATGTTTTTTTCCAAAATGTTTTTTGGGGGTACACTGCCTCCTTGGGGCTCTTAGAGTGCCCCCGCAGGAGACCAAATAATACGTGTATAATAGAATAATAAATAGAAAACTATGAGCAGTGCCCCTGGGAATACTAACTGTGATCCTCAGGAACATTGTTTCTGAAAGAAACACTGGTGTTGCCCCATCTCTAAAGCTACATATGTTTCTTTCTAAATAGTTGAGTATCGTTTCGAAGCTTCACACGAACAAACTGCCTAGTTTCAAGACGATATCAACAGTTAGTGTATAAATATATTCTTTTCGTCTATGTCTGTAATAACGAAAATATTTTGTTCACGCAATGCCAACAGAAACTATTTTGATAAAACGAAGCAACGTGATAAGAAAAAAAAACGTAAGATAAAACAAGGTTCGGCGGGGAATCGAACCCAGACCTGCTACTCAGAAAGCAGACACTTTACCGCGGAGCTAACTTACTACGTTGAATTTTGTTTGTTTTATTCTCCTCAATATACCACATAAGAGTCCAAATGAAGGCAATTCAAAAATATGGCAATTTTGCATTCAAGATGGCGACTTCTCCAATGATTTGTTTCTTCACTTAAACTGAACTACGTCCTTAATAACATAGCGAAACCTGGCTTACCTACCAAGAGCACAACTTACAATTTTCATGGTTACAAATTTTTGAGCCGCCATTTTGAATCGAAGATGGCGACTTTTCCAACATGTCGGAATTTTCCCCTCACATACGCTGTAATCTACACACTTGAACGCAATTTCGTGATTCCACCATATCTACAAGTTGTGTAGAATTAGACGCCCCCTTATAACATTCCTAGCACCATCTTACACCGAACATGACTATTTCTTTCAAGTTTAAGGGCGGATTCGCAAACTACGCATCAGAATAAACATCACCTCGAAATTTCAACGTCCTACATACAGCCATTACAAATTTCACATTTTTTCGATTTGCGCCGCGAAACGAAAACGAATTTTAATGCTCTTTTTTCTATCATAAACTATGTTCCTAGCTTCACTGCCTGACAAAATATGACGTTTCTATGGTGTGTGGAACTACTCTAAAAACCAGCATTTCGAAACGACGAAAAATTTCGACACTTCATTTCCATGGAAAATGTCGCCTTTTTCGTGATATCGGAATTTTCCCATTACTCACATCCCATGACGAACAAGTATGCAAAATTTGGTGTTTGTATGTTTTGTGGAAGTATGCAAACAATTAAGTGTGTTTCCGATTATAGAGGTATATAATTCCCCACAGATGCAGGCCGCAACGTACCAGTATTATGTGAGCAGTAAGAACGAAGTCGAAAATCTAAGGAAATCGGTAGTGTAGGGGATTGACGTGAGCCTACTGGACAGGAGACCTGGGTTCGATTCCTAAAAATCTTTTCCTCACTTTTTCTTTCTTTGAAAGTTTATTTTTATAGCATATATTGTTTGCCTAAAAGGTTGAGTCTATTATAAAACGCATTTCACTCCAACCGGTCCTGTAAACAAACTACTGAACCGAAAGAGGCACTATTCCACGTATCCCGTATATTATAACTATATACGCTGCCAACGAGAAAATTGTCAAAAGGTGCGTATATATATATATATATATATGTGTGTGTGTGTGTGTGTGTATTTCCTGAAAAGTTTTAATCTTATACTTTTTCAGTTGTGGTATAGACTTCAAACTTGGTATACGCATCTATCTAAACGACCACTATAAAAAGGGAGATTGTTTGCAATTATTTCCGGTTTGAAGCACACACTATCCTCGCGAGACAAAATGTATTTTTTCTCGTCTCTATACTATATCGTGCAAATGATGCTCAATGTTTTTTTCCAAAATGTTTTTTGGGGGTACACTGCCTCCTTGGGGCTCTTAGAGTGCCCCCGCAGGAGACCAAATAATACGTGTATAATAGAATAATAAATAGAAAACTATGAGCAGTGCCCCTGGGAATACTAACTGTGATCCTCAGGAACATTGTTTCTGAAAGAAACACTGGTGTTGCCCCATCTCTAAAGCTACATATGTTTCTTTCTAAATAGTTGAGTATCGTTTCGAAGCTTCACACGAACAAACTGCCTAGTTTCAAGACGATATCAACAGTTAGTGTATAAATATATTCTTTTCGTCTATGTCTGTAATAACGAAAATATTTTGTTCACGCAATGCCAACAGAAACTATTTTGATAAAACGAAGCAACGTGATAAGAAAAAAAAACGTAAGATAAAACAAGGTTCGGCGGGGAATCGAACCCAGACCTGCTACTCAGAAAGCAGACACTTTACCGCGGAGCTAACTTACTACGTTGAATTTTGTTTGTTTTATTCTCCTCAATATACCACATAAGAGTCCAAATGAAGGCAATTCAAAAATATGGCAATTTTGCATTCAAGATGGCGACTTCTCCAATGATTTGTTTCTTCACTTAAACTGAACTACGTCCTTAATAACATAGCGAAACCTGGCTTACCTACCAAGAGCACAACTTACAATTTTCATGGTTACAAATTTTTGAGCCGCCATTTTGAATCGAAGATGGCGACTTTTCCAACATGTCGGAATTTTCCCCTCACATACGCTGTAATCTACACACTTGAACGCAATTTCGTGATTCCACCATATCTACAAGTTGTGTAGAATTAGACGCCCCCTTATAACATTCCTAGCACCATCTTACACCGAACATGACTATTTCTTTCAAGTTTAAGGGCGGATTCGCAAACTACGCATCAGAATAAACATCACCTCGAAATTTCAACGTCCTACATACAGCCATTACAAATTTCACATTTTTTCGATTTGCGCCGCGAAACGAAAACGAATTTTAATGCTCTTTTTTCTATCATAAACTATGTTCCTAGCTTCACTGCCTGACAAAATATGACGTTTCTATGGTGTGTGGAACTACTCTAAAAACCAGCATTTCGAAACGACGAAAAATTTCGACACTTCATTTCCATGGAAAATGTCGCCTTTTTCGTGATATCGGAATTTTCCCATTACTCACATCCCATGACGAACAAGTATGCAAAATTTGGTGTTTGTATGTTTTGTGGAAGTATGCAAACAATTAAGTGTGTTTCCGATTATAGAGGTATATAATAATTCCACAGACGCGTGCCCGCTACGTACCAGTACTATGTGAGCAGTAAGTAGGAAGTCCAAAATCTAAGGAATTGAGTAGTGTAGGGGAACGACGTGAGACTACTGTGAAAAAGGCCTGGGTTCGATTCCCAGCAAGTTTTTCTCTCACTTTTTCTTTCTTTGAAAGTTTATTTTTATAGCATAGGTGATTGAAAATAAGCTTGACTTTATTATATACGGCATTTCATTCCAACCGGACCCGCAACTAAAACTATTAAATCGAAAGGGCACTTTTCCACGTATCTTATATATTAAAATTATGTACGCTGCCGACGAGACAATTTTTAAAAGGTGCCCATTTGTGTGGGTGTATGAGCGTGTGTGCGCAGTAGCGTACGCAGGAATTTATTTCGGGAGGGGCCAAACACAATATCAGTGTATTTTATATTGAAATTCCTAAACTTGTCCCAAAAATTAGGCTGAATTTACTCAAAAGTTGGAATTTCGGGGGTGGTCCGGACCCCCAGGACCCACCCCCTGCGTATGTCCCTGTGTGTGTGTGTATTTCCTTAAAATTAATATTTTATACTTTCCATTTGTGGTATTCACTTCAAATTTGGTATACGCATGTATCTTAACTAGGAACATAAAAGGGGAGAGAGATATTTTGCAATCGTCTCCGGTTTGAAGCAGACACTGTTGTTGCGAGACAAAATGTATTGTTGTCTTGTATGGACACTATATCGTGAAAATGATGCCCAATGTTTCTTTCCGACTCTTTTTGGGGGACACTGCCTCCTCGAAGCGCCCCTGGCAAGATCAAAATAATACGTTTATAATACAATAACAAATAGAATGTTATCAGCAGTGCCCCCGGGGTAATACTCCCCTCCCCGAACATTGCTTCCGATAGAGACACTGGGGATCTCCATTTCCAAAGCTACATATGTTTGATTTCCAAAGCTACTGAAGTATCGTCTCGAAACTTTACACGAACATACTGCTAGTTTGGAGACCATCTCAACAGTTAGTGTATAAATATATCCTTTCCGTCTATGTCTGTAATAACGAAAATATTTTGTTCACGCAATGCCAACAGAAACTATTTGGTAAAATGAAGCAAAGTGATAAGAAAAAAAACGCAAGATAAAACAAGGTCTGCGGGGATTCGAACCCAGACCTGCTACTCAGAAAGCAGACACTTTACCGCGGCGCTAACTTACTACGTTGAAATCTGTTTGTTCTTTTCTCCTCAATATACCACATAAGAGTCCAAATGAAGACAATTCAAAATATGGCAATTTTGAATTCAAGATGGCGACTTCTCCAATGATTTGTTTCTTCACTTAAACTGAACTACGTCCTTAATAACATAGCGAAACCTGGCCTTCCTACCAAGAGCACAACTTACAATTTTCATGGTTACAAATTTTTGAGACGCCATTTTAAATCGAAGATGACGACTTTTCCAACATGTCGGATTTTTCCCCTCACATGAGCTGTACTCTACACACTTGAACGCAATTTCGTGATTCCACCATATCTACAAGCTGTGTAGAATTAGACGCCCCCTTATAACATTCCTAGCACTTTCTAACACCGAACACGACTATTTTTTTCAAGTTTAAGGGCGGATTCGCAAACTACGCATCAGAATAAACATCACCTCGAAATTTTAACATCCTAGATACAGCCATTACAAATTTCACATTTTTTCGATTTGCGCCGCGAAACGAAAACGAATTTTAATGCTCTTTTCTCTATCATAAACTATGTTCCTAGCTTCACTGCCTGACAAAATATGACGCTTCTATGGTGTGCGGAACTACTCTAAAAGCCAGCATTTCGAAACGACGAAAAATTTCGACACTTCATTTACATGGAAAATGTCGCCTTTTTCGTGATATCGGAATTTTCCCATTACTCACATCCCATGACGAACAAGTATGCAAAATTTGGTGTTTGTATGTTTTGTGGAAGTATGCAAACAATTAAGTGTGTTTCCGACTTTAGAGGTATATAATTCCACAGACGCGGGCCCGCTACGTACCAGTACTATGTGAGCAGTAAGTAGGAAGACCCAAATCTAAGGAATTGAGTAGTGTAGGGGAACGACGTGAGCCTACTGTGCAAAAGACCTGGGTTCGATCCCCAACAAATTTTTCTCTCACTTTTTCTTTCCTTGAAAGTTTATTTTTATAGCATAGGTGATTGAAAATAAGCTTGACTTTATTATATACGGCATTTCATTCCAACCGGACCCGCAACTAAAACTATTAAATCGAAAGGGGCACTTTTCCACGTATCTTA
This sequence comes from Thermobia domestica, assembly GCF_964235325.1. NCBI lineage: Eukaryota > Metazoa > Arthropoda > Insecta > Zygentoma > Lepismatidae > Thermobia > Thermobia domestica. Next base: position 25,455,000 of record NC_137458.1, read on the forward strand.
TATATTAAAATTATGTACGCTGCCGACGAGACAATTTTCAAAGGTGCCCATTTGTGTGTATGTGTGTGCGTGTATGAGGATGTGTGCGCAGTTGCGTACGCAGGAATTTATTTCGGGAAGGGCCAAACTCAATATCAGTGTATTTTATATTGAAATTCCTAAACTTGTCCAAAAATTAGGCTAAATTTACTCAAAAGTTGGAATTTTGGTGGTGGTCCGGAACCCCAGGACCCACCCCCTGCGTACGTCCCTATGTGTGTGTGTATTTCCCTAAAATTAATATTTTATACTTTCCATTTGTGGTATTCACTTGAAATTTGGTATACGCATGTATCTTAACGAGGAACATAAAAGGGGAGAGAGATATTTTGCAATCGTTTCCGGTTTGAAGCAGACTCTGTTGTCGCGAGACAAAATGTATTGTTGTCTTATATGGACACTATATCGTGAAAATGATCTTCAATGTTTCTTTCATCTCAACAGTTAGCGCATAAATATATCCTATCCGTCTGTCTGTAATAACGAAAATATTTTGTTCACGCAATGCCAACAGAAACTATTTGGTAAAATGAAGCAACGTGATAAGAAAAAAAAATGCAAGATAAAACATGGTCTGCGGGGATTCGAACCCAGACCTGCTACTCAGAAAGCAGACACTTTACCGCGGAGCTAACTTACTACGTTGAATTCTTTTTGTTCTATTCTACTCAATATACCACATAAGAGGCCAAATGAAGGCAATTCAAAAATATGGCAATTTTGCATTCAAGATGGCGACTTCTCCAATGATTTGTTTCTTCACTTAAACTGAACTACGTCCTTAATAACATAGCGAAACCTGGCTTACCTACCAAGAGCACAACTTACAATTTTCATGGTTACAAATTTTTGAGACGCCATTTTAAATCGAAGATGACGACTTTTCCAACATGTCGGATTTTTCCCCTCACATGAGCTGTACTCTACACACTTGAACGCAATTTCGTGATTCCACCATATCTACAAGCTGTGTAGAATTAGACGCCCCCTTATAACATTCCTAGCACTTTCTAACACCGAACACGACTATTTTTTTCAAGTTTAAGGGCGGATTCGCAAACTACGCATCAGAATAAACATCACCTCGAAATTTCAACATCCTAGATACAGGCATTACAAATTTCACATTTTTTCGATTTGCGCCGCGAAACGAAAACGAATTTTAATGCTCTTTTCTCTATCATAAACTATGTTCCTAGCTTCACTGCCTGACAAAATATGACGTTTCTATGGTGTGCGGAACTACTCTAAAAACCAGCATTTCGAAACGACGAAAAATTTCGACACTTCATTTACATGGAAAATGTCGCCTTTTTCGTGATATCGGAATTTTCCCATTACTCACATCCCATGACGAACAAGTATGCAAAATTTGGTGTTTGTATGTTTTGTGGAAGTATGCAAACAATTAAGTGTGTTTCCGACTTTAGAGGTATATAATTCTTTCCCAATTTTTTTTATTTCCCCCAATTTTTTTCTCGATGGCACAACTTGCGGCATTCATCCCTCCTGTGGACGGCCCTTCTCTCTTAAAACGAACCAACCTTTTCTTTCATACGGCTACTTGCGCGGTACTTCATTCATCGAGTATCGAAGCAGAGTGTACCGGTACGAGGGTTCACCCCGGAAAATTTTTGAAAATTAGCTTCTCAAAATCGTGTTTTAATGCTATTCCGACAGTAAAATTGCTAGTTCGAAAGTAGAGTAAAATCCCCCCAAAATTTTTCTCAATGGCGCAGCTTGCGCCATACATCCCCCCTGTGGGCGGCCCTGAATATACGTGGGTGTTGCCTCACTGGTGTCAGTAATATATTCGGTGACACATACTTCAGTTAACTTATCCAAAAGTCACTTCATCTCGTGATTTGAATGAAAAACACAAAACACACCAAGTTTATGGGAAGAACATCTCAGTTTGTGCGCTGTGGGTTTATGTCAAATATAGTTTAGCGCAGAGATGAAACACTCCGCTTCATCAACCACTGAAAGAAAGAAAGAGCAAGTGGTTTCCGTGGAACTATATAGTTCTGCAGGCGAAATCTCTAGATAAGAACAAGCTTCCGGAAGCTTCTCTCGCAGTTAGCACTCTGGCTTCCTGTCTGTGATCTGCAAGTGTCGCCAATGACGCCTACACATCTCGATGCGAGCCTTTTGATTTTCTAAACAGGATTAAATATATAGACTTAAAATGATTAGCAAAACCTAGCCAAATATGATACAAGTATTAGTTACAAAGAAGACAATGTTTTGTATTTCCAGAAATATTTAAAGCTTTAAACGTTGTTAATAATGCTAAATTGTAAATCATTTTTTTAAACTCCTTCATTGACATACGATTATCGTGCACGTCATCAGTGTGGGAGACCGAGGTTTGATTTCTGGAGGGAGTTAACGTGACATTCTACGTAAAGCTGTAGGTATGATACATATCTCATAAAGTTTATATGCTGAATGGTATGCTGTAATCCAATGCAACTAATTCATTAGAAATAGATTTAGGAATTAGATTTGTGGGCTTTCCGCATCTATGGCTATGTTAGCCCGACAGAGTCAAGTAGATTATCTCTAACAAATAATTGCTTGGATTGGTTAGTATTTACTACGGATGGCCAATTCCGGAATTTTTACTATCCGGAATCCGGAAAGTAAAAATCGGAAAAATTCCGGATTTTTTCCGAAATCCAGAAAGTGAAATATCCAATTTCGGAAAATAAATTTTCTGGAATCTGGATTCCGGAAAGTTTTGGCCATTCCTAGCATTTACCGTCCCTTATAGCACCGATACTATATGAGATGTGGACTTAAAGGTTAACATGGGATCAGAATTACAAGAGCTCTCACCAGGAATCGGTTCTTTCGTGCATACGCTAATCATAAAACGAACAACCAATTAACTCACATAATAATAGTGACAGTGCTGTCTCTGTCATAACTTGTTAGGACAGCAAGCATGGACGGAGCTTCCATTTATTGCCAATAAAGCAATGGATTTTTTCTTTGGGTTAATAAGTGTATACAAGTATTATTTTCAAAATTAAATAATGTTATTGGGACTTAACGAAACAGTAGTCTGCAAAGATAAGACACACCGGTGTACATGGCCGTTCGCAGCGAGGAGCAATGGGAACAGTTGCTACCCCCTCTGGATTTTCGAAGTGTGTTCAGTTCTTGGAAATATAAATCAAAACATACTAATTTTTTCTCACATTCTAGAGAGTTTAATATATTTTTTTATATTACGTAAACACTGTACTACTACAATTTATCTACTATGGTTGATAAGGATATACGAGTAATTAATTGTTCTTTTAATGTTATGTACAAAGTGAAATACCCGTTCTTCGCACAGGGAGAATCTCGTCTTTGGAGCGGAATTTTCGAAAACGCTAAAACACGGGATCCCTTGTTTTTAACGAAGAGTTCAAATGCTCAGTTTCGTCTTCCCAACGCTAAGGGTGGCGAGCACCAAACTAGTGTAAATTACTCTTGTAGTAACTCTTACTTCTTTAGTCTGGACTACTTTAGTAAATTACTTCCGTAGTAATATACTCTTTTAGTAACTGTTGGAGAGCTCAATTTCTATTTACTTCTTTAGTTGTAACTAAAGTAGTAACGCCTTTTTACTAAAGAAGTAAGCCATTTCTGCCCGCTGCTGGCACGTGCATTTCGTTTCCTATTGGGAGCTGAAGCTTATCAGAAGAAGTGCCCATGAAAAAAGGCAGAGAACATGCGATTGTAGTGAAGTACAGCAAGTTGTAAAAAGCAGACGAGCTTCATTCGTTAAAAATGCGTTTAATATGAGGGGAATATAATACAAAAATGTTGTTAATTGAAAGATAAAGAGAAATCGTGGAAGACCATAACCTTAAAATGGAAGTTATGAATAAGAACGAATTCAAGAACGAAATGGAACAGACTTCAGGTTCCGGTTCTTCAGGCAATGTGCTCCAGAAATTTATGTTTTTATAAATTAATGTGAATATATTTTATATGTATGAAACATATTCTTTTTGCTTGATATATTTTCCAATGGTTAATATGTTCTTGTTTTTTACATGACATAATATTTGTGTTTAAGCATCAGTACATTTAATTTTTCTAATTACCACATCCCCTAATTGCAAAATAAAGAAGAAAGAAAGAAAAGAAAGAAAGAAAAGAAAGAAAAAGAGAGAAACATAACTAAAATTATACATAAATAAAATGGGTAACATTTCACTGCAGTAGTGACGATCCAGTGCCTTATTTATTCATTTAAGAAGGAAAAGTATTTATACTAATTTATTATTTTACTAGCAAATTAGGTATAATTTTTCTGACAACTTGTCCTGCAGCATCTGCTTCTGGCTGAAATGCATATTGGTTCATGCCATTCACATCCACAACACCAATGTTTCTTCTAGACATTTTTTTTTTTTTTTTTTTTTTTTTTTTTTGTGGGGGATGCCCCTCGGATGCTCTGAGAGTTTTCTCTGGTAGGAGACGAAAATAATACTTCTATAATATAATAATAAATAGAATAGTACCATGTAAAAATAATATGATCTCCTTCGAATACTAAGTGTTCCCTCCGGGACATTTTATCTCAAAGAAACACTGCGCAGCATCAGGGTGAAACACACCTACTTCTGTTCCAAAGTTGTGCAGAACTGCAGTATCCTCAATAACATTTCCACACATGTTTTGTATATATCTCATTGTTTTAGTGAGAATTTGGAAACGGTTCTTTCAAACACAGAATGTACGTTCTATTACACATCTTGTAACAACATGGGATTTATTGTAGCGCCCTACGACTCCTGTCTGAGGTCGAAACATAGGAGTCATAAAATGTTTGGAGAGAGCATATCCACTATCCCCAACAAGCAACCCATTATATTGTTCGTTTTCCAATTCTGGAGGAATTCTACTATTGTCTCAAATGCGTGCATCATGCGTGGAACTCAGCCAATGACTTACCACGTTCAAAATCTTCATATTGGCATCATAAATGATTTGTGTATTGATAGAAAAGAAATTCTTGCAATTTCTGTATAGTTCTGTTTGTGCTCCAAAAGGACAAAGTATGGGCATAGGTACACAATCCATTCGGGAATCAACCAATTCGATAGAATTCACTTTTTTCCTTTATATATATATATATATATATATATATATATATATATATATATATATATATATATATATATATATATATATATGTAGTCGCGGATCCAGGATATTATCAAGGGAGGGGCTAAACCATAGTTTGCCGTTTTATTCTGTGTAAAGCAGGATTGAAGCCCATTTTATTCAGTGTAAACCTGAGCGTCAAGCCCTTATAGCTCCCACCTTGGATCCGCCACTGTATATATATATTTGTTCTGTGGCGTGAACACACACACAGTAGCTTTAAGGTAATTGAACTGTCTATCACACTGTTAAAAGCTCTTCCAGCAGTATCACGATGTATGTTAATAAGATCCCCTGCTAAGATTTGATAAGTACCAGTGCGAAGGACTCGCAATCTACAAAGAAGTTGCAGCCTAGGAGACAAAGCACGGTTCCTGTCAGAATTATGCTGCAGTAACGGCTCCAACATATCAAGCAGCCGCTCAAAAGATCCTTAAGCAACCCAAAACGCTCTTTGAAATCAATGTCACTATACATTGCAAATAGGTCTCTTCTCTCCACTAAAACTCTCATTCTTGGGATGTCTACTTCTTTCTCCATCTCCATATATACTTCGTAGTCCAGGTAATCCATAGAATTCGATATTTAACACGTAGAAACCAAAGAATTCATCGTACTCTCTAACTTTACTCCTACTACTGCTTAGGAGTAAATTTTGGCCTTATTTACTCCTCAAGTTACTAATGTAGTAGCGTACTCTTTGATGGTGCTCTCCACCAGTTTCGGAGTAAATAAATTTACTACAGTAGTAAACGAAAAATTTACTTTCGTAGTAATTTACTCCTTTAGTTCAGTACTCTCGACTGGAAGTCGCCGATTTCCTTCTCTCTTAGTAACTTACTACTTTAGTTTCACTTACTCTCGGTTGGTGCTCGCCACCCTAAGGGTGGCGAGCACCAAACTAGTATAAATTACTCTTGTAGCAACTCTTACTTCTTTAGTCTGGACTACTTTAGTAAATTACTTCCGTAGTAATATACTCTTTTAGTAACTGTTGGAGAGCTCAATTTCTATTTACTTCTTTAGTTGTAACTAAAGTAGTTACGCCTTTTTACTAAAGAAGTAAGCCATTTCTGCACACTGCAGGTACATGCATTTCGTTTCCTGTCGAAAAATATTGATTGTCGGCAGAGATTATTGCATCACCTTTTGACAATAATATCGTGTTACCGTAATTTATGCTAGAAAGGATTAATATTTAAAGAAATTAAATGCTGTTGCATTAATGATAAGATCGGTGTATTATAAAAAGAAAAGTGGTATTAATATAGGTATGGATCTATTGTTCAATGCTTATCCCCACCATCTACAGGTACTACTGTTCATTATTGGTGGGTGACACGTGTTAATTTAAGCGGCATCATTTGCAACTTGAGATACGAGCTAACAGCAACATGGAGGTAGTCAAGGACAATTTAAGTGTTAAGAAACGTTCAAAAAACATACCAGAAAGTGAAAAAGAGCGGTTTGCTGAAATAATGAAAAAGTACATAACTATTATTGAGTCTAGAAAGCACGATGTCAACATCCTAAAAAGGAAAAAAAGGATGCCTGGGAAAAAATATACGTTGAATATAACGCAGAAGCTGTTACACAAAGATCACAAGAGCAGCTTAAAGTAATTTGGAAGGACATGAAAGCGAAAGCTAAGAAACTGAAAGCTAAATGTCACCGAGAACAATTCCAAACTGGCGGTGGAGTAGCTGAGACGAAGATGGACGATATAAGCCAAATGGTAGTTGGTATGATCCCACAAGTTTTCGAGGGGATAACTGGAGTTAACGACAACGATGCAACTGAAGATAATGTGGTCCTTTCAAGCAACATCGATGATGATAAATACTCTGAAGAAGACAATGAAACTGCTGAAGGTGAAACTTTATCCCATAGTCATGAACCTCGGCTTGCATTCTCTGGTGGGAGCTTATCAGAAGATGAACCCATGAAGAAAGGCAGAGAACATGCGACTGTTGTAAAGAACAAGAAGTTGTTGGAGAAAGCAGGCGAGCTTCATTCGTTAAAAATGCGCCTAATAAGAGAGGAATACAATGCAAAAATGTTGTTAATTGAAAGACAAAGAGAAATAATGGAAGAAGAGCATAACCTTAAAATGGAAATTTTGAATAAGTTCAAGAACGAAATGCAGCAAATTTCAGGTTCCAGTTCTTCAGGCAATGTGTTCGAGAAATTTATGTTTTTGTGAATAAATATTTTTATATGTATAAACATATTTTATTTTTTCGATATTTTTCCAATGGTTAATATGTTTTTGTTTTTCACATGACATAATATTTGTTTATTATTTCAGCATAAGTACATATATTTTTTGTAATTACCACATTATAATATTCATTTGTATTTGCAAAATTATAAAAGTAGACATCTTATTTTTCTTACAAATAATCAAAACATTTTTATTGTAAATAATCAAAACATGTTTATTGTATAACCTTGTGTACTGCAGTAAAAAAAATAAAATTTAAATGTTAATCCCCTAATTGCAGAAAAAAAACAAACTAAAAAGAGAGTATAACTCAAATCTAAAAAAAAAAAAAAAAAAAAAAACTATACATAAAATTATAAAATTATGCATAAATAAAATGGGTCACATTTCACTGCAGAAGTGACAATCCAGTGCCTTATTTATTCATTTAAAAAGGAAAAGTCTTTACACTAACTTGTTATTTTAGTAGGAAATTAGGTGCAATTTTAATTAAAATAATTAAGTATTATAGATCTTCTGACAGCTTGCTCTGCAGCATCTGGTTCTGGCTGAAGTGCATATTGGTCGATGTCATTCACATAGACAGCATCAGGGTGAAACACATCTCCAACTTCTATTCCAAAGTTGTGCAGAATTGCAGCAGCCACAATAACATTCCCGCACTTGTTTGGCTTATATCGCATTGCTTTAGTGAGAATTTGAAAACGTTTCTTCCAAACACCGAATGTACGTTCAATTACACACCTTGTAGCAACATGAGCTCTATTGTAGCGTCGTTCGGCTCCCGTGTGGGGTCGAAACACAGGAGTCATAAGATGCTTGGAGAGAGCATATCCACTATCTCCAACAAGCAACCCATCATATTGTCCATTTTCGAATTCTGCAGCAACTCTACTATTGTCCCAAATGCGTGCATCATGCGTAGACCCCGGCCAACGGCTTACCACGTTCAAAATCTTCATATTGGCATCACAAATGATTTGTGTATTGATAGAAAAGAAATTTTTACGATTTCTGTATAGTTCTGCATGCGCTCCAGAAGGACAAGGTATGGGTATATGTACACAATCTATGGCCCCTATGACATTTGGGAATCCACCAATTCGATAGAACTCCCTTTTGTTCCTTGATATATTTTTTTGGTTCTGTGGCATGGACACATACAGTGGCTTTAAGGCAATTAAACTGTTTATAACACTGTTGAAAGCTCTTCCAGCAGTAGTACGATGGATGTTAATGAGATCCCCTGCTACGATTTGATAAGTACCAGTGCGAAAGATTCGCAATCCACAAAGAAGTTGCAGCCTAGGAGACAAAGCACGGTTCCTTTCAGAATTATGCTGCAGTAAAGGCTCTAACATACCAAGCAGCGACTCAAAAGATTCCTTACGAAACCCAAACCGCTCTTTGAAATCATTGTCGCTGTACATCGCAAATGGGTCTCTTCTCTCCATTAAAACCCTCATTCTTGGGATGTCTACCTCTTCCTCCATCTCCATATATTCTTCGTAGTCCAGGTAATCCATCGAATTTGATATTAACACGCAGAAACCAAAGAACACACCTTACTCTCTAACTTTACTCCTACTACTGCTTAGGAGTAAATTTTGGCCTTATTTACTCCTTAAGTTACTAATTTAGTAGCGTACTCTTTGATGGTGCTCTCCACTAGTTATGGAGTAAATAAATTTACTTCTGTAGTAAATGAAAAATTTACTCCTGTAGTAATTTACTCCTTTAGTTCAGTACTCTCGACTGGAAGTCGCCGATTTCCTTCTCTTTTAGTAAATTACTATTTTAGTTTCACTTACTCTTGGTTGGTGCTCGCCACCCTAAGAATTCATGAGATACACTACTCTCCGGGAATTTTTTAACCCCCTCTGTGTCCTTCTTAAAATGAGTATTTCCAAAAAATTCCTTTTTGTCTCTTACTTTTGTAATAAAAAGAATATTCTCTCCAAATTTCAGGTTAATAATTACGGCCTGCTTTATGATGTGTCTCACCCACTTTTACTCTTTTATATAATTGTATAGATTACGTACACGCGCCCATCAAAAGTGTATATGTATTCGCGGTTGTGCTTCTGTGTCTGTCTCTTGGCCCGCTAGGGAAAAAGTCCTGCGGACATCCCTGACGGTACACTAATCAATAGATCTTACTGAGCTGAAGAAAATGATGTGGTGAGTGTAAAACTTCATGCACAGTTTTCGAGAAAATCAAGATTTTTTTTAAAAAAAATTTTGTTTCGCAAACCCAAAAATTGAGGCTCTATGATTATCACTCCACTTATTAATATGAAACTTATACTGATAACTTCACCACTAAGATTTTTGTTATGAGAATAGCAAGACGATAGTATATTGTACGATTAGTGCAGAGGAGCACCCACAGAGGACAGGGCCGGATTAAGGGGGCTGCTTACGGGGGCTATACTATAGTCTTGGTGGACAGGGGCCTTCACTCTGATCAAATTCTCAACTAGCTATCTAAAAAGAAATCATGAAGATACAATCATCATCATTAAATAAAATATGACCAAGAACATGAAACATATTCCCTTGACTTTCGTACTGTACTTTCACAGAAATGTGTTAGGTGAACTTAGCAGGGGCCACATATTTTTTCTAGCCCCGGGTCTCCAGATGCGTTAGTCCAGCCCTGACAGAGGGGTCCACCGGATCTGGACCCCCCGAAAATACTTCCTAACTCAATATACATTTGTACACTTTCTCAATAAAAGTATACTTGTTTAACAGGGAAATGATTGATGTAGCATGAAAATTTCATCTTACACTTCATCTGTACTTTTTCTCTTATAAAAACAATCTATTTCTCTCTTTTTTTCTGGATAATATAGGTGGAAGTATTTTACAATTACTTATCGTCTTTTCAGGTGCAGAATAATAGTTGTTCAATACTACATAGACAAAGTGGGTTATACTATTGCCCCCCCCCCTCTTGCCAAAGCTTGGACTCCTCCGAACAACAATTTCTAAGTGCATGCCTGGGTTAGTGACGTAGGCCTAAAGCCTAAAATTTAGCCTACTATTAAGTCTTAAATTTTAATTTTCATTCAAGTATAATGTTGTCCAAAGATAAGACATGTATTCTACCATTTAATAGATTACATTGGACTGAACTAAATGACATGATTGGTGGTAAATTCTTATACGCAGTTTCCGAGGAAATAAAGTTCTTTTATGGTGTTAAAAAGTTTCGTTTTCGGTGTTTTTTTTTTGTTGTTTGTTTGTTTGTTTGTTTTGCTGGAATATATATATATTTATGAGTTGTATATGTGAAATAAAAAAAAACAGTTAAGTATCAGATTTATCTGCTTGGTTTAATTTCCCCTAACATACCGAATGCAATTTTAAAAATTCAAAAAAAATAATAATAAATAAAATAAATAAATAAATAAATAACAATCCGAAATTTGAAATCTTGCTTACAAGGATGAGCATACTATCGGTGCTGAATTCATTTATGGGTACTTCTCTCAGTTTCTTCTTTCGGTTCCTATTATTTACAAATATGCATATTGTTTCATTGAGATACAGTATTTCCTCGCTTAAAAATAGGTAGAAATTATGACTTGATCAATGTGGTAACCGTTCTCAAATAGTATTAGGCTTTCGTATGTAGCCCTACCTAATCAAAGTGATCCAAATAAACTGACAAATCTAATTTTGAATTCTATCAAAGAGTGTGGTCCCAGTTCAATTCAGGATGAATGTACTAAATCGTTTGTTTGTGTTAAGTTTGGAGATGCATAAAAAGACACAGTTTTTTGGATGGAGTTTTTTTTTTTTTTTAAATAAAAAGTCTGCTCTCCTGGTAAAATGACAGACACAACTAATGATGGTGGTTTCAGAAAGAAGTAAAAGATGTCCACGCTTGGAAACATTTCTGATTGCGCTTTTATTCTGAATCCAATGAAGGCATGTTTAAACATGTTCGTCAATGGGGTTTCGAGAAAGAAGTACCTCAAATTCGGGGTCTTAAAATCATTGTTTATGGCTACGGTAAAAATACCCACGCTTCAATATATTTCTAATGGCGCACTTATACTAATTTGGGGATGTTGAGTCCAATAATACTATTTATCCAATAAAACTATTTTTACACATATTCGTCCATAATGCAATATCCCTTCTTATTTACAAACTGCACTACATGCTTCAGCACATGGGCCAGCAAACAGCTGACGGATGCCATCTCCGACGAAATACGAAGACACGAAGAAATACGAGAAGGACATGAAGAGAACCACTTTAACCCTTCCACAGGGTCTACCTCCAAAATTGGGTACAAAAAGAGAACATCCAGACAGAAGACATTAGTTACCAACTGATCATACCCTACCAATCTCTCTAGGGATTGTACCGAGACCGAGACGGACTTTTATATACCGAGACGAGACCGAGACCGAGACGGACTTTGAAATACCGAGACGAGACCGAGACCGAGACAGACCTCTATAAATCGAGACGAGACCGAGACGAGACTTAGGTCAGTCTCGAAAGTCTCGGTCTCGTCTCGAATATTAATATTAATAGATACTAAAATTGCCTTCACTCAAAATTTCTTTCGTTGCTGTGTTAGATAATATAAGAACGGTTGACTGATGTACAGTGGCGTATTTAGGAGGTAGTTATCGGGCTCAAACCCCTCCCGAAATAAATTTGTGATCATTTTTTGCATTGCACGTACAACGCAAATGTTTCTTACTCGTTCCTCAAGCCTCTCCCAAAACAAAATCCACTGCTGATGCAAATAGAATTCTCTCTCTCTTTCTCTCTCTCTCTCTCTCTCTCTCTCTCTCTCTCTCTATATATATATATATATATATATATATATATGTATATATATATATATATATATGGTCGCGGTGCCCCGCAGGGCTGCCCTGCATAGGTTCCCGGGGCCCAACTTTAATTTTAAATGGAAGCAAAGGGTGAGTGGTACCTCGTTCGATAGATCTTTAAAAAGCGTTGTGGCAAAAGGTCTTTCATATCGGGCACTGTATTCAGAATGGGCGCCAAGACATGTTGCCTCTATCAGATACAGTAAAACGTGCAGTACCACTAATATGAAAACAGTTGAACATAAATGAACCGAACAAAAACTCAAATAGAAATGTCATGTGGCACATCGATTGATATTGTCGCGGAGGCTTCCAGGGCCACCCTTCATGGGGGCCCAGGGCGCAACTTCAAAATTGTAAATGGAAACATGGGGTGAGTGATATCTCGTTCGATATATCTTTAAAAACTAAAGAGTGCTGTTGCAAAAGATTGTTCATATGGGTCACCGTTTTCAAAATTACCACCAAGACATGGTACCTGCATCAGATAAAACGTCCAGTATCACTAATATGAAAACACCAGAACAAATATTCGAATAGGAAATCACAGAGTGAAAGTGCCATAATGGAAAGGAAGAAATCTAACTCCTAGAAAATTATCACTCCAACCTCACTCCGTAAATGAGTGAAGCGGGAAGGATCGGTGAAATTACAAATGAGAGCCTTAGTTTTTGCAAATTGTATCTACGAAACAAAGTTATTTGAAATGTGTTTTTATAAGGGATAAATTTTTCTGTAATGGGATAAAGTCAATGAAGATCTAAGAATAGAAGTCAATGGAGAGCTTTTGTGAACGCGGCATTGAACCTCCGGGTTCCATAGGCCATAGAGTTAGTTAGTTAATGGGATAAAGTATGTAAAATTCTTGTTAAATGGATCTTCCATTTTGATTGCAGGCCATTGCAAAAATGAAAAACAAATGCAAAAATGATGCAAAAATGAATCAATTGAAATGCGAAACAAACTTGTCGAACAATGCAATTTTAGAACAATGTTTACAAACGTTGGTTTTGTTCAACAGTCGTCTGCATGATATTGGTTTGCTTCTTTTCCTTCTATGTCTTCTTGCATGTGACAGAATATGAGTTTCACTGAGATGCCCACAGTTACATTCCGAATAACTTTCAACGGTAATTTCAGTTGTGATCCTTAGTAAGGAAACGGTACATACTGATGCAGATATGTCCCAAAAATCTTGCACGCAATGCGTTAAATTATCAGGGGCGAAGAGTAGGGTAAAATGTTGTTAAACTTGAATTTCACCTTATTTTTATTCACCTTATTTCACTTTATTTTTATTCATTATAGTACCAGTCATTTGTACACACAAGTGTTTCAGACAAACCATATCTATTGCAAATAAAAGTGAGGTTCTCATTTGAGATTTTACCATTCATTCCCGCTTCACCTACTTACGGACAGAGATCGGAAAGATAATTTTCTATCATTTCCTCTTTTGCATCATGTCAATTTCACTTTAATAATCTTTTTCTCCGTTGCATTATACTCCAGCCGTGAAATGATAAATACCCTCTGTGCTTTCCTATACGAGTTTTATTCTGTTCATTTATCTCCAACTATTTTCATATTAGGGGTCTAGTGGTACTGGACGTTTTATCTGATACAGGCACCATGTCTTGGCGGCCATCTTGAATACGGTAACCGATATGAAAAACCTTTTGCCACAACGCTTTTTACTTTTTAAAGATCTATGGAACGAGGTATTACTCGCCCCATGTTTCCATTTAAAATTTTAAAGTTTGGCCCTGGGACCCCATGAAGGGCGGCCCCGGGAGGCGCGCGATAACACCATTCGGTGTGCCCCATGGCATTTCCTATTTGAATTTTTGTTCGGTTCATTTATGTTTAACCGTTTTCGAGATATCTCCGTGGAAAGATTAAAATGGGCCATTCTGTGTATATATATATATACAGCCGCGGACCCAGTATATGATCAAGGGAGGGGCTAAACCATGGTTTGCCGCTTTATCCAGTGTAAAGAAAGTAAGATTGAAGCCCATTTTATCCAGTGTACACCTGAGCGTTAAGGGGGGCCTATAGTCCCTATAGCCCCCCCCCCCAGGGTCTGCGGTATATATATATTAAATTAAAATGCTGAAATTTTGTACCAAGTTGGGAAATTCTAAATACTCTGCAATACCACTAGATAAACAAGCAATGTTGCTAAAGAAAATGAAATGAAATCTTTGAGTTTTACGTCCCACAGATATGCCGGTTAGGCTAAAGGAGGCGGTGATGATGAGTAATGAATGAAATGGCGGAATGAAGAAAGTGGGAGGAAACGGGAGAACCCCGAGAAAATCCACGCCCACGGTGTTTGTCCACCACAAGGTTCACTTGGCGGGGCTGGGATCGAACCCGGGACCCCAAGCACCAGAGGCGAACGCTCTACCACTGAGCCACCGTGGCCCCAATGTTGCTAAAGCAAAATAACGTTGTATTTTCTCAAATTGCTCTACGTAAAGTATTACATATTTCTAATTTAGTTATTTAACAAAACCACAATAGCCCATACATTATTTAGTGTAACAAAGGACAACACAGTATCACTAACATCAACATTTTGGAGATCTCTAATAACTCAAATGGTATAGCCGGTGCAATGCGTATGAGCTGTATCAGCGTCAAATACTATGATCATGGAATAATATATTTCGAATGAATGAAGGAACAAAGTTACAAGAAACGAAAAATTTAAATGTTTCTAAAGACTTTACTTCGAAAACACGCTGACATATCACGTCTCATCATGTAGATGCTTCCAAAAGACTTAAATGCTTATAACGCCATTTACAACGATTGTTATTTCAAATCATTTCAGAGATCCAAACACATTGGTAGTAATTGTATACTGCTTAAAATTACATATTTATAATGATTATTGCTTTCCTTTGCTTCTATAACATTACAACAATAATGTTATAATTTTGGTGGTTTTAATTACAAGTCGCAGTTACATTATTTTAAGCAGTGTTGCCCACTTAAATATATTGCTAAATATTATTATAAATATGTGCAAATAACGTAGATAAACTGCAAAATATTTTAGAATTACTCGTAATTTGTTTTATGGTGCAAGAATGCTTTCAAGAGACGACGTTTTTCATAGTCATAACTACTTATAATGTTAATGTTTAAGTCTTCGTTCCAGCAATACATGTAAATGCAACTTGTAACTGAATTTAAATGTAACTGATAAATTTTCAGTAACACTAGTTGTTCCCCCTTAACCTTAGGCCTGGTGTACACTTTATATTAAGACCGTGCTTAATTAAAAGTTCTAATTACACCCTAATTACATTTCACTTGTTTTAGTTTGATCACGGACCACCTCAAACTCGGTCCATACCATATAGCTATATGCAATTATTCAAGGACTTACAGTTAGTAATACACAGTGTTCATTCGTGCTTTTTTGTTTTAGTTTAACGTCCCACAGTTATGCTAGGGCGGCTAAAGGAGACGTGGAGCTAATGATTATAGTGGAATCCGCACCACTTCGGTCGTTCAGCTTTATCCCTACCGGAATTCGAACTCGGGACCACGCGAACCGAAATCAAGCGTGCTAGCCGCTAGACCAAATGGGGGTCCTCACATTGTGTTGATTTAAATCAGTCAGTCAGTGTTGCCAGATTCGAAGATTAAAAAGTAGCGTGTCTGTGCTCCGAAAGTAGCGAATTCGAACTATTTGTAGCCCAAATATATAGAAATGAATACTGATGGTGCCAATGAAATAATTTAATATGAGCTGGAAGATGTGCTGCACGTATTGCAACAAGAAATAATGATCGACGGACGGAAACAATTCTAGAGTGGATACCACGAGACAAAAACAGTCTAGGAAACCTCCGCATACAAGAAGATGTGACGAAATCAAGCACCACTGAGAAGTTACCTGGAAAAGAATTGCCCAAGTTAGATAGTTGTTGGAAAAGACTTGAAAAGACCTTCATCCAGCAATGGATTGATAATAGTTGATTATGATGATGGTGATGATTTTATTAAATCTGGACCTCGGAGGTAAACTAAACCAAGTCATAATGTCGTAATTTTAGAGTAGCGAAAGACCGGTTTCTCAACTAAGACCTATAGTACTGTTTCTGAAACTTATTAAGTAGTTACAAAGTAGTAAGATGCTTTCAGACTTACATTATTACACCACTAGAAAGAACATAGTCTATTAAAACAGTATTGTTAACTCAATTTCAACCAAAAAGTGACTTAGCATAGTCTACCTCTAAAGTTCAGATATATATAACTTTTACTAGGTAGGGTAAAAATGAATCCAAAATTTAATGAAAATCATAGAGCGAAAAAAGTATTTTTGACTATTCAATCCATCATGTTGCGGCAAAACTATGAAAATTAATACAAAAGAAAACTAGAAAGTTAAGTACCACTTGTTTTGGCGAATGAGAAAAAATAGATACAGATAACTCGAATTACCTATATGCTTATATAATATGTATGTTCAAGTTTCGCAAGTAATTTTCAATCAATATAAAATTTCAACGTAATGAACGCACTATTAGTTTTCTCGAATAAAGGTTACATGCACCGTTGAGAGCTCAGGAATAAGATTAATCTATGCTACGGCACTGGATATGTGCTTACGTAATGCATTACGACCTTATGAACTTGTATAAGAAACAGAATGCACTTAAAATGAGACGCGAACTATGCGAAACATCGGACTTTGAATCTAACTTGTTTTGTGATCCAACTCGAGACCTCACATAGCAAAGATGAGTGTAGTAGCTCCCACAACAAGGTTCATGACGTCCGTGTTATAAAGTGTCAATTAAACACGGAGATGTGAAACGGTAATAAATCATTTCATCAATTTGAAAAAAAATACGTATATTGTAGAATTTCGCATTTACCCTATTTGTTAAGATAATGAACGTTATATTCTGTTTTTAAAATGACTGTCAATGCAGAATGTATTAAATAATAAATGAGAAATTGTAAAATTTTAATTTCGGTACGATTTAATAGACCTACATTCGTGCTGCTATGTGTTGCGTTATCCGTTAGGAGGTATTGAACAATTCTGATTCAAAGGAAGGAAATAAAATACTGTATAGTACTGGAGTTAATTTAATAGAGTTTAATTGTATAGGCAGTACTGAGGCTATATGAGACAAAGTCTATTGCTGAAAGGGAAATGTGTGTTACTATTAGGGTTTAAGGTGATATAACCACTGATCATTGAACCTGGAATATACACATGGAAAGCATTAGCACTAGCAAATTAGCTTTGAAGAGGTACACCATATCATAATTCTAAGTCAAAGTGAAAGGAAAAAATAAGTGGAAACGACAGACTATACGAGAATAATACTTTCACTATTTTAATTTCACATTATTTATTTCGAGACTTTCGAGACTTTCGAGACGAGACCGAGACTTGGTACTCGAGACCGAGATCGAGACAAGCATCTGTCGACCGAGACGAGACCGAGACCGAGACGGTGATTTTTTACTCGAGACGAGACCGAGACCGAGACCGTTATTTATCAGCCGAGACGAGACCGAGACTGTACAAAGTCTCGTCTCGTCTCGTCTCGATACCATCCCTAAATCTCTCCAAGCTGCTCTTGGCGGGAGAGACTCTTCTAACCTTATTTCTGCGCTGCATCGGGCAAGAGGCTCCTTTCCTATCTCTGCGCTGCATTGGCAGGGCGCTGCTTCTGGTAAGAAGTTCCTCACCAACAATCACAAAACCTGCGCGCTACTCTGGGTAGGAGATCCAGAAAGGATCATTACAAATATTATTTATTTGTAACTCTGTGTACAAAACTGTATAGAAACTTTTACAACAAAAACATGTGAGGTAAAATCCGTGTATCGATTTTCTACCATAGATTACAATAGTCTCGGGGAAAAATTCGCATATTTGTATTTATTGATATTCCACATTTCATATCACTTTTCTAGGAACCCGATGGATGATGTGTATATTTAAAAATAACTCAATTAGATTCAGCGTTCTCAAATTAGTATAAAACTTGTAATCGTGGGTAGTTTTTACTAATTGTACGATCAGTAGTTCTTCAAGCTCCTTGGGGGAGGACGATATAATGAAATTAAATGAAATCTTTGAGTTTTACGTCCTACGGTTACGCTGGCTGGGCTAAAGGAGACGGTAATGATGAGAGATGAATGAAAATGGTGGAATGAAAAAAGTGGGAGGAAACGGGAGAACCCCGAGGAAACCCACGCACACGGTGTTTGTCCACCACAAAGTTCACTTGGCGGGAGCAGGGAACCCGGGACCCTATGCACCAGAGGTGAACGCTCTACCACTGAACCACCGCGGCCCCGGAGAGGGGGATATTTTCTTATTCAGCTATCATCATTGTTTTCATGGTCATCTTCATTGGTTTCCAAGTTAGCTTGCATTATGTATCTACAATAGAAAGTTATGCAACCCAATGTATCCCGATATCGTTTTGGTTGCCTAACTATCGCATCAGTGCCTTCCTGTAGAGGGGAGATCTGGGCTATTTGAGTTCACCGTGGAAAACCAAATTTTCTCAGAACTAATGTAACAAATGAGTTAACTTATGGCGTCAAAATATTAGTAAATGATCATAGTCCAATGTACGGGCATACTCATACTAAAGCATAAAAGTCTTTATAAAACAGATAGTCAGATAAAATATTAAAATTGATAGACTAGAAAATAAACCTTGCAAAAACTACGGGGCTATTTGTGTTTCTGAAGGGTTGTTCGAGTCTTGGCTGTAGTTTTTTTTACTTTATTCAAATATATTGTAGCCCTATGTCTAAGTATCATAAGAAAAAAAGGATATTTTAAACAATGATTTGGAAGTAAATTTAAAATTATGTTTTAGTTTTATTCCAGCTTTCATTCCATATAAATAAAGATAAAGCTTTATAAGATTTTATTGTCTTCAAAATAAAATTGTATAATAATCAGAGATTTCAAAACAACTTTTGGAAAATTTAATACAAACAGTGATTTTTTATGTTATTGGTAGGAAATCTGTCACAGAGAAACTAACGACAGTAATTTGCTAACAGTTTTGGTAATCTGACATATTTGAGTCACATAACATTTTGCTTACTTAGAAGAGACACGTGCTATTTGAGTATATAGCAAGAATGGATTTATCTTACAATAGCAAAACATTAGTAATAGTTATTATACTACAACATATCGAAGAACTAAAGCACAGCTGTAAAACCCAAAGTATTAAAGTGAAAATGGCAGGAAGTGAATTTTGCCAATAAGCACGAGGTTATTTGGGTCTCTGAAGGGGTTATTTGAGACGATGCTATACTTTTGTTATAATTATTAAAGAAAAATAATTTCTAAGTTCCATATTAACTTATTGAATGAAAACTAAATGAGAATGACCTTCACAGAAGAGTATCTTATCCAAATTAGTTTTTATTCATTAGTTACTTAAAAGCCAAAATCACTGTAACACGAAAGTTATGGACCAAGAGAGTTTAAAAGTTGTTAAAGAAATATTCACTTCACAAGTACTTGTCACAGACAAGCTCCTACACATATCTGGTGTTATCATTGTTTAAACAAAAAATCAATCTGATGCTTCTGTCAACATTCGATTGACTCAAGTAGTCCATACATTTGCTTTTGCGAATAATGAAGAGTTACTGGCAGACATGACAGACACAGGTGAAAAAACTGGGTTCGAGATATATAGTACAAACATTGTGTCTTTACCAACATGCATAGGCCTACGCTTCATAAATATATGCACTCACACAACCTTGGCACCTTATTTGCTATATTCATATCATTATATCAGGCCAAGAAAAATAAGTGTTGCAAATCATTTTGCTAAGAAATTATCGTATTACCGGCAACTGTTAAATAAATTGAGAATATGAACCTTTCACAAGAAAACAAACTCAAAACTGAACAAAAGTGTATGGTGCTGATTCGTACAGTGAATGCGTGGTTATAGTTTTTCTTACTAATTCTTATAAATTAGTTACCTAATAATTCAGGAGTGGTTCATCAACAAAAGCCCAGATACTGCTTGATGGATCGGTGCGCAAGCCTACTCTCAAGATATAGAAGTGATATATATACTCCTAGAAGAATAAAATAGCATTTTATACATTTGTTTATCATTTGAGCATCAAAATTATAATATATAATGCATTTCCATTGTGAAAATTGTTCACAAGGTAAATAATAATAATTAAGTACAGAAACCTCAAATTTCTGATATACGATATATTTTTTTCTTGTAGAAAGACCTTATTTCTTTCGGAGAAAAATTCGGTAAGAAAGCCTGAATATAAAGGTTAGCACAATACACAGGGAGGAAAAAATGGGCTGTGATGTACAGTCAGCGACAGTAGAAACTGGAGGTTGGATACATAAGAAATAATAGCTTTTTCCAGTAGCAGAATAGTTTCACTAGATGTCTGATAGTTGGACAACCAACATGACAGCAAACACGTGCCAGAAAACATAACATGCCAGGATATTCCTCCATTTGGAGGAAAAAGTATTACTATCTGAGAGCATCACTTAGAGAAACAACCACGAGATAAATCTGCAGAAAATCCATTCACTTTAAGATCAAAGAGATGGGAATTAATGCAAAGGAAACGAAAAGAATAATACGCATCATGCAGAGACCGAAAAAGTATGGAAAGCTAAACAAAATGAGAAAAGAAGGAAAGAGGGAAAGGAAAGAGCAAAAGACATGAGAATAAATTAAATTTTAACATTTAAGGATAAACAGTGTCCGTCTTTCCTCCTGCCCCCTGTATCCGTCCTGGTTTTTCTCCCTTCATAGGATAAATCTCATTCAGCATCAAATGCGAACATCATTTATAGTGTTTAAATCTTTGAAAAAAATTAACTCCATCCAGGCCGAGACTCGAACCCCGGACACTTAGCATAACAGTCAGACGCTGCAACCACTTACCTACACACGCTATAGCAAATGTGTTTATAAACCAGCCATTACCGTCGCTATCAAACGTCTTAAACCAGCCATTGTCGGGAGTTACCCCACTTGCACTTGAAGTTTGAATTTTATTTACGGCCTTTAGCTATCTACGGCAACAGGCCCCATGTTTTCATTAAAAGCATTTGTTCTGTAGATTAAAATCAAGAATAACTTAATCTATACTCTTACTTACTGTTGTCAATATATATATATATATATATATATATATATATATATATATATATATATATATATATATATATATATAGAGAGAGAGAGAGAGAGAGAGAGAGAGAGAGAGAGAATTGTAGATATATAAAAATCGGATTAATGGGGGTTAAAAGAGTGATTTCGTAACTGCGAAATGGGTGATCGCATCACTACTGACATCTGGTAGCGGTATTACGTAATACACCCATTAGAAATAACGCTTCGAAACGACAAATTGCATGTTGTGCCGTGGATAAGTCGGTAAGGGGTCTGCTTATTGAGTAGGCAACTCGAGTTCGAGTCTTGAGTACACCAATACTTTTTCCTTCAAAATACATTTCTATATTTTTTATATATGTTATTAATAATTGCTTTCCTGCATTTTTTGTAAATTATCTTAAATTAGTGAAGGTTCAGTAAAATCAAGAAGGTTAAAATACATATATATGATTGTTTTATCCGTATGTACAGTCCAGAGATGGAGCGCGTCGGGGGGCCGCGGGTCAACAGAACGTGACCCACTGCAACCCCCCACTCTGACTTAACAATGTATTATGACGCACAGACTCATTCTGCTCAGTGCATTGTAGACAGCTTCTGAACACTGGTGAATTTGTCTACTTTCAAGGCATCGTTTTTCTTTTCATTTGTTTCTATTGACAAAAGAACTTCAGGCAATTTTAGATATTGATATTTGCAACTGTAATAATAGCAATAGGACTTATTTGAGACGCAGCCTGTGATTTCCTAGAGGAGCTTACTACTGGGAAAAATGTTTCAATCATGTGTAATATATGAATTATTATATAAAAAATTGAATGTAACTATGTGTGCATGATCATCATATCCAAATTGCAAAGTCAAATGAAATGATTTTTGGTATATACTTAGGCCTCAATCTCAACTAGGAAGTTATCATAAATTCGGTATCGATTTCATTATATTACATATTCTAAGAGGGTCCGAATTTTTGCGAAAAATTTAGTATCTCACAAGCCGTTCAAGTTGGAGAGCTGATATTCAGTATATTAATTCTTTATCTAATATAAATAAAATAAAGAGTTTGTTTGTGTGTTTGTCTGTCTGTCTGTCCGTGTGCGGCCTGGGAACCAGACGAGTGGACCGAGAGTTACCAAAATTTGGTCAGGGGTACCTAGCCCAGGCCCCAGATCAAGACGAAGTCGCTTTTTTAAATTTCGAACCAGAGGGTCTCAGGGGGCTTTTCCCGGAACCGGCTTGGGAACCAGACAAATAGACCGAGAGTTACCAAATTTTAGTCACAAATACCTTGGTTCACGCTCCAGATCAGAGTTAAACGTTTTTCTCAAAATTCGAACCAGGGGGTCTCAGGGGGGCGTTTATCGGGACATGGAAAAGTAGTAGAAAATTTCCGATATTAGTGTCGAATTAATAGTTCTCGCGGTCGCTGAAATCAATGGTGAAACTCTGATCACATTAACTTCCAAATTCACCTTATTCGAACCGGGAGTCAGCGGGGAGGGGGGATACCGAAAAATTTAAAAGTAATCTAAAATGACCGATATTAGTGTTCTATCCATAGTTTTCGCGGTCATTGAGATCAATGGTGACACTTCCGTTAGCGAAGATTTGCAAATTCAGCTACAATTGTATGCAAGCCGGGAGTCAGCGGGGAATACTGAGAAATGTAAAAATAATCCAAAATGACCGATTTTAGCGTCAGGTTCATAATTTTCGCAGTCGGTGAGATCAATGCTGACACTTTCATTAGCGATGATTTGCAAATTCAACTACCATTGTATGCGGGCCGGGAGTCAGCGGGGAGGGAGGGGACACGAAATGCCGAGACATGTAAAAATAATCCAAATGACCGATATTAGAGTCAAATCCATAGTTTTCGCGGCCGCTGAGATCAATGGTGACACTTCCATTAGCGATGATTTGCAAATTCAGCTATATATGTATGCGGGCCGGAAGTCAGAGGGGGAATACTCAGGCATGTAAAAATAATCCAGAATGACCGATATTAGCGTCAATTCCATAATTTTCGCAGTCGGTGAGATCAATGGTGAGACTTTCATTAGCGATGACTTGCAAATTCAGCTACAATTGTATGCGGCCGGGAGTCAGCGGGGAGGGGGGATACCGAGACATTTTAAAGTAATCCAAAATGATCGATATTAGTGTCACATCCAAAGTTTTCGCGGTCGCCGAAATGAATAGTAATACTTCCACAAGCGTTGACTTCCAAGTACTGGCCCCATGCGAAGAACGGGTATATTCAGCTGGTATATATATATACTTCTTTAGTTCTTTAATACCAATTATGTATGTACTTTGCCAGTACATGTCCCATAGCGTTAGTTTTTGTTGGAATATTTTATTCCCCCCACTCAGACTATGTTAACAAAATCGTAGTCGTAATTATTCGTACTAACTAACAAGAAGTAACTATAAAGTTATGTAGCTTCCTGTGTATTTATATAAAGTTATAAAATTATCCTTTATATATAACCTTATATATAAATACAAACCTTATATATAAAGTTTCCTCTTCTGGGGGGGGGGGCGAACGCCCCGATCCCTCCTGGATCCGCCCCTGATTCTACCTAGGTATTTGTTAAGGAAAGCTTTCAAACAGTGATGATTTCAGGGCATTACCTGTTCGAGAATTTGAGACCTTGTCGACATAAATTTCCCCCTTCTTGGCCATATTTTCGATCATGCTCAAAGTGGACTAATAATGTTTTATCAGTTTTCTCTCATTCATATCTTGACCATTACCCGGGGAGAATCTTCTGAAATTATCAATGCTTATAATTAGTTTTTTATTACAAATCAAAGGATAATAATGAAATATTGAACATACTTAATATTTTGTTTTCAGCTTTGGATTTTAGATCTGCAATTCATATAATGTTCCTTTCTAATCGAATTTGAGATAAAAGTAGTTGCCAAAGATTTATTCAAAGAAATGTTCTCAGTCCTCTGATGAAAATATGAACACACTTTTAAGAAAGAAAAAAAAAACAAATTGAATAATACCTACAGGGTTTGAACACATACACTTATGATTGATAGACTATTCACCCAACCCGCTCCACCAGTTCGTACGTTTTCACTGAGCTTCTTTAGACTTTTGTGTAAAGTAGTTTCCTGCTCCAATTTTTTTTCTTGTTTATTTCGATACGACTATAAGTTTGTGGTGAATATTTGGGCGTTACAGGTTTTGCAATGCATAAAAATCTTTTTCGTATAAACTACATTCAATTTTACGTCCTAATAACTTATATACAACAGGTTGAATCTGTGAAATGATTGGGGTTGGAGTGATCGTAAATGTTTTCATAGTTAGGAGCCTGGATATGAAAACCCGCTTAACGTGGGGATTTACTTTTGTGAATTTTTGTACATTTATTTATACACATCTATGGAAAATTTGATTTCTATAGTTATTTCAGGATTCTAGTTATTTATATGTTTGTTTATGAATGTATTTAGTACTTGGACTTTTAAGACTATAGATTACGTTTTGACGTTTAGACTTGGGACTTCTTGTTTGTATTTAGGTAGTTTATTTTGGGAATTTTTAGTTTTGGGGATTTTTATTTTGTAGTTAGAATATTATTATTACTTGGGTATAGATAATTAAATTATTAATTTTTGTTTTGACAGATGACTATTGTACTTTTACATTCATAATTAGGAAAAAATATACGTTGCATTTGTTTGTAAATATACTGCTGGATGTGTGTAACGATTTCATTGAAGTTAAAAAGGTGAGGAAATCGGCAGTCAATTTAAAGTATAAATAGCACTACTCATGTGATAGTGGATAGAATTGGAACTCGTGCGCTAGGCTGTGATTTGTCCGTAGCCGTCCGTATGTTCATAATTACGACTACGATAGAGAAGTGGACAGTCAAATTCTCAAGGTTCAGTATCTGACCCTGGGTCTTCATTTTAGTTTTCTACAAGTTATACATAGTGTGAGGTGCAGGTAGCCAGAGTCGAAACTAAGGTTACCAAGAACACCAACACAAATAAAATTAGATAAATAAGGTGGAGTGGCTGGGAATATTCAAATTAACTGAGAAATTTATATAAAATGCAAATTGTAGACATCTGCATAATTTATTCCCACTTGGAGATTTGGGTACTCTCCTGCAAGAGCCGCCACTGCACCATTAAGTCGGTAGAGCATAAACAAATGTTATTTAATGAGAACAACAGATCTCAAGGTTGTCTGTGCAACAGTCATGGTCAAGATGCTACTATAGTGAGTTGTTTTTTTAAAAAAAAAAAACAAAAGAGGTTAAAAAAATCTAAAACAGTACTTTAAGATAACAGGTAGCAGCCTGTATTTGAACTCACTATACTCATGACTGTTGAAATGGTTCTCTGGGCATTATTACTCTCTCTGGGCCCCATTCAGAGAGATGGTCAGACATACACACAAAAGGGATAATGCCTCCTTGTATCACACTCCTGAAAAACAAACATTTTCATTAGTTTCAGGTACTCACCCTGCAGCAAATTGAGTTCAACACAAATTCTGGTTAGAGATGGTAGTTTATTTTCATCGTACTGGAACATTAAGATGAGTGCGGATGGTATATATTCACACTCCAATACACTGAGATGATACTTCCTTTTGTAGTGCACTACCAACACACATACACTGTATTATATATATTTATTTATATATATATATATCAACACTTTTCACTATATAAGAAACTACACAAAAAGGGGAGGAGGATAACTAGATAATTGAGGCCTGGTTGACCTTTGAAAAGAAAAAAAAATATTATATACAACTTTTCTTTATCTCCTCATTTTGAAGAGTTCATGGTCTCTAACAGTCTTAGAGAGGAGAAAATAATATTTCACAAAAAATTCATATTTTAAACAACAAGTTAAATAAAAACTCAAGATTAAACTGATCAAATATTTTAGTTAATTTTCGTAGCACAGTTCCTGTAGTTAAAAAAAACTGTTAACGGTTCACGTACGCAGTTCTAGTTGAAAGTCACCAAGTCCTTCCACATTCCCATTTCACTGAAAAAAAGGTAAATGTTCTGCCCAATGTTAATGCTGGCTAATGAAGTTTCTCGATGTGGACATGGGTATGTCCATGAAAGCAAGCAAGTACAAATGCTTGAAAACCTTGTTCAAAAGTCCAAGGAAGGCACTGTGTTAAAAGACGTTACAGGCCACTTTTAATATCTCAACTAGAGATATTTCAACTTTTGGTTTTCACTACCATATTGGACGTGTAAGTGCTTCCCCTAACTAACTGGTGGGGTTTTTGACAATATGTCAACTTATTTCTTCTCACACGAGTGACTATTATCACTCTGCTAAGAAAAAAAAACAAATGATTTCAATTGTTACTTTCCATTTTCAATTGTGGTTAATTTGTATGACTTTAGTTTCAACACTGCGGAAATTGTGCACTGTTCAACACGTTCTTTAATGTACACTCGAAGGTGATATGTAAAAATAAAGTTCACTACACACTCGACTAGTCCGGTATTTCACAGGAATCTCCACGGGGACCAAACAATTTGTCCACACGTCTTCCTGGGTTATATCTCACCGATGGTAAGAGAAGTCAAGACGACTTCCTTACGACGATATTTAACGTGTTCTCACTTCCAGACACAAGAATGAACTCCTCTTTGTTCACCACAGAAACGAGTATATCTATCGCACAAAAACCAAGAAAGGAAGAAACTCGCTCCCTTTTGAGTCTTTAACAAAAGGTTTTGGTGCTTCCGGCAATCTTCTGGGTGGTCCTCTCTGCAAATACCACTAGTTCAGTGGCCTTTCGTTGCAAATTCACCCCTCACCCCTTTGACAAGTGCTGCTCTTCCTGAATGACGGTGAACTTGGAACCTTCTACTCCCAGCAGAAGTCTATGAGAGTTTTTAAACACAATATAATTATATTCACTTATAACACACTTATGAATATGAGAAATACATGTTATGATACATAGAAATAAAGAAAAATATTTGTACAATACAATGTTATGCTATACATAAACTGTCATCTCTCTCAGAAGCAGCAGTAAGCCCAATTTCCTGCGGCTGTCCTTCAAGCTGTCTGCTACCAATGACATCCATGTTTGTTTGGAGAGGGATAGAGGAAACATCATTGTTTATTTTTACTTTTGACAAATACAAGAGCCAAATGTCTTGTACGAAGGGATACACGCTGATAAAATTTATCAGGAATTTTGTACGGTATTTCCAAGAACGATTTGAGCGTAATACGTTAATATTAATATTTTACATGAAAATTTTACTCTATTTTGGCGTAATACGTCAAAATAGAGTAAAACATTTCAAACTGGCGTTGCATCTTGGGAGAAAAAGTAAAGGTTCGCTTGCAGACCGTACTGGTCATGGGTGAAGAGGGGGGCGGAAGAGACGCTAGAGCTAGCTGCACACAAAATCACACCTATAGAAATCGAAAAACTCACATGTAGAAGCTAAAATTTTTACGACTTTTTAAACAATAGAAACTGTATGTCTCTACCCACTGTTTCCAATTCAGTGTGGTTATCTAAGGAAGTTTGTAGGATCCTTCCTGGGTATGATGAGTCTTATTTAGTTCCTCAACTAGTGATTTCTTTGCATGGTGAGTTGTGAGGACCTCACATATCGAAGTCTAGGCGACAAGAAGTCGGGAGAAAAAAAAACTTCTGTCAGCGCTCGCTCTGTCTTCCAGCGTTCTAAAATCAATGCATGATTCCTATAGAATCTGCCTATTTCTTCATTAATTAATCCATAGTATAGTATATTAATATCATTCTTCCTTCATCCCCATGTATGCTATATATTATATAATAACCCAGTAATTAGATGCAAGCTGTAAATACAATTTAACTAGCTTAGAAAGATAATAATACAAATGAATAAATACACTATAATACAATATTGTATTAATATTTCCGTACTACGCTCAGTGTTTTAAACATCTTTAATCATAATATCTAGATAGTATTCAATAATTATGCTAATGTTCAAGCAATTAATTATATCACAAAATAATGTATTTACATATTGATATGTAAATGTGCCCCTCATCTGCATTTCGATATGCAGATGATGGAGAAGGACATTGGCCTTCTACAATAGTCAGAAGTGAAAACATGGAAATGTATACAAATTCATGAGTATTATTTATCAAATATCGACGAAATGTTTTCTGTAACAATTTCATTCCGAAACTGGAAGAGAAACGTGAAAGGCAAGAATCTGTATGTTATTACGGGAAGTTAAGTTTTGTATGAAATTTTGTGATAACAACGCTCAAGTTATTGCTATATGGATAGTAGAGTTATATAGCAATTTCTTCCAATATCTCAAGATTTATTCTATATTCTGTGATTGATCCAAAAATATGTTGAAGTTTATTAGTGGCAAATGCTATTCTGCTTTTCATGAATTTTGTGAATACGGCTATAGTGTATGTATTAGTCAAATTCTTGTGAGTATTGAGTATAAATGAATTGTGTTTAAAGTTGTTTCGAAGGTTCCTTATTAGCTTGTTTTGGAACAAAACCATATATTTATTGTATAAAGTGTAATATTCGCTATGAAAGATGTTGTATTGATATGCGAAAAATATTGGTAAATGTTAACTTTCCTAATTGAATACTCTTTTATCTCAAAGTTATCCTATTAAGTTGATTGAAGATTATTGAAGTTTATCAAATAAAATAACTTTAATAGAATATTGAATATATTTGTGCTGATAATCAATGAATACACAATTATTATTTTTTTATATTTGTTGTAGGATCTATTTTGGAGTGATCAAATTGTTTATAAAATTATTTAAGTCAAATTTTATGTCCTGTTTCCTTAATGAAATTTACATATTATATCCGACGAACTTTATGTATTATTTCATTGCGATTTACTCAGTTGATAGTATTAATGCTTCTGTTTCAGCTTATTTATTACACACACACACACACACACACACATATATATATATATATATATATATATATATATATATATATATATATATATATATATATATATATATATATATATATATAGTTATTTAAAACCAATTGTTTATGTACTTTACCAGTACTTGTTCCATAGCGTTAGTTTTTGTGGAAATATTTTATCTTCCACTCAGGCTACGTTACAAATCACAAATTCAGTTTTCCACAAAAACAGTATTGTTTTATTTTAATAATTACGAAAGATGGAAAGATTGGTCATTCATTCTACGTGCACAATTGTGTGGGTCAGGGCTGAATGGACTATGACTTTTCCTATAGATACCGTGAGAATGCTTTCTTCAGGGAAGGTTTTTAAACTAGCTAAACTGACAATAGAAATTGAAATAATACATAATCATCTTGTCCATCACAAATAGGGATTTGTTTATATAAATTACTAAAGCTGTCTCAAGCAATGTCTACACTTACTTTATCTAAATTAGTATTAAAAGACATAAATGAATTCTCTACACGTGAATCACCAGACACCAGTCCCGATAAACGCCCCCCTGAGACCCCCTGGTTCGAATTTTGAGAAAAACGTTTAACTCTGATCTGGAGCGTGAACCAAGGTATTTCTGACTAAAATTTGGTAACTCTCGGTCTATTTGTCTGGTTCCCAAGCCGGTTCCGGTAAAAGCCCCCTGAGACCCCCTGGTTCGAAATTTAAAAAAACGACTTCGTCTTGATCTGGGGCCTGGGCTAGGTACCCCTGACCAAAATTTGATAACTCTCGGTCCACTCGTCTGGTTCCCAGGCCGCACACGGACAGACAGACAGACAAACACACAAACAAACTCTTTATTTTATTTATATTAGATAAAGAATTAATATACTGAATATCAGCTCTCCAACTTGAACGGCTTGTGAGATACTAAATTTTTCGCAAAAATTCGGACCCTCTTAGAATATGTAATATAATGAAATCGATACCGAATTTATGATAACTTCCTAGTTGAGATTGAGGCCTAAGTATATACCAAAAATCATTTCATTTGACTTTGCAATTTGGATATGATGATCATGCACACATAGTTACATTCAATTTTTTATATAATAATTCATATATTACACATGATTGAAACATTTTTCCCAGTAGTTAGCTCCTCTAGGAAATCACAGGCTGCGTCTCAAATAAGTCCTATTGCTATTATTACAGTTGCAAATATCAATATCTAAAATTGCCTGAAGTTCTTTTGTCAATAGAAACAAATGAAAAGAAAAAGGATGCCTTGAAAGAAGACAAATTCACCAGTGTTCAGAAGCTGTCTACAATGCACTGAGCAGAATGAGTCTGTGGGTCGTAATACGTTGTTAAGTCAGAGTGGGGGGTTGCAGTGGGTCACGTTCTGTTGACCCGCGGCCCCCCGACCCGCTCCATCTCTGGACTGTACATACGGATAAAACAATCATATATATGTATTTTAACCTTCTTGATTTTACTGAACCTTCACTAATTTAAGATAATTTACAAAAAATGCAGGAAAGCAATTATTAATAACATATATAAAAAATATAGAAATGTATTTTGAAGGAAAAAGTATTGGTGTACTCAAGACTCGAACTCGAGTTGCCTACTCAATAAGCAGACCCCTTACCGACTTATCCACGGCACAACATGCAATTTGTCGTTTCGAAGCGTTATTTCTAATGGGTGTATTACGTAACACCGCTACCAGATGTCAGTAGTGATGCGATCATCCATTTCGCAGTTACGAAATCACTCTTTTAACCCCCATTAATCCGATTTTTATATACCTACAATTCTCTCTCTCTCTCTCTCTCTCTCTCTCTCTCTCTGTATATATATATTGACAACAGTAAGTAAGAGTATAGATTAAGTTATTCTTGATTTTAATCTACAGAACAAATGCTTTTAATGAAAACATGGGGCCTGTTGCCGTAGATAGCTAAAGGCCGTAAATAAAATTCAAACTTCAAGTGTAAGTGGGGTAACTCCCGACAATGGCTGATTTAAGACGTTTGATAGCGCGGGTAACGGCTGGTTTATAATCACACTTGGTTAGGGATGGGCACGAGCGAGTTCGAGAGAGTTTTTTTTTTGAAACTTGATTCGACTCGAAACAGACATCTTTTAGCTCGACTCGAAAACTCGACTCGAAAAATTTCTTCCAACTCGACTCGAATTTGGATCGAGTTTCGAGTCGAGTTGAGCTAAGTCGAGCCAAATCTTGTGTGTAGTTTCAAGTTCGTTTTTCACTTATTCTGCATAAACAATATAATTATTATCAATGTTGCTACTTCCACTACAACTTATTATTATTATTATTATTATTATTAATAATAATAATAATAATAATAATAATAATAATAATAATAATAATAATAAATTCTGTAATTAAGCTTGAAAGATAGGCGGTTTGCGTCTGAATACTAGAAACTAGATGACTGCCGATTTCGGTAGTCGTGAAATCTAGGAAACAAGGACATCGTTCACGAGGTTCTGGGTTTGAGTTCCAGAGGAGCAAGTGTTCGTGCTTGGGCCAAAATTTGTTAAAAGTTATAGCATGCCAGGCAAATATGTTTAAAACTGTTCTGTCTGGGTCTACGGTTGTCAACGACTTGTGCGGCTTGGCTCACAGCTTATTCAATATCGAACCGAACCGAGAAGTAGGGATGCGCACGAGTCGAGACACAATTTGTAAAATTCGAGTCGAATCGAGACTGCTCGTAAAAATGTTGATTCGACTCGAATGTCTCAAAACTCTTCACATATTTTTAAAAATAGTTTTGAAGAAACTAATTACTCAGAAACAGTTATATATATATATATATATATATATATATATATATATATATATATATATATTATTATTATTATTATTATTATACAGGTGCGGATCCAAGGGGAGCTACAGCCCTCTTGACACTCAGGTATACACTGGATAAAATAAGCTTCAATCCTGCTTTACACTGAATAAAGCGGCAAACTGTGATTTAGTCGCTCCCTTGATCATATCCTAGATCCGGGGCTTTAAGGGTTCATAGCTGTAAAACTATGGGATCTATCGTTAGGGATGCGCACGAGACGAGTCGAGACACAGCTCTTGCAATAAAAAAGAATACATTTTTCGAGTCGAGACAGCACATTTTCGAGACGAGAAAGCCTCAAATCTTCTCTCGTGCGCATCCCTACCTATAGTAGTCGGGTTAAGACTTCACTTAGAAACTAATATGTGCGCTATCCAAATATACAATGTTTCAGAATCTAAAGTACACATGCGACAATTTTTAGAGAGGAACTTTGGCTATGTGCATATAATTTGAAGTACTCACCAAATACCTGTATAAAAATTGTTGCAGAAGTATGGCAGAGTTCTGAAACATGGATATTTGGATAGCTCACGTACTAGTTCCTAAATAAGGTCTTGACCCTACTACGGTAGGTCGCCTAGTTTTGGAGCTATGGACCTTTAAAGTTCATTTCTTCATATTTTTGGCAGCCTATAACTCCGAAATTAAGCATTTGTGCGCCCAGGTTTGTTATTACCTTTTGTCTTATCTTGGTGTCAGGAACAGTATTTCTTCCAGATATGTTTTTGGGTCACTGCCCCCCTGCCGGAGGTCTGAGAGTGCCCCCCGGAGGAGACCAAAATATTACGTCTATAATACAATAATAAATAGAATAGTACCAGCAGTGCCCCTTCCCCCACCCTGAACATTTTTTTCTGAAAGAACAACTGGTCAGGAATCTCCTTGCATTTTTTAAATGGAGTATCGCATCGCAGTTTGCAGTGCAAATGGGAATGCAATGCAGTGCAAACATGGAAATGCAACATTGCATTTACATGTTTGCACTGCAAATTGAAAAATGTATTGCAAATTGCGATACATCTTTGTGTCTTAAATTACTACGTAAGCTAAAATAAGGAGCAAGTTAAAAATATATTACTATTATTTCAAGAAACTTCCCCCGACTTGAAGGGTCGGTTATTGCAAGAAAAAATGCCTCGACTTTGGATTACAATAGTTTTCCACTTTTGTCTTTCCTTCTCTTTGTCAGTTTATTGTTACTGGGTCATTCTTCAGATCTTCTCAGGTTTTGGGTGATTATCCTTGTTTCTGAGCGTGTAATAATAATTAAAAAAAAAAATGTTCCTTGAAGGAAAGGCGCATTGGCATCAGATTGGACCTAGCCGATATATGGTATATATAGCATGATTGTGGCTTGGTTAGTAAAACGCAGAAGTGCGTACAGTAGATCAGTAAAACAGTAACGGTATTCTTCAATGCCAAAAAGACAGTATAGGAAATTACACTCATCTTTGTCTCTCTTTTCTTTTTGCTTTTCATTTGAAGTAGTGATATACCTGATACCCATTTACGTTCCTTGTTAAAAACAACATATGTTTTAGCAAGATTTCTTCTTGGGAGACGCTGCGAACCTCAAAAAACATCCCGAACAAATGGACTCTGTCTTTCTGTGTGTGTTTGAACCAATGAGTTGTTTTTCCTAAACCTAATTGTTGAATTTGCCGCTGTGGTAAAACTATTTCGCTCAATTTGACAAATAATATAATAAAATATAATACTTATCCAGCAATGAGCGTGGATTGCAAGGAAAAGCAGTGAACCCTAAAGTACCCCTGTAGCAGGGGCGGATCCAGAACGGACTTCTGGGGGTGGGGGTGGATTGTAATACTACTACTTAGCTAGTTTTAAGAGCTCCAAATTTTGGGATGGGTTTTATTTACATATAAAATAAGAAAGCTTCCTCTTCCGTGGGAGGGGGGCGATTGCCCCGATCGCTCCCTGGATCCGTGTCTGCCCTATAGCCTCTCCCCGAAATTAAATACATTGATCTATTCTATCCAATTCGAAGTCATTTTCGCTTCCATGTTATTGGTGACGGAGCTCTTGTTCTTTGTATCTCTGTACTCAAGAAAATAATAATAATAATAATAATAATAATAATAATAATAATAATAATAATAATAATAATAATAATAATAATAATAATAATAATAATAATAAAGCATCTGAATAATAAAGATATTTTTCACCCTTCTTTAAACTTTCTGTGTATTTCTCTGAATCTGGATATGTTGTTTTATAGTGTATAATGCAAAAAGGCTTTAAACAGCAATCTGGCAAAAAGTATTTGTGTAAAACACACAAACGTCTACAAACGTCTACAAACAACTAAACAGCTGACCTTGTTTCTGTTTGCCTTTAAACACAATGTTACGATTTACAAGGCACAGACAAAAGTAGAGAGCAACATGATATTCGCCTAAGGGCAACTTCGTCGCTAAACTGAAGACTAGCACTCTGTCAATATATTGCATAGCTATCAATAAGTCAGACTCACAGGTTCTTTCCAAACGTTTTGTATAACAGGCTAATCAAACTACGTTGTTGTAGGTAAGGGATGAGACTCTGAAAGGCCGATGTGTTGGAGGTCAGAGCCGTAGCTAGAAATTTCGTTGCCCGGGGCAAAGTAGAATTCGGCGTCCCCCGACACTCACCTTACCAAGATTTGACTTTACTTTATGTGCTTTTATTTTTAACATATAAGAGAAACACCTTTTTGTTGTTATGCTACGCTGTTTTTTTTTTTTTTTTTTTTTTTTTTTTTTTTTTTTTTTTTTTTTTTACCAAGCCGCTTAGACAGCCAAAAGCGATCGTTATGTATTCTTTAACAAATAAGAGTCACTCTCAAGAGGCTTATTTTAGACCTGCTGCTAAACTTGCCAAACTACCTTGTATACAAATCCATTTGGAGAATAATTATGAAAAAAGCATGGAGTCGATTCTCCTACGTCAGGACGACCATGTTAGACATGGAGTTGCTGGACGCGAGTGGTAGCGTTGGAAAGGTCCGGGTCCCCTGAGTCGAGTCGAGTTCTCGAGTCGACCTAAAAGATGTCTGTTTCGAGTCCAATCAAGTTTCAAAAAAAAACTCGCTCGAACTCGCTCGTGCCCATCCCTAACCACTGCCCCTGAGTGCAGTAGTAATGTCAAAAGTCTGGCCCAGGCCACGAAGCTCAAGGAATGGGGTCTTGACGTCATGGATTCGGGTCCCTTCTATTCACCTATTAAGGGGATCTTCTACCTCTTCGCTTATGTTTCTAAGTTCCCATTTGAAAACATGTAAATTTTAATATGGTAATTTCTAACAAAGTATTGCAGGTAATGACTTGAAATGTTTAATACAAATACTATAACGACTCTATAGAAAAGCGTCGTCAACCTGGTTCGTTTTGTAACATATAAATTACGAAGCGATAATTACTTTTCTCAATGCAAAAATCAACTCAGATATTTAAAGATTATTAGTCTCACCTTTATTGCTTGATATGTCTTAATATTCTTTTTAAGACCGTAAAATACATAAATTCACTTGACTAGGTCAACACATAACATGTACGTAGTCACAACTATCCCATAATAATCTCTCTTACAGATATTAAAAACATTCTTCTTTTCTGTTAATTTAAAATGAACATTCTACTAAGTATATTACATATTTATGAACACTTTTTGCCCACGGTACAGGTAAATATTATGCAAACTAAAGTATTTCGTTATAGAAAATGTCGCCCGATAAAGGGACTGAATATAAAAGTCATGAGTGGGCTTGGCTTTTATATTCAAGAACCACTGGTCAGATTAGATTAATGTTCGTACATTACGTATGTTCTTTATATTTCGATCACACCTCGTACATATCTTCATTTACATTTTGGTTAACCCTCATATATATATAAAATATTAGTTATTATCATTCACATAAATACATTTACAATAAATCTTTGATTTCATTAATATTTCTCTTTTATTACATTATTATTTATTCTTTATCATTAAAAACATCGTCGCTTATAAATATAATTAACGAGGGTGAAATACAAACTATCAAGATTACTAGTTTCGATCATTATTACAAATGATGATATGACAAATAATATTTGTTCTTTTCGGGCGCATTGTATAACAAATAAGTTAGATGTTGCAATTGTAATGTATACATGGTAGCACTAAGATGTCCAAAATAAAAAAAGAATTTCACTCAAGGTAGTCATTGAACAATTGATTTTATAGAATGGATCTTATTCTTAACATAATCTTTGATAATTAAACACAAATCAATCTAATATAAAATAATTTTTGTCTTTAATTATAAATTGAATTATGATTCTTCATATTAATAAGAAAGAATAAAAATTAAACATAACCTACGTTTGAATAATCAAATGGAAGTAAATAAATTTATTTTACAGAAACAAAAGACACCCTTTTGTTATTAAATAAACACATTTTTCATTATTATTGTTATTTTTCATTCTTATTTATTTGATCAAGAATGTTGGGTGATACTAACTCTTTAACTAGATGCATTTCAAATATTTATAACCATCGTTTTCATTATTAATATTAACACAAACTTTAAAACGAAAATTCACAAGAATCTATAATCAACATGGGTGTAACCTAATTTCGTTAACGGTAATCATGTTACATTCGCACTGGCATATGAATCTAATAAAGTGCATTGTACCGCACAATCGTGGTTAGGTTCTACATTAGGTTGTACATGTCTTTCATCGTGATTTGAATTTGGATACGAAGTACCATCTCGTGAACAATGATTATATCTATACATAGGATTGGTAGCATCTCTAGGATTTCGATATGTATTTCTATTAATTTTGTGTCTACTTCGGTTGCTTAGGTTAGGCGAATTCCCTACATAACCTTGTCTATTTTGTTCATTTTGATTGCTAGAGTATATTCGTCTTAGGTTCGGTTCATTATTATTCACACTTCGGATATTCAAATTCCGAACAGGGGCCAAATGATCTGAATTATTCTTATTTTTACCCATTCCTGGTTGTGTTAGATTCATAGCATGATATTGAGTTTCGTAGCATTGTACAAGCATTAATAAATGACTGAAACTCATACACTGTGTGGAAAATAAGATCTGCTGTAATTTAAATGGAAGCAAATTGCGAATCGATGCAATTATTCTTGATTCCGATTGCAAGGGATTAACAACCTTTAATTCATTATAGACATTTACAACAAACTCTACAATAGATTTGTGCAATCGAGGATTGAAATGTTGATTTCTAAGAGTGGCATCTCTGTTTGCCAGCAAAAAGTCATTTTCGTAATTCGCGATCAATGCCGCTTTAAATTCCTCATATGTACTAATATGATCACGTATTGCCTTAAACCATAAGGAACAAGGTGGGAGTAATACATGGGGTATTAATTTCATGTATTGTGATCGGTCGATAGACATTATATTACATTCGTCTTGGAACTTCTCTAAGAAAGAACTAGCATTTTCATTGCACTTACCACTAAATTTACTCATGGCTTTGATTTCGCTCATCTTGACACTTAACTTAACCTTTCTTTTCTCACTCCTTGTTCTTGTGGTGTGATTGTTCCGGTCCGTAGCGTGCTGTGTCATGATACCATTTATATTTCGTTCATCAGTGATCTTCGGGCAATTTTCCTCTAATATAATATCCTCCTCAGATTCCGGCGAAGGCGTATTTATATCCGGTGATCGGGGAAACTCGAAGCGATCACTGCCCAGATTATTGCGATAAATGTTATCTCTCGCCTGTAACATTTTAATTTCTTCCTGCATAGTAGCCAACTGGATCTTTTGATGCTTAACGGAAGATTCTATTGACGTTAAATCCTTTTTTACAGCACAGATTTCATGATTTTGATGATCGTGCTTTTCTTGACATTCATCGGCTAACCTTTTTAACTTCTCTTCAAACTGCGAGGATATGTCGTTCATCACCTGGACGATTGTTTGTTTCGTATCGTCTGATTTCAGTTCTATCCGTTCTATTCGTTTACTTAATTCTTCATACTCCTTGCTAGCTTCGTTGAATTTCAATTCTATCTTCTGTTCCATGGTCTGGTTAGCTTCATAGAACTTCTGTTCCATGGTCTGGTTAGCTTCATAGAATTTCTGTTCCATGGTCTGGTTAGCTTCATAGAACTTTTGTTCCATGGTCTGGTTAGCTTCATAGAACTTTTGTTCCATGTTTGCGTTAGATTCATTGAGCTTCTGTTCCATGGTTTGTTTTATCTCAGTCGTCATTTGCATAATTTGTCGCTGCACAGCTAACAAAAGTCGATCCTCAGATGACAAACTTGGCGTTGCACTAATTTCATCTGGGTTACTGGTATTAGATTCCTGTTGCACTATTTCACTATCCATTTTTCTTTTGATGACCTTACCGCTTCGTAATACGGTTAAGTTCGTATTCATAAATGGTAATATCCAAGTAAATTCAGCCCTACTTTCCTTCTTCGGGAACTGAATTTTCAAAAGTCCCGGGTTTGGTAAACCAAATTTTTATAACGACTCTATAGAAAAGCGTCGTCAACCTGGTTCGTTTTGTAACATATAAATTAC
The DNA here is from genome assembly GCF_964235325.1 of Thermobia domestica. Taxonomy (NCBI): domain Eukaryota; kingdom Metazoa; phylum Arthropoda; class Insecta; order Zygentoma; family Lepismatidae; genus Thermobia; species Thermobia domestica. The sequence continues at coordinate 25,493,923 of NC_137458.1, forward strand.
GAAGCGATAATTACTTTTCTCAATGCAAAAATCAACTCAGATATTTAAAGATTATTAGTCTCACCTTTATTGCTTGATATGTCTTAATATTCTTTTTAAGACCGTAAAATACATAAATTCACTTGACTAGGTCAACACATAACATGTACGTAGTCACAACTATCCCATAATAATCTCTCTTACAGATATTAAAAACATTCTTCTTTTCTGTTAATTTAAAATGAACATTCTACTAAGTATATTACATATTTATGAACACTTTTTGCCCACGGTACAGGTAAATATTATGCAAACTAAAGTATTTCGTTATAATACACTAGACCCATATAAATCCAACCACGGTTTCCAATTTACGTTACATGCGTTAGATTAATTGCAATATATTCTTCAGTAAGTTTGGCAACAGAGAATAAAAAGTATGCTGCAGAGGGGAGAGGGTGACCATCTGCTTTTAATGTGATTCTCACTTCTCAGTGGTTAGAATAGTCTGGACTGGAAGAGCCCAAAACCACTTTTTTCTTCCTTTCACGGTTTGTTTGTTTCTTCCACCCCCTGCAGTCACAAGAAGACAACTTGTTTCGGAAAGCATTTTGAATTAGTAGCAAAAAGCAAAACTGAATGACACCACGGACGGATTAAAGGGAGGGGCGGTCACTCCCTCAGAGAACATTTGAATACTTTGAGTAATCGGAGTAAGAAACTAGAAATTGCGTAATCTAATAAGAAAAGTTTCTTGAAGTATACAGATCAAGACGCATTTCAAGTGTCAAAGCATTGTACTCTCCTCCCCTCCCCTCCCAATTCCCTTCTGAAGAAGTTCTCTTTTGTTCCTCTGTTCCATATTAGCCTTTACACTTACACTTTCACTATCCAGTATTGATTTTGACCATACCATCTGCACAGCAAGGCGAGTAAGGTTTACGAGTCCTTCCTGCCCCCTTTTTCTGCCCCTTTTTTAAAAATTGCTAATTATAATAAAATTTATCGAAAACAATTCATCCCAACGATAAAGACTTATACACATTCATTATTGCAATCTTAAAATAAACTCGCCGCCTGTCGCGTATGCTAGCGATCTAATATATACGAATAGATGAAAAGTTAGTTTGGAGCCTTATGTATTGTTTTTCTGTAAGTAAGTCCGAACTCATACTTGTTTCTATTGTTGCATCGACAAAAGTGAGAGCCAAATCGATTTAGGCTCGTTGGTCTTTGCGAGGTCCCTAAAGATGCAAGGCCGTGGGCAGTCGCCCACCACTTGAAACGCCTCTGCACTAGAGGACTGCACGTGCTCGGGCCTACAAAGCATGTATCACTTTGGGCCCGGGAGGGGTTCGGGCAGTAGCGTCATTTCAGATTTGGCTTGGGGGGCAAGACCCCTTGATATATGTAAAATTTCGCGTTTTTCACCGACTTACTACTATTCTATTGATAAAATCTATATAAATCTCAAACTCAGGGGGACAAATGCCCCTCCCTGCCCCCCTAAATGACGCCCCTGGGTTCGGGCTGTGAATTTTTAAATATACAACCATATTTCTTGGACTTTTTCGGGCCTAACTTTGTAAATATAGTGTAAAACACAAATTGCACCGTTCTTTCTGAAGGACTTTTAAAACACAACTGCAAAATCAAACCTCGAATTGCTGTAAATAAAAATACAATCTTGCATTAATAATTAAGTTTCTGTGATTCGGGCTTATTTCGGGCTCATTTGATTATCACGGAGCTCAGTCCGGGCTCGGGCCTAAATGCTAAGACATATTTCGGACTCGGGTCGGGCCTCACATTGTAAATTCACGGGCCGGGCCCAGGCTGAAAATTCCGACCCGTGCAGATCTCTGCTCTGTACCCGCACACATTCCTTACTAGTCCAGAAAATCTCCTCCCCTCCGCATCGTCAATAATGGTAAATTTGTTCCTCGTATATTTGCTTATTATTGTAAGAGAAGTGCAAACGAGAACTCTAAACTTTGTTCGTTCTCTGGGGTAATGTGAGTAATGCAAATGAAGAAAGGTATGTGTAATATACAAATGTCAGAAAAACTTGATATCAATTTGAATAGACCTTTTACGTAATGTTTATTTTAAAAATAATAAACTTACGCAAATATATCGAGGCATCTGAAATTTAATGTTAAATAGTGGCGAGTGAGCCAGAAGGGGCGTGCACTATTCAGTTAGTCAAAGAACTCATATATGTAGCTTGAAAACTACTACTATTTAAACCAATATTGAATTAGACAAATTTGTAAAAAGTAGGATAACTATAGTTGGAAATAGTGTGTGTATTTTTTTAGGAGGAAACCCAGAAGTACATTCTCGATAAAATAATAATAATAATAATAATAATAATAATAATAATAATAATAATCTTCCTTACTTCAATCATAGGTTGAAGCGCAAGAAGGAAATTTTAAAACTTTTCTCTCCCCTGGGAAAGCTGTTTTATAATTTGATAAGGTCTCTTCTTCGTAACTGCATCTATCCTTGGTCGGGCCGCGGTGGCTCAGTGGTAGAGCGTTCACCTCTAATGCATAGCGTCCTTAGTTCGATCTCAGCTTAATGTGAAGTGAACTTAGTGGTGGACAAACACCGTGTGCGTGGATTTTCTCGGGGTTCTCCCGTTTCCTCCCACTTTCTTCATTCCACGATTTCATTCATTTCTCATAATCACCGTCTCCTTTAGCCTAACCGGCATAACCGTGGGACGTAAAACTTAAAGATTTCATTTCAATTTTTCATTTACCTTCCATGGTTTTCATACTGCGGGCACTGGAGTTTCCGAACTATATCATGGCGGCCATTTTGAAACTGGTGCTCCATATGAAACATCTTTTAGTACAGCGTTACTTAGTTTTCCAAGACCTTTCGAACGAGGTATTACTCGACCCATGTTCCCATTTGACATTTCAGAGTTACCCTCCGTTACCCCCATTTACGGGCGGCGGAGAGGGGTACTTTTGACGGAATTGGTTTTCCCCCTTAGCAATATATAACGTGTACTTCAAACATTTCTTCTATGTTTTATCATTTTTCAGATATTTCCGTGGATTGATTAAAATGGCCCACCCTGTATATATATATATATATATATATATATATATATATATATATATATATATATATATATATATATATATATATATATATGTAGATAGATAGATAGATAGATAGATATGTTGGTGCACCAGTAAGCAAGGGGACTGCTACACATAGATGGCTAAGTGAGGTAAATAAAATTTAAACTTCAAATGGAACTTGGGTGGCTCACCGACAATGGTTCATTTAACACGTTTGATAACAGCGCGGGTAATAGCAGATTTATAAACGTAGGAGATAGAGCCTGTGTAGGTAAATGGGTACCGCGTGAGACTGTCATTCTAAGGGTCTGGAACTAAATGATGTTCGCGTTTGATACTGAAAGAGATTTATCCTATGAAGGAAGAAAACCCAAGATGCGGGCAGCGGGAAAGACGGAAACTGTTTATCCTTAAGTGTTAAAATTTAATCTATTCCCATATCTTTTGCTCTTTCCTTTCCCTCTTTCCTTCTTTTCTCATTTTGTTTAGCTATCCGTACTTTTTCGGTTTCTGCATGAAGCGTATTATTCTTTTCGTTTTCTTTGCATTAATTCCTATCTCTTTGAACTTAATGTGAATGGAATTTCTGCAGATTTATCTCGTGGTTGTTTCTCTAAATGATGCTCTCAGATAGTAATACTTTTTCCTCCGAGTGGAGGAATATCCTGGCATGTTATGTTTTTGGGCACGTATTTGCTGTCATGTTGGTTGTCCAACTATCAGACATCGAGTGAAACTATTCTGATACTGGAAAAAGCTATCATATCTTATGTATCCAACCCCCATTTTCTACTGTCGCTGGCTGTAGAAGTGATGATTTTTTTTTTAATCGGGGACACGATGGATCACTGGTAGAGTGCTTATCTCTGGTGCGGGGGGTCCTTGGTTCGATCCCCAGCAGACCGGTAGCCAGCCCAAAAATCTATGGGTGGGGGGCGATCCAACCACATTATAGTTCATCACGATATTATAGTTCATTTGCAAGCCTACCGTGAAAATTTTAGAGGGGCCAGTAAAAAATTAGGGGATCCCGACCCTTTAGACCCCCCATGGATACGAGCCTGATCCCCAGCCAAGTACGTTTCCCGGGGGCAGCTACCTATAAACTGTCCGTTGTTTTTTTCAGGGTACCCCCGTTTCCTCCCACTTTCTCATTCGACCAATTTTTCTATCGTCATTCATTTGCTTTAATCATCGTTGCCCTTAGCCTAGCAGGCGTCGTCGTGGGACGTTCAACTCAAATTTCATTCCATTTTATATTTAAGTTTTAAATCGTTCTTATTAAGATTGCATAAGAAATCGATTTAGGAATTTCGCCAAAACAGAGGCATTTCTTTTATTTATTTGCAGAAGGGAAAAGATACACTAACTTCAATGAAATCTATAAAAGTCTATAAAATGTTGCATTGAAAGTTTTAAATTCTAAAAGTAAGACGGTATATCAATGTTAGGAGTTTCCTTTTTGCAATTGGAAGGTCTTAAGTTGTATTTACGGTAAATTTAACAACTCGGTTTTCAAGCACGACTAGAAGGCACTTCACACACAGTACAAGTATACATATATACTCTGGTGCACTTATATACTATCGCAACATGTGTGACTGTTATTCCACTAACGATAAACATGAACACAATGTAAACTGTTTCCAACATCAGTGTTGCCAACAACCTCTGAAGAAAATAGGCTAAATGGCCTTCAGAAATAAGTTTTTTTTTTTTTTTTTTTTTTTACGCAAAAATGGCTAGATGTTGAACTGCTAACCTATAACCCACATTGTATATTTTAACCCCTTTTTTGTGTGTAGGATTATAAGTGAGTTACAGGCCTATAGTAAAATTTGAAATATTGAATTTTGTTCGCTGAACACTAACAAGCAAAATTTATGACTTTAAATTATAATAAAATCCATTAACAACTCATGTGATTCGCGAAAGTCAACAGCCATATTATCAGTTGAGGTTGTATTGAAATAAGTTGTCATGGATGACGTCGCAGCTAGTCGAGGCGCTGGAACTGGATACACCATCGTTGGATTGTGGATTGGTTGTGTTTGTGTAAACTGCGATTGTCCCAATTTTCAGTAATATTTCTTTCGGCAGGTCATAAGCCCTTACAAGCACTTCTTATTTCTCCGTACACCCAAGTGAATCATCATGATTGCATTGAGAGTTTTCAAGCTAATTTGATATTCTATTTATTTCCTTTAATAAACAAAAAAAAAAAAAAATCTCTGTGGCTTGAAGAACCGAACAGTTTACTAAATTTGTATTAAAAATGTTCATTCTTGCAATGAAATGCGAAAATTAAAATAATTAAAAAGTACCGTTAGGAAACGGGGCCGTTACAGGATAGGCATTAAAATTCTTTCTGAGTCGATAAGTATTGTTAAGTAGCTGTAAATCTGTGGATGGAGAGAGAAAAAGAATGAAAAACAAGTGTTTGTCACCCATTAAAACACCCTCTGTCTAGAGAAATCAATTAATACGATAATATATAATGACAAGTATGCTTTTTTAAATAAAAAATATTACACTTACTTTTCAAAGAAAAATATTTTTAGAATTCATTTAACGGCTAATAAAAAAGCCGAAAATAACAAAAGAGTTTCATAAAATAAGCTATATTTAAGGCTATAAGCATTTCGAATATTTGTATGGCTAAATGCCTCTCCAAATAGGCTAGCTTTAGCCAAAAAAAAAAAAGGCTATATCTATATTGGTATAACCTGACCAGGATAGCTGTGCGGTTTTGGAAGGATGGCGCTGCTGTTGTGTTTACATCAGTTTCTTGGCAAGCGCAGTGGAACAGGGGAGCGGAGAGTTTCACTTTGCAGTGTATCCAACGGTTTTTTAAAGTTGCTGTTTAGATGTTATCCATAGTCTAATCTGTTTACGCTTAATAAAAAACGCCGTAACTTATGTATGTATTGTAGTGAACCATTGCTGCAGTAATGAAGATGTATTGTGAATAGTGATTTGTGAATGGAAATTACCAATTTAAGAACAACATAGCACAGTTGACAATTCAGTGAGCTTCTACCGTATATTAAACAGATTGTATAAAAATTGATTACGTTTTATTCGATTTCATTATAAAACAGTAGCAGCCTGTAAAACGCAGGAATGAATGTCAGTGACTAAAAGGTTAATTTTGGGTTGATAGCTTAGAGTTTTGCGCAATATCTTGTAACTGTAAGTTTAAATCAAGTTAAGGTTAAGGCTCATGATGCTGCTGTTTAAGTGTATGTTTATCGATTGACAAATAAATTATTTTTTCGAGTTTTAGCCAGGGAGGAATCTCGAAACGTTTCCTCTCGAGAACTGTGAAAGTCCTTTTCGCTGGTCTATTGGCCAGCGCATGTGCTTTTACTGTATGTGGTTCTGGGTTTGATTCCCATTGAGAGAACAAAATTTAATTTTACAATCCTTCACTTTCATTAATCATCTGTCTCCTCTAGCATAAACAACATAATCATGGGACGTTAAAATAAAGAAATTTCATTTTTTTGTTCGAGAAATCTGAACCCTTTGCGGGAAAAGGAGGTGAAGAAATTTTTCCTTCATTTTTTAAAGATTTATGGGATTGGATAGCTTGCCTTTAGGTATTGATTTGTACAATTTGGTTCAGTGCACCCTTCTTTTAGGATCATTATAGAAATCCAGCCTTTTGGTAGAGTTCGAATATAAATATTGATAAAAAATCAGCGTATGTGTAGTGTAAGAGTAAGTATCATTGCTTCAGCACACAATAAATTTTATTTATGAGCAAAGAAATTACCTCTGGACTAACTCTGAATTTCTCTCAGGTTTTAGCTATCATGTGACAAAGAATTAAATCTACTAACTGTTTTCACACACAATATAATTTTGAAACTTGGGATCCTAGTGTTATATTTGTGTCTGTAGTATATAATAATGCTGATACGTTATTCTGTTGAACATCTTAAAGGTATTTGTCGATTGGCTTCAAAGGACTAAGTTTAGCTCGTAAACACAAGTTGCCTATAGTTCAAACATATCAGATGTACGGTCTTGTTTAATAAACCTGCTCCTCCCTGTCCTCTATCTGAAAAGCCCTATATTGTTATTCACATATGAAATTCAAAGGCAAAGTCAATCGTCCTTATTCAGTTGTATTTTTATTTCAAGTGTAAGTATTAAAATGCGCTACGCATGGTTGCAAGAGGTTGGGTGGCTTTTTTAAAAAAATACTGAACTGACATATCTAACATTGGCACTCATCTTTTTTATAAATTGATGTAAGAAACAGCCGATTGATTTCCAGCCAATTACTTTATCACTGGTATCTTTGAACAATGAGATAACAATGGAAGACAAACTTCGTTCTTTTCAAACTTGATACTTTGAAAAACTTATGAAAGTGGTTTTGTTATTCAAATACATATTCGCTCTAATCAATTTCAGAAGTAACATTAATCTTAGAATAACGTAATGGCTGTAAGAGTTACCCTGAAAATTTATTTATTTTATTTTATTTATTTATTTATTTTTTTTTACATAATTCAGAGATTTTGTCTGAATTTTACTGGAGTTATAAGGAACCTTCAATTATCAGGCACCCCATTTTAATCGCTCCCCCTCCGCCGTCAATGCAACACTTCTAACCGTCTCCCCAGGAGTCCTGAGTCCACCCCTGATTGAGATGGTACATAAAAATAACTTTGTCTAATCTCTGTCATTATTTAGCATGGTTTAGTATTTTTTAAAAAAAACGATATTTCTGCCACATTTAGAAAACTTTATTTGAAAATTTTCAAAATGTGGCAGAAATATATATATTTTTAAATTACTAAACCATGCTAAATAATGACAGAGATTAGACAAGATTATGTACCATCTCAATCAGGCGGTGGACCCAGGACCCCTGGGGAGACGGTTAGGAGTGTGGCGGTGAAAGATTATCAGTTCTCTCTCTCACCAAACTTTCGAAGTACATCCGAATATGATGTTAATGCAAAAGAATTTTTTTCTTACTCAAGAACCCCAATCGCTACGCCCCTGACTTGAGCATATGCGTGAAGTGGTTTATTACGAACAAGACAGAAAGAACTGTGATAGATTGATTACAAGTAGTCCGGTTAGAAACACTGCTGCTTGCATTTTAGTTCCAAAACCGGCCGCCCGCACTCGTTCGCTGGTTGTGTTATATCACTGTCGACCAACTGCGCGCGTTGTCAACAAGAGACATCGTCTGCTCATTCTCTCGTACCACGTACGTCACAGCGAGGTCCCGCCCACCACACAATTTTTCTTCGTCGTTTAGCCCAGACATCGCTATACGTCATTTCCGTACGCTGATGTGATCCTTCCTGTGCTTCGTTCTGTTCTGACGTGATTGTGACGTAATGCTAGCTTGTAATCACTTCCCTCCCCTAACAGAAGTTGATGGAGGTTATCGCACATGTGCACTGCACGGTTTATCTGCTTAACGCCATTTCTCGCAACATACATACAGTATAAACTAATATATAGGTTTTGATATGCATAAAGATCGACTGGAAGCACATTCTAACACATTTTCTTTTTGTGCCTTTATGCTAAACGTAAAAAGGTCAAGACATCCTCCAATTGCAGTGTCAAGTGACGGGAACATTAATTTTATACGGTATGCAATTTAAAAACAAAACGAAACGTTACATCACAAAGTCTAGCGTAATAACTACAATATTTTTCCAAAATGTGTATATTCATGGGCGCATCATCAATCAATGTGGATTTAGTAAAAAATATAAAATTATAGACAGTAATCAAACTTGTAATAAGTGTGATACTGCTACTTAAAAAAAAAAAGAAGAAAAAAACTACTTGAACGAAGACTCATTTAAGCACAATATATTATATCACGCAGAAACAGAGGCGGATCTAGCCTAGTGCCGGGAGGGCTAGGATCCCTATTTTTTTGAGTGGCAAAATTAATTTAAGCTATTATTTCCATGGGTATATATTTTTGAAGATTCATAGTAAACTCATAATACACCTATCATAGTCTGAGTTCTGCCCCCTTCCCCCACACTTTTCCCTTCTAGATTCGCCATTGTATAGAAAGTGAAAATAAATAAAGAATTATGCTAAACGTATTTAACATTTAATGGTATTAATAATTCCCCTCTCTCTTCTATCTGTCTGACACACATGCATCATTTCTCTCTCTCTCTCTCGCTCTCTCAGACACACACGCACACACTGTGAGACAAGCATAAAAAGAGCAAGTACAACTTCTACGTCACATCGTCTGTACACATATACGTCATCATTTTGTTTGGCCAATAAGCATGCTACTTGAGCCATGTAATGGGTCAAACTGTTGTGATTGGCGAAAATGTATGCTGGAGTGGTGGTATCGCATTCACGCACTGTTGCTGTTGCAAGAAATGAACGATTTCGTTCGTTGTGTTTGGATTCTTCATAATAGATGGCACACATGTCTGCTTTCTAGTTGCCGGTCTCTCTCTCTCTCTCTCTTTTTTTTTTAATGGAGTGGTGCCGCGTCTCAGCGTTGCCTAATATACAGATTTAGATATACCTGTATATCCACAGATTTTTCTTTTCAGACTAATATCGAAAATAAGAATTTTCAGTTATGATGTATAGATTTACTTTTATTCACTTTTCTTTTTGTATTGACGAATACATTCAATCGAGTCGTTGTCAAAATAAGAAATAAGTTGAAAAGATACCTGGCATTTTTCTTTAAAAAATTAAATTAAATTAAATTAAAAATAAATTTGTCTTAAGAGTCGATTGCTAGGAGCACTTTTTTGCAATCCCTTTTCCTTCTCGCTTTTGAATCATCTTCGAGACTTTTCAAAGTTTTGGGTCACTTTCAATGTTTATTATTATTATTATTATTATTATTATTATTATTATTATTATTATTATTATTATTATTATTATTATTGGGGCCGCGGTGTCTCAGTGGTAGACTTCTGGTGCATGGGATCCTTGGTTCGATCCCAGCTCGTGCTAAGTAAACTTTGTGGTGGACAAACACCGCGTGCTGGGATTTTCTCGGGGTTCTTCCGTTTCATCCCACTTTCTTCGTTCTACCCTCTCTAGCGTAGCCGGCATAGCCGAAGGACGTAAAACTTAAATATTTTATTCTATTATTATTATTATTATTATTATTACTATTATTATTATTTCATACTTTCATAGCGTATTCCTGCCAGAGTTAGCCAACCATATCCCCCTCCCGGAGGTAAGATAAATTGAGATCACATCCCCTCAGTGACAACGGCAAGGAGGAGCAAAGGGACGGACGCCCCCAATGGCATAATCCGCTCGCCCTGACTGTCCCAGACCAGTTCCGTAGCCAGGATTATTTCGTTGGCGGCCTACTAAAAATTATTTAAATATTAGCTTTGTTATTCTATAGACTGTCTAAGGTGATAGCTGATTTAGAAGCGCTCATATGCATTTTTTCTTTTTTTTTCTGAATCCATAATATCGTCAAGAAATGGAGAATGGTTTTTAATAGCCCACGAAATGAAGCTTATTCTTATAGCAAACGCACACAGTAAGTTAATTCACTAAAGTGTTAATTTGCCAACTCTTATTGTAGGCAAATGACCCCCGATCAAGTTCATTCTTTCATATCTATGTTCTGCTCTGAACATATTGTAAAATTATCTCCTCTGTAGTCACTACAGCAGATTTCAGATGAGAAGCGGCATGGCCTTGAGTTGGCTTTACGCGGCGTCCAATTGGCTTTGAGCGGTGTTGACAATTCGCGACAAGCAGTTCTGCACGCTGACTTCTCGCGCTACTGCGAATCTTGACAACAGCAGAGGCGCTTATTAGAAATATTGTATTAGCACATTAACTGCTCACTTTCCGAAGTACAGAAAAGAATTACGAACACATACGTGAAAACTACATCTTTTTATGACAACTGGTTGTCATGATACACGCTTTGAAAGGTTTCCATATAAAACAATTAGTAAAACGAGCGTTGAGTCCCGTCTAATTTCCAGTGGATTTTTCTTCGATTTGAAAATGGAACTCAACTTTTATTAAAGGACATTCAAGGGTGTAACCAACAGGTTGTTCTAGGGGAACATTACTTTCAGGGGGAGGAAAGCTTTTCACACATTAAAAACAGAACAAATGACCTCTTTCAGAATATGAAAGCATTTTAACTCACCATGTATACTATACACATATTATGTTTTCTCGATGCTACCTTAACAAAAGACGGATCTTGACAGTACTGAAGTTGAAAAGCGGATTGTAAGAGATAAATCAATAAGCTATTCATAAGAAAACAAATGCTGTTTATAGCAGTATGTTTATCCGACATTGTTTTTATGTAGGTTAAAATACTAAAAGGAAAAAACTCGAAAAAATATCAACTCAGATATTATTATGCAATAATATAGTAGTGAGAGATCCTGGGGGGACTGAGGGAGCCAGGGCCCCTCATTTTATTTGTAAATGTGCAATATTAGGCATAATTTGAATGCAATTTGTCTTAAAATCATCATCTGCATCTGAATGCACCCCCCCCCCAATTTACAGAGAAATCAGCGTCCTTGTAATTAGGTACAGAAACTGTATTGATGATGTTTTCTTTTTTAAAAAATCTTATTTTATTATAAACGTTCCTAATTTGCATTAACTATTAAATAAGTTTACTAAACATATACTAGATGAACCTCATTTCGGGGCTGGAAATAGTTTGGAAAGTCAATGCCCTCTTTTCCCCCGTTTCTACACCCTTGAGAATAGTAAGCGATCGAATTAAATAACAAGCCTCTGCAATTTGATTCATATATATATATATATATATATATATATATATATATATATATATATATATATATATATATATATATATATATTCGATTCCCGGCGGGAGCTCATGTGGAAGAACAGAAGGTATGGGACATTCGTAATATTGTTTTGAAATTGCCTTCATGCAAGATTCTTCCTTATTCGACAGAAGAAACGCAGTATGATTTTTTTTCTTCGTTTCAATACCTTACGTATGTGTGGCCAATTACGTACTCCTTTACTCCTCTAGCAGGGATGCAAAAGCACCAGGCGTCTGAGTGGTGTCATAAATTATTGTAACCCAAAACAAACTCGACCATATCGTGTTGCTTACGAATCAGATGGATTGTTGTTGTGAGACCTACATCAAGTATAAGAGTATGTTATTATAGGAACAGACATGGAAGCAAAGGAGCTGATTGTGTGTGTAGGAACGCAACTTCTCTTCTTCTAGCATAAACATAATTCATCAGTGTCTAGGTTGCTTTCTTTCGTGGTAGTTCATTTGTTCTCCAAAATTATAGTTGACAATGTCTTTAAGGAAACCGAGTACAAGTGTGGAATTTTCTTAAAAAAAAAAAAAAAAAAAAGTGCTACGAAGTGAAGCTCGAAGAATTATTTTTTGTGTTTACAATTTTTGGAACTCATAATAAAAAATTTACAAGAGTCAGATTCAGACAATGGCGAAATATTAATTGACATAGACAATAGTGAAAGTAGTGTTGAAGACGAACGTTTAGCAGTTCCACTGGAATAAGTTAATAGGTATGTTATTCAGTTGCTATATATACTTCTAGGATACACAGTCAAAATCTTTGACTTTGCTGGAATAGTATATTTACATTGTGAATAATGTTGCCAATGTATGTGTAATAATCTCAACTAGAGGAAGAGCGAGAAGGGAAAGGGAAGTCCGAAATCCGGCAACACCGCGCGGAATATCGCACAGCATTGGCTACTGCCCGTGATGCTTTACATCTGAAAAACACAATAGTTCCCATTTAAGCAGAAAAGCGGTACTATTGTGCTGCCAAAATGTCTTGAGCTGTGGCAAAAATGCGAACTACAGCTCACACCCCGACACACCCACGCGTTGAGCCAATAAGGGTTCAGCACCTGCTAAGCGAGAGAGCCTTAGCGAAAGAGAGTGGAATTCCTTCAGCCGACAGCAGCGCCTGAAACGGAAGACTAGGTGTCAAGTCAATGTGGTATATTTATAACAGTTTACAATGCACTGTTCCACAGTAAAATCAAATATCGAATAGCTTTTTGGGGTTCATTTACTGAATTTAAGAATGCTTTTATACTCCAAAAGAAAGCGATAAGAACAATCACCAATACTTCATATTATACTTCTCGCAGAACGCTATTCAAAGACCTAAATATCCTTCCACTTTCTCCATTGTATATATACGAAATATTACTTTTGGCCAATGGCGTATTTAGGGGGAGGCTATCGGGCTGAAGCCGCCCCCCCCCGAAATAAACTTGTTATATATGCAAAACTTCATTAGAATTTGTCGGCAGCCGAAAACAAAAATATAAATGCTTATTCACGTGTTGTGCATAGCTCCCCCACCCCCGAAACAAAATCCTAAATACGCCACTGCTTTTGGTCCACAAGAAACAAGAACTGTACAAAAAGAACTCAGATAAACATGGATATAATACGAGAACGAAGTCACATCTACAAGTTCCTCTTCATAATACCACTTTGTTTTCGAAAACAATTACATACAAAAGTGTAAAATTATTTAACTCATTATACATGTATACCTAATTAAATTAAATCTCTTCCCAAACATGTAAGTTTCAAAAAGTCAGTACGTACTCTGTTACTAAACCACAACTTTTACAGCGTGAGGAATACTTGCAAACTGATCTAGGCTCTGCTAAGTCGTAAATGTAATTTGATGTGTATATTTTTCTATTTTGTTCAAAAAAATCTCTATCTTCTGTAAAGAAACCACAACCCAGACAGCACAATGCACGTACAGTACCTGTATAGTACATGTACAATTGCACGGATGTAACATGTGCATCATCTGTATAAATGCACGCCTGTACACGTGATGCACATATACATCACAAGTCCTATTCAACATCTTCACGTGCACAGGACATGTGCAATGCACACTTACACGTCCTGCACAAGTGATTTACACCTACTGCGCAGCTGATTTACAAGTAGCACGTATTCGATCTACATGTAGTGCACAGGTGATTTACATTTAGGACATCGGTGATTTACACGTAGCACACAGGTAATTTACATGTAGCACACAGGTGATTTACACGCAGTAACCAGGTGATTTACATGTAGGACAGAGATGATTTACACGCAGTACCCAGATGATTTACATATACGACAGAGGTGATTTACACGTAGCACATAGGTGATTTACACGCAGTACCTAGATGATTTACATGTACGACAGAGGTGATTTACACGTAACACACAGGTGATTGACACGCAGTAACCAGGTGATTTACATGTAGGACAGAGATGATTTACACGCAGTACCCAGGTGATTTACATGTAGAACAGAGATGATTTACACGCAGTACCCAGATGACTTACATGTAGGACACAGGTGATTTCCTCGTAGTGCAGAGGTAATATAAAATCATATTCGAGATGCAACGAAAAACAGAGTTTATATATTTGGTGGCTTACGCAGTAACAGCATCTATAACACCAAAGACATCACCTTCAAAGTATATCACAAGTAACTAATAATTGTCAGTGAGACTTTTACTTTTGGAGTTTATTATTTGCAACGAGCAAAGCTTTAAGTAGTATCTTTGACATATTTGCCAAGTAACAAATAACGCAACATATTCTGCTGTAATCGGTCACGAAAATAATTTTGTAAACCTATGAACTGTCCGACAGTAGTTACAACAGTATAGTGCTGTTACCTGTTGATCTTATATCCTAGCTCAGCGGAAGTTATGGAGTTTCTACAATCATTCAGCTGTCATTCGTCGAAAAGTTTCTGTAACACCGCCTGGAGGAAAAACGACACCTACCAAAACTGGAGATTACTTTATATTGTTGATGAAAATGAGAGTAAAAGAATGAAAGTAAAAGTATACACTTCCACGGTATTATGTACGTCTCATATACACGTGCAGTAGCCGTACAATTTCACATGTGCACACAACGGCTTAAGCACCGGTAATTTAAATGTGCTTCATCTTCCCAAATGCACATGTGCACATAACGGCTTAAGCACGGGTTACGTACGTGCGCTGCATCCATGCAAATACACATGTGCACATAACGGCTTAACCACGGGTTACGTACGTGCGCTGCATCCATGCAAATTCACATGTGCACGTAACGGCTTAGGCACGGGTTATATAAATGTATGCTTTATCCGTGCAAATGCACATGTGCACATGCACGACTTAGTCACTGGTTATATACGTGTGCATAACCCACGCAAATGCACATGTGAACATACACGAGTTATGTATGTGTGCTTCATCCACGTAAATTCACGTGTACAGCTTATGCACTGGTTATGTATGTATTCACCATCCACACAAATGCACATGTGCACATGTACGGCTTATGCATGGATAGGGCACATGTCTCGTACGCATACGTGTTGTTTGGGAATATTTTATCATATAGGAAATATTGTAAAAGTAGTTATGTTTTTAGTATTAATATGAATATACAAGTAAATTTGTATAATCACATCATTGGCATGTGCTATACCATATGCCAATTAGCAAATGTAAATGGTCATTGAACGCAATAAAATTCAATTTAATTTTATTTATTTATTTATTTATTTTTAAGTTCTAAACCGGATGCTACTTCCTTTTCGCCATTTCAATAGATAAGAAGAGGAAGTAGCAAAGGAATATTTCTGAATCAATACTATGAAATAATTATGTAGTGATGTCTCATTTATCAATTATTTCCCGGAGCTTCAAGCAACAGAGAATGGAAAAGAAGGATATTGCCGAGGTTAATTATTTTCGCTAGTTATGTGATTCCCCAAAAGTAAACTGAGGTCTTGCATATCGAAAGACCATTAAGGCACTTTATTTTCATTATGTTGTAAAGTGCATATAGTTTCTTTGTCGGCAATTCTACAGCCAGTCTCAAGCAAAACAGTCCTTACTCCATAGTACATTGGTATGTGTTACTGAAAACCAAGGGAAGGAGGGGGGGGAATAAAGGAAAACGTATTTTTGAGGGGAGAATTACCACATCTGTAGGCGATATAAAAAATTAACCTTTTTGTCATGAAAGAAAGGGCTATGGTATGCTTTTTCCTTTTCTCGTAAAAGCACCTCACTTCCTTAGTGAATTATGATTTGATTTTATTTGATTTATTTACTCCATGAAACTATAATACATGGTATTTGGAGGGTTCAGTACAGTGCACAAGATGATACATATAAAAAGTAATACATAATATATATATACATAATACACAAGGGCACCGATTTCTCTGTAAATTTGGGGAGCCCAGTCAGACGCAGAAGGTATATATATGAGGACGTTAAGACAAACTGCATTCAAATTATGCCAAATATTATATATTCATACACTAGGGGGCCCACATGAGATTTGGGGGCCCGGGGCCCCTCGCTCCCCCACAGGATCGGCGCCCTTGATAATACATAATATTTAATGCGAAGAAAATCATCAAAACTTTTATATTACAAAAAATATTTAAAAGTTTACATTAACAAAAAATATATTAAGTGAAGGAAAAACAAACCAAAAACTAATAGGAGATTAAAAATTTATATAATTTACCAGGATTTGTTAAAAAAAAACGAATTTTTCAGTTTCTGGCATTTTTTAATCTTGCAGAAACTCATTTATAGAATAGTACGCGTTTAGTATTCCCTTATTTATTTATTTATTTATTTATTTTAGGTTTTTCTTAAACAACTTGTAATTCTTTTTAAATTTCATTTAATTTGGTAATTTATTGTAGATAGTGCTGTTCATATGTCTGGGTCCATGCTGGACTAAGCTTAATCTACTGAAATAGGACTTCTTATAAATGTTCCTAGTACTATATCTGTGTGTTATTGGAAAATCCTCGTTTATGTTTTTGATAAAACTAGCTATTTCTTGTATATATACCATGACGCAAGAGTCAGTATTTTAAATTTCCTTAAAAAAATGTTTACAGCTGTTTCTTCGCAGGTATGGTTCTAATCATAATTAGATTTTCTACATGTTATAATTTGTGTTCCGTGCCATTTAACAAAACTTCATTTTGTGCTCAGTTGGCAACACTGCATTACATATGATGTTATTGAGCATGTCTGTGGGAAAATTTGTGCTTACTATACTGTTGTGCAAATGTCATTTTGATTAATCAGTTTGAAGTTCTTTCTGTGTCAGTGTATCTTTTGCATTGCTATCTTCACATTACGTTGTGAGAAGTGGACGGATAAGCCCGTAGTAGAATTGTATGAGAATGTTTGTATTTAAACTGTCTTTTAATATTCTTAAAGCATACAATTTTGAGTTAAGTTTATGTGATACAGCCTGAATATGTTTTGTCCATTTAAGATTTCATTAATGATAGTCCCTAAGAATTTAGTACTACTTGCTGGTTGCATAGATGTGTTTATTGTTATCGTGTCATCATTTATTTTGAATAGTCTGAAAAAATATGTATTGAGTTTTAATAGGCCGCGGTAGAGCGTTCACTTCTCGTGCATGGGGTTCCGGGTTCAAACCCCGCTCCCGCCAAGTGAACTTTGTGCTGGACAAACACCGTGTGCGTGGGTTTCCTCGGGGTTCTCCCGTTTCGCCAAACTTTCTTCATTCCACCATTTCATTCATTTCTAATCACCGTCTCCTTTAGCCTAGCCGGCATAAACGTGGGACGTAAAACTCAAAAAAATGTTATTCAAAATTAATTTCTTACTGTTAAACAAGAGATAATGAATTTATATTCTTAGCTTTTATTATTATACTGGTATCATCCGTATATGGTATTATGTTTGTACCTGGTATGTTTGTTTGTAAATCATTTATATAGACCTAAGTTAGAAATTGTAATTCTGATCATCGATAGATCGCAATTCTGTGATTTTGCATAGCATAGACCTATATATATATATATATATATATATATATATATATATATATATATATATATATATATATATATATATATATATATATATATATATGTCAGAGGGAGAGTAGAAAATCAGGAAACTATTTCTATAGCACAAGAAAATGAAATGAAAGAATCTTTCAATTTAACGTCACACGATTATGCCTCTACGGCTAAGGGAGACGATGATTAAAACAAGTGAATAATGATAGCATAATTGGTGGAATGAAGAAGTGGGAGCAAAGGGAGTATCAAGAGAAAACCCACGAGCACGATGTCGCCCACCACAAACTTACTTGGCCGGGAATCGAACAGTGACCTCACTCACTAGAGGTAAGCGCTCTATCACCGAGCGACAGTGCCCTATCTAGTACAAAAAGTGATAGAAGCCATGCTCATTGATAAGTCTCTGTGTATACTTGTTTTAGAAAACACTTAAAAGGCTCGTAAGTATGGACGTCCGAAGAAAGTTTTGCAGAGGGCCCATCTTCATGGTTGCTATATTAGTGTGGTATTTAATATACGTGGTTTGTTATATTACGTATACATTTTTGTGAGCCACGGCGGGAGCGCCCCCTGCCCCTTCCCTCGGGTGCCCATACTTTATTTCGCTTCTCAGAAACCTTCTACAGTTGTAATCGCCGATAGCACCTTCGAAATTTGTCGACAAAGAGCTCCATATCTAAAGTGATCGAGCACTCTTTCTCGACGGCAAGGTTGGATTTTCTGTTGTAAGGCATTGATTTTCTATGTAGTGCAAGAACTTCTTATTTAAAAAATAAATAAATAAATAAAATAAGCGGTCTCATGCCCCAGCATTTCCGAAAATGGGAAGGGGGCAAGTTACATAGATCTAATAGTTTCGTCGATCTCTGTCTCATTATCACAAGAAGACGTCTGAAGACCTAATACTTTCGTCAATCATTGTCTGATTATCATACAGGAAGACGGCTGCAGACCTAATAATTTGGTCAATCTCTGTCTCATTATCACAAGAAGACGTCTGAAGACCTAACACTTTCGTCAATACATGTCTGATTATCATACAGGAAGACGGCTGCAGACCTAATAATTTGGTCAATCTCTGTCTCATTATCACAAGAAGACGTCTGAAGACCTAACACTTTCGTCAATACATGTCTGATTATCATACAGGAAAACGGCTGAAGATCTAATAGTTTCGTCAATCTCTGTCTGATTAGGAAGACGTCTGAAGACCTAATACTTTCGTCAATTTCTATTTGATTATCATACAGGAATACGCCTGAAGACCAAATAGTTTTGTCGATCTTTGTCTCATTATCACAAGAAGACGGGTGAAGACCTAATAGTTCTGTCAATCTCTGTCTCATTATTACAAGAAGACGGCTGAAGACCTAATAGTTTCGTCGATCTCTGTCTCATTATTTCAATAAGACGGGTGAAGACCAAATAGTTTTGTCAATCTTTGCCTCATTATCACAAAAAGATGGCTGAAGACTTAATAGTTTTGTTGATTTCTGTCTCATTATTACAAGAAGACGGCTGAAGACCTAATAGTTTTGTCGATCTCTGTCTCATTATTACAAGAAGACGGGTGAAGACCAAATAGTTTTGTCGATCTTTGTCTCATTAACATAAGAAGACGGATGAAGATTTAATAGTTTTGTCGATCTCTGTCTCATTATTACAAGAAGACGGCTGAAGACCTAATAGTTTTGTTGATCTCTGTCTCATTATCACAGGAAGACGGCTGAAAACCTAATAGTTTCGTCGATCTCTGTCTCATTATTACAATAAGACGGCTAAAGGCCTAATAGTTTTGTCGATCTTTGTCTCATTATCACAAAAAGACAGCTGAAGACCTAATAGTTTTGTTGATTTCTGTCTCATTGGATGAAGGAAAATCAGTTTGAAAAACTTTTACAAGTTTTTCGTCCTTCTTCTGCTTTTTCTGTTTTTGTTCACGATTCAGATATACCCCAAGCAATTCTTCAACCTTAGTTTCGAACTCATGGCCTTTTTGGGAATAGCTACGAGTAGAAAATCATTACGGACAGAAGCCACAATGGGCCGTAGCCATGCAACAGATGAAGACACAAACAGGAAACAACGTTTATTTTGTGTGTCCAAACTAAGAAAATAAAGTTTGTTCGAGTTAAAACAATTCTATAAAACATCTTACTTCTCAATCTTTGTGTAGTCGTTAGAATCACACACATTTTATTTTTGCCAGGAACAAGCTAAACAGGCTAGAAGATAGAGAAAGGGGTCGTCCACATATTACGCAATGCCGCAAGGCAGGGAGAGATTCGGCCTTGTGTTACAAGTGTGTGACTGTGGGGAAGAAAGAGTTCACATAACGCTTTTTTTCTGTAACTTTTATTTTCAGGTTTACATGCAATATTTTAAACAATAATTTTATTGAGTTCTTTCTTTTTATAAATAAATAAATGCATATTTCCATTGTAAACATATAGCCTATATAAAATAAATGACACAGAAGGGATTTAAAGACACTATTAGACACTAGTACGACTGACGTCAAACCCGGGGTGTATTACAAAACTATAAAAATCCGTTTTGTGGCTTTCGCCTCGTTACATTTACGGCATACGAAGCTTTTCTGGAGTCATGCGCACCGACTACGTGGGTTCTCCAGGGCTCGAGCACCTACACAAGTAAAATTGTGGGTGCGCCGCATTCACAAGATTTTTTGTTTGATAGAAACAAAATAACAAAAATATTTCTCACTTTCTATTATATAAAAAAAACAAATAAAACCTGGATATGGAAGTTAAATTTTCTAACTTCTAATACATAATTGTTTGTTTTAAACGCGTTTGTGCAAAGGCAACCTAGCAACACACTACTTTTTTGCCTGTCTCTGGCCTAGTCAAAGGCAGTCCCCAATGACATTGTTCATAAAAGTTCTTAACTAAAAAAAATCAATCAAAAATATCAAATCTCTCCTGAAAGCATATAACACGTCACCCAATTTATACGCACCCACATAAATTTTGGAAAGTTGGCGCCCTTGTCTGGAGTCAGTTGTTAGCTATGGTAACCAGTACTTAAAAATTCCTTCGCGTTCCCAATCGTATCGCTGTTTATGAGAATACGATTCAAAGCTTTTGATCTGAATCATTATCCCCATTTTCACATACCTGGCCTTAAGGGTAAACTACAGCTTTCGAATTTAGGAACACAATCGCCTGAATCGTTTATCAGAAAATCACTCGAAAAAGCTCATCTTTAAGGGTGGCAAGCACCAAATTAGTATAAATTACTATTGTAGTAACTCCTACCTCTTTAGTCTGGACCACTTTGGTAAATTACTTCCGTGGTAATATACTGTTTTTAGTAACTGTTGGAGAGCTCAATTTGTATTTACATCTTTAGTTGTAACTAAACTAGCAACAAAGTTTTTACTGAAGAAGAAACCCATTTTTGCACATTGCTGACAAATGCATTTCGTTTCCTACCGGGAGCTGGAGCTTACCAGAAGATGCGTCCATCAAAAAAGGCAGAGAACATGTGGTTGTAGTGAAGAACAGGATGATGTTGGAAAAAGCAGACGAGCTTCATTCGTTAAAAATGCGTTTAATACGAGAGGAATATAATGCAAAAATGTCGTCAATTGAAAGACAAATAGAAATCATGGAAGAAGAACATAACCTCAAAATGGAAGTTATGAATAAGTTCAAGAGTAAAACGAAGCAAACTTCAAGTTCCGGTTCTTCAGAGAATGTGCTCGGGAAATTTATGTTTTTGTAAATTAATATGAATATATTTTATATGTATAAAACATATTTTATTCGCTTGATATTTTTCCAATGTTTAATATGTTCTTGTTTTTCACATGATATAATATTTGTGTTTATTATTTCAGCATCAGTAAATTTATTTTTTCTAATTACCACATTCTAATATTTATTTGTATTAGCAAAATTATAAAAGTAGACATCTTGTTTTTCTTAGAAATAATCAAAATATCTCTATTGCATGACTGTGTACGAAAGTAAGAAATAAAATGACAATGTTAATCACCTAACTGAAAAAAAAAGAAAGAAAGAAAGAAAGGAAGAAAAGAAAAGAAAAAAGACAGAACCATAACTATAAAATTATACATAAAAATAAAGTGGCCACATTTCACTGCAGTAGTGACGATCCAGTGAATTATTTATTCATTTAAGAAGGAAGAGTCTTTACACTAATTTGTTATTTTATTAGCAAATAAAGTACAATTTTAATTAGAAATAATATTGAAGTATAACAGATCTTCTGAGATCTTACTTGCAGCATCTGCTTCTGGTTGAAGTGCATATTGGTCGATGTCACTCACATCCACAGCATCAGGGTCAAACACATCTCAAACTTGTATTCCAAAGTTGTTCAGAGTTGCAGCAGCCACAATAACATTCCCACACTTGGTTTGTTTACCTCCAGGGGCGGATCCAGGACGAACTGCTATGGGGTCATTGGGTTGTAATACTGCTGCTAAGAGCTACTTTTAAGAGCTCCAAACTGTACGTTCTATTACACATCTTGTAGCAACATGGCTCTATTGTAGCGCCTATCGGCTTCTGTGTTGGGTCGAAACACAGGAGTCATAAGATGTTTGGAGAGATAATATGCACTATCTCCAACAAGCAACTCGTCATATTGTCCATTTGCAAATTCTGCAGTAACTCTACTATCGTCCCAAATGCGTTTATCATGCTTGGATCCCGGCCAACGGCTTACCACGTTGAAAAACTACATATTGACATTACAAATGATTTGTGTATTGATAAAAAAGGAATTCTTGCTATTTCTGTATAGTTCTGCTTGTGCTCCAGAAGGACAAAGTGTAGGTATATGTACAGAATAGTAGTTGTTATCGAAGTTTGTGCTCAAAAGTAGGAGAGGTATTAGAACAATGGATTGCCGACAAACACCATTGTAATCGTAGCAGATGCTTCTTTTGGAGGTGTCTCGTAATTCCATCATTGTGTCAATTAAGGAAGTAACAAAGTGTCAATTTAATGTGACATATGGATGTTGCACAATACTTGAACCGTAGGAGGTGAGAAAGACACGTCAAATAAGTTAGTTTCATGTATTTAGAAACATGGGAAACTCTGGATAAAGCATAGCTATATGTTAGGTAAGAATGGTGTAGGAGGGAGGGAGCCCTTTGACGGAATAACGAACGTAACATAGACACCTGGTTGTATGTGTGTGTTCCAGGGTTTTTGGAGGTGGAGGGAGCGAACTGTGTTCTGGACATTGCTTAATGGGAGAGTGTGACTTCTACTGCATGGAAACTGAAAAATATGTGAAAAAAAGAAAGAAATAGGAATCATTATTTTAACGACAGAGAATTTAAGAATGAGATAGGTACGTGTCACTTTTTAAAAGTTAATGTATTGCTTCCCCATACGGAAAGACCACACATAAGATGGAGGGGTGAAGTGTGTTTTTTTTTGTTTTGTGAGCAAAGGACCACTTTAAACCGGCGTGCGACTTGTTACGCATTTTGTTAAGACCTTGCCACATACGTAGAGGGAAAAAAGGGTGGCCCTTCCTACCTGACTTGCAAAGAGGAAAAAAACTGAATGAATGTGTACGCAAGACAACTTTCACTATTGTGCTTTTGGAAGAAGTCTTCAAACAAGATTTCTTTAGGTATTTCCACATAAATGATTTTATCCTTTTAAAAACTAGAGTAATGAATTAATTATTTATGAATATTAATGAGATGATAATGAATATTAATGAGATGCTAAAGAAAGGATTACAAAGAATGGATTTTACTATTTTCGTATATTTAGAGGCATTTTGCGGATATATGTAATATACAGCACTGCGTATTGTACATAAATGTATGAGATAATGTGGAAGGAAATGCGCGCAACTCTAAGAAACATATTTTATGTAATGATATTGTATTTTCAGTAGCTGATATGGGATTTTAGCATAGAATATCATCTTTTGGATACTGTATTGATCTAATGGGGTACGAAGCTTAGATGAATGACAAATTGCATGTATATATGAATAGTTTGTAAGGGGGGTACATCTATGTGTAGGTGATATGGGATTTTATCATAGAATATCATCTTTTGGATACTGCATGGGTCTAATGGAGTACGAAGCTTAGACGAATAAGAAATTGCATGTATATATGAATAGTTTGTAAGGGGGGTACATGTATGTAGCTGATATGTGATTTTATCATAGAATATCATCTTTTGGATATTGTATAGGTCTAATGGTGTACGAAGCTTAGACGAATGACAAATTGCATGTATTTGTGATTAGTTTGTAATCGGGGTACAGGTATGTGTATGTGATATTGGATTTTAGCATAGAATATCATCTTTTGAATACTGTATGGATCTAATGATGTAGGAAGCTTAGACGAATGACAAATTGCATGTATATATGATTAGTTTGTAAGCGGGGGTACATGTATGTGTAGGTGATATGTGATTTTATCATAGAATATCATGTTTTGGATACTGTAAGGGTCTAATGGTATACGAAGCTTAGACGAATGACAAATTGCATGTATATATGATTAGTTTGTAAGTGGGTTCATGTATGTATGTATGTATATTGGTTTTGATATCGGACATGAATATATGTATCATATTGTAGACATATTATCTTTCGTTTGCATGTAAGTGTTTTAAGCATGTGTTGTTGGTTGCGTAGCTTTAGGGGCTATACTAGGCTGTATGCAAACACCTGAAATGTTTCTATTGTAGGGTTATATATATTGTAGAGTTGTATATGTTGTTGTGATGATATGTGAATGCAAACACATGAACTGATTATATTGTAGCCTTATAATTTGATTGCTTATGTATATAGATTACCTTGAATACCATGTTAGAATGTATATATTGTGGTTTTTTTACGTACGCAGATACTTGTTAGACATGTTGTAGTGGTATTTGAAGCAGAAAGGATATCACCGTGTTATAACCCATTTACATATAGATATCTTTTCACTACAGTATTCTAATGTCTTATATTGATACCTTTACTGACTTCTAAGATGCTTGTTCATCGTATAGTAGACATTATGACAACAATATGGTTTCGAACTTACGATCATTTATTGTAAGAACATAAAATACGTATAAATAACCTTATATGAAGCATACGTATTGTTCCTTTATCTTATATAGAATACAGATACTTCGTATGATATCAATATTTGTTTGGAGAAATAAAACATATTATTATAAATTGTAACGCTTTATTGTATTTATATACTCTACAATATTCTATTTTGCAATATTGGCATATTGATATACATATATAGATATATTTAAATGAGATATTTACTATACTTAGAATATTTTTAATAACTTATTGACATATTTACATTATATATACGTACAAGTACCAACAGATAGGAAAACTTATGGATATATTTGATGATATTATGACCATGTTATGACATTATAGTACCTTTAGACAGTCTACTATTTACATATACACAGAATATCAATCATTTCACGCACTTAATACTTTGATAACCATATGGCAATGTTCTATAGTCAGTAATACTGTTATGATTTAATCGTCGTCTTTTATTTTGAACTTTTTGATGTGTTTTAGTTTCAGACTTGGATACAATGACAAACCCAGGCTTACGAACAATTCTTCCTGGATTGTGTAACTGTTTTTTGTCAGCTTTATCTTGAACTAGTTGATAAAAATGATCAAAGTTAATTTCTTGTCGTGTACGATGATTTAAAGTAATTCCTCTAATTTTAAATACATAATCTACTTTCCCTGTTTGAACTTCTTTCATCCTATAGGCATAATTTTTTGGCCCTAAGCCTATAAAGGCATCAATTTCCCAGCCATCAGGAACTTCATTAGTTAACTGACCTAAATAGGAACCCAAAGAAAGTGGAGGCTTTTCATTACGTTGCTGCACAAACATAATACTATCAGTGTCGCAGTACAATACACGCTCAGGATGTATAGCTGTTAGTAACTCGTAAAGTTTTAGACGCGCCCACGATGTGATGAAGGCTGCAAGGACAACATTGGAAAATTTCCATGGCTTGTTTTTGTTTTCAATGTTTTTATATGATACAATGAGATGGCGCTCTCCAATAGGCAATACAGTTTGTACCTCATATTGGGGTGCCCATAGATAACTTAAAAATTTTTCTGGAGTATCTACAATTACAGATTGAGATAAATCTGTTCTTTGTCCCCATTTTCCATACAAGGAATTGAGAAATATTTTGGAAATATATCTTAGACCAGGATTTGATTCAATGTTATTTTCCGTTAACTGAATGCATTCATGTTTATAATAGTCTGTAATATATTTTTCTTGATCTTGTTTAGTTTTGCACCAGCTAGGAAATCCTGAAGACTCCTGCTTCATTTTTAAGAAGGAATTGACATAATCTTTAAACAGATTATTTTGTGAATCGGATAATTTGAATTCCCAAATCTCGATAATTTGTAGAATTTTGTATCCGAGATTTAAAGCCACATGAAGTTCAGGAGTACAGTATGTACCAGTAAGGACACGCTCGGCATCATTATGGATGCAATTGTTCTCACTTTGTTCCATACACGTACGGCATAACCCAAACAAAAGGCGATCATTACATGTATATGGTAAAATTGGAAAATATAAGTCTTTGGGAGGCAAGATACTACATTTCACTAATCCATGAATACTTTGCACTTGTGGAAAGTCAGGCCCCTTGTATATTATAGGTTTTCCTATAGGCAATGGCTTACGTGCCATCACCCAGGGGTAAAGACTGGTAACATCATAATATGACACAGACTCTTCACTGGTACACTCATATAAGGCATTAAAACATTCTGTACGTCCCCCATGAAAACTATCTTTAGGTACCAGATGATCAACAAGATCATGACACTGTGTTTGAATAAACTGTTGTAATTTTTTATCATTTTTTACCATATGATCCCATTCACATTCCCACATTTGAATGACATTAAGATTTAATTTTTTAAGAAATGCTATTTTTGTGGTGGTGTTTTCATACCGATCTTGTAGTGATGTACCTTGGTTAGAGGTAGAATCTAGCGACACATGTCGTAGTGTAGGATAACAGTTTAAACATCCGTGATAGTAACATCCATGAAATTCGTAAACTGTATTTGTTTTAGTTTCAAATCCATCAACCTTATACCTCCCAAATCGTTTTTCCAAGCCATTTCCAGAATGAAGAATTTTATTACCAGTAGTACGTTCTAAGTATCGCAGCCAGTACATTGCCTTCAGACTTTGACGATCACGATGGTCAAACCCATAGGGTGGAATAATTGGAATAATTTCTTTGGGTAAATATAAGGTACGATATGTTAGTATTGCCAAACTAGCAATAGTTGACGCGCCGATAAAACATTGGATACCATTTGTTTTGTCTTCAATTAAGTTTGAAAATTTAATGACAGCCTCTGCTAAAATTTTAACATCATTCCGACAATATTCAATCATTTCCTTTTGGAGATTATATTCCTCATTACTTGCAGCACGTTCTTTGTGCCATATGAAAAGTTGTTCTCGATCTTCAGTGCTCCTTGAATCAGGATCAAAATATTTTAGATCAGGAATTTTGCCTATATAATTCTGGTTTTCTAATGTATTAAACAAGTACGGGAAATCTCCCTTTCGTAAATTTGCAGAAAGACCTAACGTCTTAGGTAATTTAGATAATTTAACTCCCATATACAGATATGTGTCACGGAAGTAAATCTTTTGTCCTAAACGCATTTCAATAATTTTTTGCCCTGACATTATTACTTCAGGTGTAAAATGATGGTTTATGATCAAAGTTTTAGCACAGAATTGCATATCATAATTACTGCCATTATGGGAAAGCACAATGATTTTTTTAAACATTGGTCGAGTTATTAATACATGATTAACAAATTCTTCAATGTTGTTGAAATCAAACGAACGGAACCCATTTTTATCACCGCATACAAAACATGTATCATCAAGGTTCATGTCCTTACACTTGTAACAAGCATGAATACAATTTACAAAATTTACATGATGTTCTTGTTCTCCCTGTTCATTTTTAGGAAGTAACATTGTTTCTACATCAAAGATAATGTACAAAAAGGTATCTACATGTTGCATCATAGCCGTTTGAACAAAACAAATATGGTCATCGCTTACATATGTGTAACATGTTTTACAATAACGTTCACCACATTCATGTTCAGACTTGCGTGAACGCATGTCAATTATAGTACCACAAAGGACACAAATTTTCTTTGTTTCGCATAAACTTTTTCCGCAAACATTTATCGCTTTATGATTAGCAAAACATTCTTCTGAAGAAAACAGTCTATGACAATCAAAGCATTCAACTTTAATATTATTATCATTATTAGAAACATTATGATACTTTTCGCACATTGGACATTTGAAGTTACACTTATGATTTTGTGTATGATGATAACCTTTCAAACAATACTGACAATATTTCCGTTTGTTTAATAGTGTTGTAATGTTGGTAATTAATTCGTAGTGTCCTTCACTGTACAAAATCAAAATTTTCTTTGATGCATGTATTCCAGGATAAATTACATTATAGTTTCGAGTTAATCCGTTCTTTTCGTAAACAACAATTTGATAATGAGGCGCTAGCTTATTTTGAAACTTTTTTACATCATTAATAGTACATCCATCATGGATTTCAATGTCAACTTTAGCACTGACACACAAATCCTTTGCTTGTTTCATCAATCGTTCAGAATGATTTTTCAATTCATATACGTAGTTATAACGATGATCAGCCCTACCCATTCCAAGAATAATACTCTTGGGAAGACAATACACATCCTTTTCTACAGGAATAGTACATTGTTCCAGGTGTGTTACAAGATCAACAAATTTTGATGAACCCCTTGTTCGTCCCATACCTTTACGTGAATCAACAATATGAATTTTGAAATTTACTTTATCACCTAATAAATAATTTTCATTACTATTTAAAACATTTTCAATTTTACGAAATAGAATGTCAGAGCTTAAATCCGACTTTTGACGCCACGAAATGTATATTGGTTTATTAATGGTAGAAGCAGAACTTTCTATTGTTATACCAACATACATATCATCATCGGCATCATTTAAAACGTGATCCTTTACAAATTTAAATAACAACTGAATATATTTTTCAGGATCATCTATTCCGCTAGTTTGCATACGTTCAATTGTAACTTCCTTTCCTGTAAGTCCAAAATAACTATATTGTTTGATTCTACTATTAACAATACGAAAATATTCATTTGTTTTACCACTCCCATACATGGTAGGCTGTGATACAGTATTAGTATTAGAACTTGGAAAGTTTATAAAATTTTCCATGAAAACGCTAAAATCGTTTGTAGTTAAACTATTAGCTTTTCCTTCAGACACAAGTTCCATAAACTTTTCACGTGCTAAATTCTTTATATTATCTTGACGAAAGAAGCCTACATGATATAAATCAATAATATCTTTTGCAGACTTACATTTTTTCAAAACAACATGAGGATCACAACCAAAATGCATAAACAACGCCTGCAATAACTTGGAATAAGCTTCATTGCTTACCCTTGCACCCGTAGCATGACATTGTGTTATCACTTCCCATGTAAATAAAACTTCGTTTGGATTTTCATATCCACGTGCTTGTTGTGCTGACAACATGGTACAGATGACAGATTGTCCTTCCATTGTATGATTAACACACTAAATATGTAATTGCAATTTGAATTATTTTGTCTTATACAGTAAATATTTTATACAATGATGTACACAGAACTTTGATATTTGTTTTCACAGTTTTAAATGTCAAGGTTCGTAAGTAGCCTTTTATGATATGATTTACAATATGCTGACCAAAGATACACTTTTTAAGAATTTTTACACTTACCAGTAAATATAATAATAAAACTTTCCCGAACTTGTTTCAGTTCACAACAAATTTAGTTGTAAGTTTACCGACACTACACTTGAAAGCTTGTCGGGAATTGC
The DNA here is from genome assembly GCF_964235325.1 of Thermobia domestica. NCBI lineage: Eukaryota > Metazoa > Arthropoda > Insecta > Zygentoma > Lepismatidae > Thermobia > Thermobia domestica. Next base: position 25,523,925 of record NC_137458.1, read on the forward strand.
ACTAACACTTGCCGTTAACTACAATCATAAAACTTCCCGTAACTTTTTTCAGTTTAGTATCGATGCACTACCACTTGTCACTCACTAACTATATTTTTAGTTCACCGAAGATATATTTTTAAGTTTATCGGTTAATCCTTTAGCACTTTCCGATAATTGTAATTTACAAAGCGCCGTAATAAAATTGATTTAGACTAATTACAGCACTCAAAGTACAAACAGGAAGTGTGTTTACTTTTTATTGATTGCTTATTATCAACACTAATAAATGGAAATTCCAAGAACTCCACACGAAGATTTCCGAAGATTGCCGAAGGTTCCCGAAGTTTTCCGAATATTGCCGAACCTAACCGAAGATGAACATAAGAGTTTATCCACAATTTCTGTACATGTTGGTTAATGTACCACACGAATGGTTCCGAAAATTGCCGAACTTAACCGAAGATGTACACGTTTAGTAAATGTAAATTGCAAAAGACTTGTAACTTTAAGATATATTTCAAAGTTTATTATTATTAGATGTAACTTTATAACAAAATTGGTATTTAAAATAAATGATTTAACAACAAAGAATATACCAATGATTGGCTTTACTTTAACAGTAGTAATTCTATAGTGCGCGGCGCGGCTTGCTGCGCTGGATTTATACTTTCAAAATTTAATCTCGTACCCAAACGCATTTCGTTTTGTAATCTCGTACCCAAAGGCATTTGGTTTGTAATCTCGTACGCAGGTGCTTTAACATATTTTAAATTAGTAATACAGATATTACACAATATGATGTAATTTGTAAATGCACTATTAAAGTTTGCAACACTTGAAATAATTATAACTACTTGTTTGTATGCTTTTCCATTGTGTTATCGGTCTAAAAAATTCCTTTGTTAGTAATGCTAGGAATTTCTTTTGTTTGCTTTGCTACAGGTGTTTAAACTGGTTTAAACTGGTTTAAACTAGTTTATTGTTTTTTGTTATACAATTATTGAGTTCTGCAGGAACTTTGTTGTTAATTTTTTTTATTTGTTTGCTTCATTAGAAGCTCAGAGTAATTACATTTCGAAAATATTAAAATTATCAAAACATAAACTTGAACATAAGAAAGTTATTTTTAACACATCACAAGACGATTAAACTTAAAATTTATTACATGAAACTTTTGATTGTTAAATGGACAAGTAAAATTTAAGTCAGTGTTGCAATTGAATACACAAACTAAAAGTAAAAGAACAAGTTACCAAAAGTAAAGTGTAGAAACAAAATTTTAAAACACAATGTTGCAATCTAAATTGCAAAAGAAAATTAAAAATACAACTTACAAACAAAATGTACAAACCGAAAATAAAAAGTGCAGAAACAAAATTTTAAAAAACAATGTTGCAATCTAACATACAAAACGGAAAATAAAAAAAATATAAAAGCAAAACTTAAAACACAATGTTGCAATTAAAAATGCAAAGCTAAAAAATACAGAACCAAAACTTAAAACAGTGTTGCAATCAAAAATACAAGAGCAAAAGTTTAAAATAGAATGTTGCAATCCAAATTGCAAAGAAAAAATTAAAAGTACAAGTTTAAAAATTGAAACATTCAAAGCTAAAAATACAGAATCAAAATACAATGTTGCAATCCAAATTGCAAAAGAATATTAAAAGTACAACTTTAAAACACAATGATACATTTTCAAATTCAAAACAAAATAAAAATTACAAGTGAAGAATTAAAAAATGCAAACTGGAAACTAAAAATGCAGAATCAAAATACAATGTTACAATCTAAAATACAAAAGGAAATTAAAAGTACAACATTAAAACACAATGTTACATTACAAATTCAAAACAAAATAAAAATTACAAGTTAAGAAATAAAAATGCAAACTGAAAACTAAAAATGCAAAAGCAAAAAAATTTTAAAGAACACAATGTTGCAATCTAAAATACAAAAGGAAATTAAAAGTACAACATTAAAACACAATGTTACATTACAAAATCCAAAACAACATTAAATTTACAAGTTAAGAAATAGAATTAGAAACTAAAATAAAAAATACCAAAAGAAAATTCAAAACAATGTTGCAATCCAAATTGCAAAGAAAAAATAAAAAATACAAACATGAGACATACAAACATTACCTAGTAGTATACGGACCTTATTTCCCCAAAATGTGTTGCAAACTCATGTCATTAAAATAATGACGGTAAAAGTACAGATCCGTATACTACTAGGTAATGTTTGTATGTCTCATGTTTGTATTTTTTATTTTTTCTTTGCAATTTGGATTGCAACATTGTTTTGAATTTTCTTTTGGTATTTTTTATTTTAGTTTCTAATTCTATTTCTTAACTTGTAAATTTAATGTTGTTTTGGATTTTGTAATGTAACATTGTGTTTTAATGTTGTACTTTTAATTTCCTTTTGTATTTTAGATTGCAACATTGTGTTCTTTAAAATTTTTTTGCTTTTGCATTTTTAGTTTTCAGTTTGCATTTTTATTTCTTAACTTGTAATTTTTATTTTGTTTTGAATTTGTAATGTAACATTGTGTTTTAATGTTGTACTTTTAATTTCCTTTTGTATTTTAGATTGTAACATTGTATTTTGATTGTGCATTTTTAGTTTTCAGTTTGCATTTTTTAATTCTTCACTTGTAATTTTTATTTTGTTTTGAATTTGAAAATGTATCATTGTGTTTTAAAGTTGTACTTTTAATATTCTTTTGCAATTTGGATTGCAACATTGTATTTTGATTCTGTATTTTTAGCTTTGAATGTTTCAATTTTTAAACTTGTACTTTTAATTTTTTCTTTGCAATTTGCATTGCAACATTCTATTTTAAACTTTTGCTCTTGTATTTTTGATTGCAACACTGTTTTAAGTTTTGGTTCTGTATTTTTTAGCTTTGCATTTTTAATTGCAACATTGTGTTTTAAGTTTTGCTTTTATATTTTTTTTATTTTCCGTTTTGTATGTTAGATTGCAACATTGTTTTTTAAAATTTTGTTTCTGCACTTTTTATTTTCGGTTTGTACATTTTGTTTGTAAGTTGTATTTTTAATTTTCTTTTGCAATTTAGATTGCAACATTGTGTTTTAAAATTTTGTTTCTACACTTTACTTTTGGTAACTTGTTCTTTTACTTTTAGTTTGTGTATTCAATTGCAACACTGACTTAAATTTTACTTGTCCATTTAACAATCAAAAGTTTCATGTAATAAATTTTAAGTTTAATCGTCTTGTGATGTGTTAAAAATAACTTTCTTATGTTCAAGTTTATGTTTTGATAATTTTAATATTTTCGAAATGTAATTCCTCTGAGCTTCTAATGAAGCAAACAAATAAAAAAAATTAACAACAAAGTTCCTGCAGAGCTCAATAATTGTATAACAAAAAACAATAAACTAGTTTAAACCAGTTTAAACCAGTTTAAACACCTGTAGCAAAGCAAACAAAAGAAATTCCTAGCATTACTAACAAAGGAATTTTTTAGACCGATAACACATTGGAAAAGCATACAAACAAGTAGTTATAATTATTTCAAGTGTTGCAAACTTTAATAGTGCATTTACAAATTACATCATATTGTGTAATATCAGTATTACTAATTTAAAATATATTAAAGCACCTGTGTACGAGATTACAAAGCTAACTGCGTTTGGGTACGAGATTACAAAACGAAATGCGTTTGGGTACGAGATTAAATTTTGAAAGTATAAATCCAGCGCAGCAAGCCGCGCCGCGCACTATAGAATTACTACTGTTAAAGTAAAGCCAATTATTGGTATACTCTTTGTTGTTAAATCATTTATTTTAAATACCAATTTTGTTATAAAGTTACATCTAATAATAAACTTTGAAATATATCTTAAAGTTACAAAACTTTTGCAATTTACATTTACTAAACGTGTACAGGAATTGTTCATACATTCTTATGTTCATTTTCGGTTAAGTTCGGCAATTTTCGGAACCATTCGTGTGGTACATTAACCAACATGTACAGAAATTGTGGATAAACTCTTATGTTCATCTTCGGTTAGGTTCGGCAATATTCGGAAAACTTCGGGAACCTTCGGCAATCTTCGGAAATCTTCGTGTGGAGTTCTTGGAATTTCCATTTATTAGTGTTGATAATAAGCAATCAATAAAAAGTAAACACTTCCTGTTTGTACTTTGAGTGCTGTAATTAGTCTAAATCAATTTTATTACGGCGCTTTGTAAATTACAATTATCGGAAAGTGCTAAAGGATTAACCGATAAACTTAAAAATATATCTTCGGTGAACTAAAAATATAGTTAGTGAGTGACAAGTGGTAGTGCATCGATACTAAACTGAAAAAAGTTACGGGAAGTTTTATGATTGTAGTTAACGGCAAGTGTTAGTGCAATTCCCGACAAGCTTTCAAGTGTAGTGTCGGTAAACTTACAACTAAATTTGTTGTGAACTGAAACAAGTTCGGGAAAGTTTTATTATTATATTTACTGGTAAGTGTAAAAATTCTTAAAAAGTGTATCTTTGGTCAACATATTGTAAATCATATCATAAAAGGCTACTTACGAACCTTGACATTTAAAACTGTGAAAACAAATATCAAAGTTCTGTGTACATCATTGTATAAAATATTTACTGTATAAGACAAAATAATTCAAATTGCAATTACATATTTAGTGTGTTAATCATACAATGGAAGGACAGTCTGTCATCTGTACCATGTTGTCAGCACAACAAGCACGTGGATATGAAAATCCAAAAGAAGTTTTATTTACATGGGAAGTGATAACACAATGTCATGCTACGGGTGCAAGGGTAAGCAATGAAGCTTATTCCAAGTTATTGCAGGCGTTGTTTATGCATTTTGGTTGTGATCCTCATGTTGTTTTGAAAAAATGTAAGTCTGCAAAAGATATTATTGATTTATATCATGTAGGCTTCTTTCGTCAAGATAATATAAAGAATTTAGCACGTGAAAAGTTTATGGAACTTGTGTCTGAAGGAAAAGCTAATAGTTTAACTACAAACGATTTTAGCGTTTTCATGGAAAATTTTATAAACTTTCCAAGTTCTAATACTAATACTGTATCACAGCCTACCATGTATGGGAGTGGTAAAACAAATGAATATTTTCGTATTGTTAATAGTAGAATCAAACAATATAGTTATTTTGGACTTACAGGAAAGGAAGTTACAATTGAACGTATGCAAACTAGCGGAATAGATGATCCTGAAAAATATATTCAGTTGTTATTTAAATTTGTAAAGGATCACGTTTTAAATGATGCCGATGATGATATGTATGTTGGTATAACAATAGAAAGTTCTGCTTCTACCATTAATAAACCAATATACATTTCGTGGCGTCAAAAGTCGGATTTAAGCTCTGACATTCTATTTCGTAAAATTGAAAATGTTTTAAATAGTAATGAAAATTATTTATTAGGTGATAAAGTAAATTTCAAAATTCATATTGTTGATTCACGTAAAGGTAGGGGACGAACAAGGGGTTCATCAAAATTTGTTGATCTTGTAACACACCTGGAACAATGTACTATTCCTGTAGAAAAGGATGTGTATTGTCTTCCCAAGAGTATTATTCTTGGAATGGGTAGGGCTGATCATCGTTATAACTACGTATATGAATTGAAAAATCATTCTGAACGATTGATGAAACAAGCAAAGGATTTGTGTGTCAGTGCTAAAGTTGACATTGAAATCCATGATGGATGTACTATTAATGATGTAAAAAAGTTTCAAAATAAGCTAGCGCCTCATTATCAAATTGTTGTTTACGAAAAGAACGGATTAACTCGAAACTATAATGTAATTTATCCTGGAATACATGCATCAAAGAAAATTTTGATTTTGTACAGTGAAGGACACTACGAATTAATTACCAACATTACAACACTATTAAACAAACGGAAATATTGTCAGTATTGTTTGAAGGGTTATCATCATACACAAAATCATAAGTGTAACTTCAAATGTCCAATGTGCGAAAAGTATCATAATGTTTCTAATAATGATAATAATATTAAAGTTGAATGCTTTGATTGTCATAGACTGTTTTCTTCAGAAGAATGTTTTGCTAATCATAAAGCGATAAATGTTTGCGGAAAAAGTTTATGCGAAACAAAGAAAATTTGTGTCCTTTGTGGTACTATAATTGACATGCGTTCACGCAAGTCTGAACATGAATGTGGTGAACGTTATTGTAAAACATGTTACACATATGTAAGCGATGACCATATTTGTTTTGTTCAAACGGCTATGATGCAACATGTAGATACCTTTTTGTACATTATCTTTGATGTAGAAACAATGTTACTTCCTAAAAATGAACAGGGAGAACAAGAACATCATGTAAATTTTGTAAATTGTATTCATGCTTGTTACAAGTGTAAGGACATGAACCTTGATGATACATGTTTTGTATGCGGTGATAAAAATGGGTTCCGTTCGTTTGATTTCAACAACATTGAAGAATTTGTTAATCATGTATTAATAACTCGACCAATGTTTAAAAAAATCATTGTGCTTTCCCATAATGGCAGTAATTATGATATGCAATTCTGTGCTAAAACTTTGATCATAAACCATCATTTTACACCTGAAGTAATAATGTCAGGGCAAAAAATTATTGAAATGCGTTTAGGACAAAAGATTTACTTCCGTGACACATATCTGTATATGGGAGTTAAATTATCTAAATTACCTAAGACGTTAGGTCTTTCTGCAAATTTACGAAAGGGAGATTTCCCGTACTTGTTTAATACATTAGAAAACCAAAATTATATAGGCAAAATTCCTGATCTAAAATATTTTGATCCTGATTCAAGAAACAGTGAAGATCGAGAGCAACTTATCATATGGCACAAAGAACGTGCTGCAAGTAATGAGGAATATAATCTCCAAAAGGAAATGATTGAATATTGTCGGAATGATGTTAAAATTTTAGCAGAGGCTGTCATTAAATTTTCAAACTTAATTGAAGACAAAACAAATGGTATCCAATGTTTTATCGTCGCGTCAACTATTGCTAGTTTGGCAATACTAACATATCGTACCTTATATTTACCCAAAGAAATTATTCCAATTATTCCACCATATGGGTTTGACCATCGTGATCGTCAAAGTCTGAAGGCAATGTACTGGCTGCGATACTTAGAACGTACTACTGGTAATAAAATTCTTCATTCTGGAAATGGCTTGGAAAAACGATTTGGGAGGTATAAGGTTGATGGATTTGAAAGTAAAACAAATACAGTTTACGAATTTCATGGATGTTACTATCACGGGTGTTTAAACTGTTATCCTACACTACGACACGTGTCCCTAGATTCATCCTCTAAACAAGGTACATCGCTACAAGATCGGTATGAAAACACCACCACAAAAATAGCATTTCTTAAAAAATTAAATCTTAATGTCATTCAAATGTGGGAATGTGAATGGGATCATATGGTAAAAAATGATAAGAAATTACAACAGTTTATTCAAACACAGCGTCATGATCTTGTTGATCATCTGGTACCTAAAGATAGTTTTCATGGTGGGCGTACAGAATGTTTTAATGCCTTATATGAGTGTACCAGTGAAGAGTTTGTGTCATATTATGATGTTACCAGTCTTTACCCCTGGGTGATGGCACGTAAGCCATTGCCTATAGGAAAACCTATAATATACAAGGGGCCTGACTTTCCACAAGTGCAAAGTATTCATGGATTAGTGAAATATAGTATCTTGCCTCCCAAAGACTTATATTTTCCAATTTTACCATATACATGTAATGATCGCCTTTTGTTTGGGTTATGCCGTACGTGTATGGAACAAAGTGAAAACAATTGCATCCATAATGATGCCGAGCGTGTCCTTACTGGTACATACTGTACTCCTGAACTTCATATGGCTTTAAATCTCGGATACAAAATTCTACAAATTATCGAGATTTGGGAATTCAAATTATCCAATTCACAAAATAATCTGTTTAAAGATTATGTCAATTCCTTCTTAAAAATGAAGCAGGAGTCTTCAGGATTTCCTAGCTGGTGCAAAACTAAACAAGATCAAGAAAAATATATTGCAGACTATTATGAACATGAATGCATTCAGTTAACGGAAAATAACATTGAATCAAATCCTGGTCTAAGATATATTTCCAAAATATTTCTCAATTCCTTGTATGGAAAATGGGGACAAAGAACAGATTTATCTCAATCTGTAATTGTAGATACACCAGAAAAATTTTTAAGTTATCTATGGGCACCACAATATGAGGTACAAACTGTATTGCCTATTGGAGAGCGCCATCTCATTGTATCATATAAAAACATTGAAAACAAAAACAAGCCATGGAAATTTTCCAATGTTGTCCTTGCAGCCTTCATCACCTCTTGGGCACGTCTAAAACTTTACGAGTTACTAACAGCTATACATCCTGAGCGTGTATTGTACTGCGACACTGATAGTATTATGTTTGTGCAGCAACGTAATGAAAAGCCTCCACTTTCTTTGGGTTCCTATTTAGGTGAGTTAACTAATGAAGTTCCTGATGGGTGGGAAATTGATGCCTTTATAGGCTTAGGGCCAAAAAATTATGCCTATAGGATGAAAGAAGTTCAAACAGGGAAAGTAGATTATGTATTTAAAATTAGAGGAATTACTTTAAATCATCGTACACGACAAGAAATTAACTTTGATCATTTTTATCAACTAGTTCAAGATAAAGCTGACAAAAAACAGTTACACAATCCAGGAAGAATTGTTCGTAAGCCTGGGTTTGTCATTGTATCCAAGTCTGAAACTAAAACACATCAAAAAGTTCAAAATAAAAGACGACGATTAAATCATAACAGTATTACTGACTATAGAACATTGCCATATGGTTATCAAAGTATTAAGTGCGTGAAATGATTGGTATTCTGTGTATATGTAAATAGTAATCTTTCTAAAGGTACTATAATGTCATAATATCATCAAATATGTCCATAAGTTTTCCTATCTGTTGGTACTTGTACGTATATATAATGTAAATATGTCAATAAGTTATTAAGAATATTCTAAGTATAGTAAATATCTTATTTAAATATATCTATATATGTATATCAATATGCCAATATTGCAAAATACATTATTGTAGAGTATTTAAATACAATAAAGCGTTACAATTTATAATACTATGTTTTATTCCTCCAAACAAATATTCATATCATACGAAGTATCTGTATTCTATATAAGATAAAGGAACAATACCTATGCTTCATATAAGGTTATTTATACGTATTTTATGTTCTTACAATAAATGATCGTAAGTTCGAAACCATATTGTTGTCATAATGTCTACTATACGATGAACAAGCATCTTAGAAGTCAGTAAAGGTATCAATATAACACATTAGAATACTGTAGTGAAAAGATATCTATATGTAAATGGGTTATAACACAGTGATATACTTTGTGCTTCAAATACCCCCTAGAACATCTTTGACAAGCATCTACGTATGTAAAAATCACAATATATACATTCTAACATGGTATTCAAGGTAATCTATATACATATGCAATCACAATATAAACCTACAATGTAATCCAATATTAATATAATACAATCAGTTCATGTGTTTGCATTCACATAACATATCATCACAACAACATATACAACTCTACAATATATATAACCCTACAATAGAAACACTTTAGGTGTTTGCATCCATCCTACTATAGCCCCTAAAGCTACGCAACCAACAACACATGCTTAAAACACTTACATGCAAACGAAAGATAATATGTCTACAATATGATACATATATTCCTGTCCGATATCAAACCAATATACATACATACATACATACATCTACCCACTTACAAACTAATCATATATACATACAATTTGTCATTTGTTTAAGCTTCGTACACCATTAGACCCTTACAGTATCCAAAACATGATATTCTATGATAAAATCACATATCACCTACACATACATGTACCCCCGCTTACAAACTAATCATATATACATGCAATTTGTCATTCGTCTAAGCTTCGTACTCCATTAGATCCATACAGTATTCAAAAGATGATATTCTATGCTAAAATCCAATATCACCTACACATACCTGTACCCCCCTTACAAACTAATCACAAATACATGCAATTTGTCATTCGTCTAAGCTTCGTACACCATTAGACCTATACAATATCCAAAAGATGATATTCTATAATAAAATCACATATCAGCTACATACATGTACCCCCCTTACAAACTATTCATATATACATGCAATTTCTTATTCGTCTAAGCTTCGTACTCCATTAGACCCATGCAGTATCCAAAAGATGATATTCTATGATAAAATCCCATATCACCTACACATAGATGTACCCCCCTTACAAACTATTCATATATACATGCAATTTGTCATTCATCTAAGCTTCGTACCCCATTAGATCAATACAGTATCCAAAAGATGATATTCTATGCTAAAATCCCATATCAGCTACTGAAAATACAATATCATTACATAAAATATGTTTCTTAGAGTTGCGCGCATTTCCTTCCACATTATCTCATACATTTATGTACAATACGCAGTGCTGTATATTACATATATCCGCAAAATGCCTCTAAATATACGAAAAACAGTAAAATCCATTCTTTGTAATCCTTTCTTTAGCATCTCATTAATATTCATTATCATCTCATTAATATTCATAAATAATTAATTCATTACTCTAGTTTTTAAAAGGATAAAATCATTTATGCGGAAATACCTAAAGAAATCTTGTTTGAAGACTTTTTCCAAAAGCACAATAGTGAAAGTTGTCTTGCGTACACATTCATTCAGTTTTTTTCCTCTTTGCAAGTCAGGTAGGAACGCTCACTCTTTTTTCCCCCTCTACGTATGTGGCAAGGTCTTAACAAAATGCGTAAGAACTCAAACACCCGTTTAAAGTGATCCTTTGCTCACAAAACAAAAAACACACACTTCACCCCTCCATCTTATGTGTGGTCTTTCCGTATGGGGAAGCAATACATTAACTTTTAAAAAGCGACACGTACCTATCTCATTCTTACATTCTCTGTCGTTAGAATAATGATTCCTATTTCTTTCTTTTTTCACATATTTTTCAGTTTCCATGCAGTAGAAGTCACACTCTCCCATTAAGCAATGTCCAGAACACAGTTCGCTCCCTCCACCTCCAAAAACCCTGGAACACACACATACAAGCAGGTGTCTATGTTACGTTCGTTATTCCGTCAAAGGGCTCCCTCCCTCCTACACCATTCTTACCTAACATATAGCTATGCTTTATCTAGAGTTTCCCATGTTTCTAAATACATGAAACTAACTTATTTGACGTGTCTTTCTCACCTCCTAGGGTTCAAGTATTGTGCAACATCCATATCTCACATTAAATTGACAGCTTGTTCTTTTTTTTAATTGACACAATGATGAAAATACGTGACACCTCCAAAAGAAGCATCTGCTACGATTACAATGGTGTTTGTCGGCAATCCATTGTTCTAATACCTCTCCTACTTTTGAGCACAAACTTCGATAACAACTACTCAGAATCTATGGCCCCTATGACATTCGGGAATCCACCAAATCGATAGAATTCCCTTTTGTTCCTTGATATATTTTCCTGGTTCTGTGGCATGGACAGATACAGTGGTTTTAAGAGAATCAAACTGTTTAACACACTGTTAAAAGCTCTTCCAGCAGTAGTACGATGGATGTCAATGAGATCCTCTGCTACGATTTGATAAGTATCAGTGCAAAATATTCGCAATCCACAAAGAAGTTGAAGCCTAGGAGACAAAGCACGGCTCCTGTCAGGAGTAAATTTTGGCCTTATTTCCTCCTTAAGTTATTAATGTAGTAGCGTACTCTGATGATGTTCTCCACCAGTTATGGAGTAAATCAATTTCCTTCAGTAGTAAATGAAAAATTTACTCCTGTAGTAATTTACTCATCTAGTCCAGTACTCTCGACTGGAAGTCGCCGATTTCCTTTTCTCTTAGTAACTTACTACTTTAGTTTTACATAGTCTTGGTTGGTGCTCGCCACCGCAACAGTAAATTACTCCTTTTCTGCTTTCAAGTTGTAATAATAGATGTATTAGTTTGTAATACATAAAATAGTTTTAACATACAGTTATTAAAATTAAATCCTTAATGTTAATTATAAAGTAGTTCACAGGATACCAAAACAACATGTAGTCAGGTTCACTGTGTCATGATATATAACTTCGCGGGAACTTTGTGGAGAGTCTGAAAAGTGTACATTTCTTGAAAGCTTATAGTATAAGCAATAAGAAAAACAATGTTTCCATTTTCTACGACTCCTACGTGGACGCTATCTTGGATTTTACAAAATGGCTGAAGTAAAAACATTTTTTGTTAATATCTGAGCTTATAAACAACAAAAAAATATAATTTTGACAGATAAACATGCATTTTCCAGGCCAGGGTCCGTGTGGAGATTAACATTTGTAAATCCGATCTAAAACATGCAATTCTTAGTTGTATCACGCAAACTAAAAACGACCGTTCAGTCAATCTTGTTTATTTTAATTAACGTTTTGTAGATGTTTTGTAGATTGTTATGACAGCAATCATATATTGAAGTTAAGTATAAGTATCATAACATGAGTGAAGAACCACAAACTGCTGAAGTAATTTGTCAAGGTCAATCACCTGTGAACTGGAAGCTATGTATATTGTGTCAGTCCTCTGATGAGAAGGATAACTTGGTGCAAAATCTTCGGATGCACTCTTACCAGCGCACTGTGGACGTAGTAGCAGAGAGGGCCAGTTTGCAAGATGGTAAGTACGTTGATATCCATCGACGAATTTACAGTGGGAAAGACGCACTCTGTACACATCAAGCAGTCTACCATCGTAGTTGCTATTCAAATGCAGTTAACAACGACAAAATCCAACGTGTCCGAGACCGTTATGCACATGCATTAGCAAGTGGTAGACACGTCCCCAAGAAACGGGTATTCAAAAGAGGAAGATTTGAAACGGACGAAACAGGTTCATCAACATCTGACTCTTCTTCACCATTCACCAGGTCACATACATGCCCACTGAATAAGGAAAAATGTTTCTCTTGTCAGAACGATGAAGATGAGAAGCTTTATAAAGTGAGGACAGTCAACGCTGGGGATCTTTAAAATAAGCTGTTAAAAGATCTGATAATTTAAGACTGAAAACAAGACTAAACACATGCATTGTACCAGGGGATGCACATGCAATTGACGTCCGGTACCACAAATCTTGTTGGACAAAGCATGTTTTCCATGGACAGCGAGAAGGCCGCACCAGCAGAGTAGACCGCAAAGAGCCCTTTTTACAGCGTGCAAGTCTGCTCGAGTTGATAAACATAGTTGACATCCAAACACAGAACAAAGCATACTTACCTATGCAAGATATCGAAACCACTTATGTGAATATGCTTGGTACAGAAGGCTTGGGAAAGCACAAACCTGCATTCACTAGAAAATGGCTCAAAGAAATGATTATGAATGCCTTGCCACATCTCAAGTCCTGTCTTTCAAAAAACTGAAGCCAATCAGCTGTTCTTTATTCCCCAGAGGCCTGTGATGAACTCATAGTTCAATCTGCTTTGGAAAATAGTAATGACGATGTGAACAACATGCAGAAAATCTACAAAGGAGCACAATTGATAAGGAAGAGCAATGTTCAAGTCAATGATGAACTACCTACAGCGAGTGGAAACAATTCTTATGTTTGTCGCTGCAACTCGGAATGCAGATCTTGAGCTTCATCTTCTAGCTGGAGAGCAGCTCAGCAAGCTTTTCTTTGCATTTGACCGGATCAAATATAAACGACTCTGGCCAAGATACATCACGGACATGCATGACCTTAGAAGCAATCACCCTCAAACATGGGCAGAACTGAAAGCAGGTAACATTTCAGTGACGAAAAATGATATCCCCTTTGTATCCATCGGGGCGGACCATGCATGCGAGCATCTGAACAAGCTCATGAAAAATCATTCTGGAATTGTCGGCATCTCGAACAATGCCAATGCTCTACAGAGATTCTTCATGGTTACATCTGAACTCTCCCGTGTTGTCAATGAGTTTACGAGTCAGTTTGATTTAGACAGTGATAAAACCAGAGAGCATCATGAACTTGGGCCAAGTACAGTCAAGAAGCATCATCATGTTATAGACAAGGTAAAGGAAGCAATTTTGAAACACGGAAGCCCATTTGCTGCTGTAGGTGACAAGTTGTACAATATTATCACTCATACCTTCATCCCTGATGAGTATGTAAAAATGATCGTGAATGCAGATGAGAATGACCAAAAGCTGTACGAAGAATACGTGTCGGAGCGAATCAATGGGGATGTTAGTCTATGGACACTAGTAAAGAAGGAGAACAACAAGATGTTTATGTCGGCAAATAAGAAAACCATACAACTCCGAGACAAGACTGTGTATCTACAGGAGATCAGGAACTTATATGGCAGAATGATGGTCTTGGCAAGTTCCACCAGAGACATTAATCAGAAAGAGGCCATTGAGAACTACGAATTCACTGTGACACCAAGAGATCTTTTTGTTCCAGATGGTACAATCTTGCCATGCCTAGACAAGTCGAAACTGATCAGTCTCCTCAACAATTTGGCAACAGCAGAAACATTAAAGGAAGATGTGCACCCAAAGGATTGGATGGACACAACATCAGATGCTTCAAGTCGTAAGATCGCCCTGGTAGATGTAATGGTTCTTCTTCAGAAGATGGCCAAAAAACCAGCAACGATGGCGACGGTCAAAAATCTCGGTGCTTCCTTCAATAGCAGGCTTATGTCTCTCGTGGGAAATTATGATGAAATCATCCTTGTGTTTGATACATACAGAGAAGATTCTCTCAAAGGTGCTACTAGGGATAGAAGAAGGCAAGGAAAAGCACCAATTCAGTATCAGATCAGAGATGACACAAGCATTAAACAAATCCCAATGAACAGGTTTCTTTCACATGACAAGACAAAGGCAGACCTGGCAAACTATCTTGCTGCTAAGATTCTAGAGTACAATAGTTCCTCACAAAAACTCATCATTACTTCTTCTTCAGGGTGCACCAGGAGCAACAAAGATTTAGTTTTCGACGACAATAATCATGAAGAAGCAAACACACTGTTGATCTACCAAGCTATCCTGGCAACACAACGAAACTCGCCGGATGCAAAGATGGTTTTCTTTTCCCCAGATACTGATGTCCTGATGTTAGTTATAGCTAACTATGACCTCATGCTGAAGAATACTTGGATTTCAATGGTCTCTGGAGTAATCGACATAGAGAAAATAAGGAGAGCCCTAGGGCCGGAAAGAGCAAAGGCTTTGCCAGCTTTCAATGCATTCACTGGAGCCGACAACACTGGACGATTCTCTCGTATAGGTAAAGCAACCTGGCTGCAAGCTTTCATAAAAGCAAACCCAGATGTGATCAGTTCTCTGCAGATGCTTTCAACAGAAGCAGAACTGTCCAATACCATGTTGTCAAGTCTTGCTATCTTCGTCTGTGTAGCTTATTGCCCCAAAGGCATCTACATCGACAATATCATCGAACTGCGATGGCATCTATTTAGCAAGCATATGGCAGAAACTGACAAGCTACCTCCCAGACTAGGAGCTCTCAAACAGGAGAGTCCACATCCAAGCCAGAGTGTGGGGACAGGCTAACATTGCTATGCAAGATCATCAGCTGGATCCCACGAAGAATGGTTATCACAAAGATTTGGATGGTCAGCTGAAACCAACCATGACAGATATTCTTCCAGCTCCAAAGGCAATAACGTTATCATGCACCGATCTTTGCCAGTGCGGCAGTGAGTATACAAATGATGAGGACACACAAACACACATATGAAACTGATGATGGTAATGACGACGATGAATTGTAAAGATTCTGTAGTTGTTATAAAATCAAAAATATTAAACCCTATGTTGTTGGTGTCAGGAAATTTGTATAAAAAGCCATTTGATATAAATCAACATAGTTTGTCACTTAATCTAGATCATTTATTTCGATACCAGTGGATTCCTTAGTCCGGAAAATGCATGTTTATCTGTTAAAATTATATTTTTATGTTGTTTAGAAGCTCAGATATTAACAAAAATTGTTTTTACGTCAGCCATTTTGTAAAATCCAAGATGGCGCCCACGTAGGAGTCGTAGAAAATGGAAACATTGTTTTTCTTGTTGCTTATACTATAAGCTTTCAGAAAATGTACACTTTTCATACTCTCCAACAATTTCCGGCGAAATTACATAGTGAACCTGACTAATGATACATAATCAAATACAACTGAGTTCGTTCCTCTAGTCTCTGCCTTAACTGAGATTTTGGGGTAAATGTTATTCTGGCAACACTGTAATTTCTATGGATGGCAACACTAAAAATTCTTCATATTTTCTGTTGTAGAATAACATTATCTATGATTGTGGTAAGTTGCATTTCATTATCTCCTTTCACTTATGATAAACAAGCGAAAGAAAAACGGTAAATTTTGTATTATTTTTTGTATGTCGGGCTCTCACCAGATAACATTGTTTCATCGTTATCATTTCTGATGAGAAAGAACGCACACACACACACACACACACACACACACAAACACACACAATAATACTAAGAAAAAGCAAAGAAGAATTCGTATGCAACTCAAGAAGTTCTGATCGATTTGTCATGTTAAGGATAATTTCGATGAGAAATAGAAACCATATTCACTAGCATGTAAGGTCAAGACGGATCAAACTTCACAGGGACGCCAACAGGCGGATTCTAGAGCACGTTTTCATGTGTTTCTCCAGTTTTTTTTTCTGTTTCGAATTTTCTTCCTACTCCTAAAATTAAGGGTAGTTTCCTCGAAGGATGAAAATATTAAAAAAAAAAAAAAAAAAAAAACTGGGATTTTCTCGAAAATGGCTCTAACGATTTGGTTTATATTTCATACATCAATTTTTGAATGACAACTCTCAATTGTAGTATAAGTCATTTCTCTGGGAGGGGCGGAACTAGAAAAAGTAGTTTACTCTTTTCGGGTAATTTTTTTTAAAAAAAGACAAGCGATTTTGATCATATTTCACAAACAAATATTTCGTTAATAGCTTAATAATATAGCATTACTTACTTCTTCTGAAAAGATACAAGAGAGGTAGTTTATTTTTGGAATGATTTTTTAAAGGATATTTTTTCTCAAAAACGATTTAGGTGATTTTGCTTATATTTTCTAATTGAATATTTCATTATTAATCAGACAATATGTCATAACTGATTTGTCCAGAAAGATACATACAAGGGGTAGAATTTTTCTTGCGAGTCAGATTTTTTCGGACGATTTTCTCAAAAATGACTCGGTTAAATTTGTTTGTTCATATTTCATAAATAAATACATTATCAATAACGTAGC
Organism: Thermobia domestica; assembly: GCF_964235325.1. NCBI lineage: Eukaryota > Metazoa > Arthropoda > Insecta > Zygentoma > Lepismatidae > Thermobia > Thermobia domestica. The sequence goes on from NC_137458.1 coordinate 25,541,361, forward strand.
AATTTGGCATAACTCATTTGTCCAGAAAGATATATACGAGGAGTAATTTTTCTTGCGAATCAGATTTTTTCGGACAATTTAGTAAAGAATTACTGGGGTAAATTTGTTTGTTCATATTTCATAAACAAATATTTCATCAATAACATGGCAATTTGACATAACTCATTTGTTCTGAAACATCTACAAGAATCAGTTTGTTCTTCAGGGTCCTTTATTTTGTTGGACAATTTTCTGAAAAACGACTCATGCAATTTTGTTCCTCGATTCAAAAAGGGGTCACACTTAGGATTTTTTTTTTTCTTTTCAGACTACTTTGAAAAGTGACTCAAGCGATTTTGTTCACATTTTGGAAAAACCTACAAGGGGTAGTTTACTTTTCGGGGTGAGGTTTCTTTGGGCAAAGTTTTCTAAAAGTACCTTATAACTTTCTTTGTATTTTACAAGAAAATGTTTCAGTAATAACTGCAGCACAACATGATTTAGCTCAAGGAGTTGGAGCGTGAAAGTTTAGTGCGCTGACCCGTACCTTGTGCTGTAGTTTAATGTGTTGGCTGTTGATGAATTATGCTGATGAAAAAAAACACTCCACGTAGGTGTTAAGTACGGAATACTATCATCATCAATCATCATCGTCAACATGGTAAACTATCGTCAATCCAGTGCTGGATGAAGGTCCCTCAAACTCCTCCATACAACCATCTATCTATAGTAATTCTTTTTCAGGTTACCTCGCAGTGCTTCTTCATTTCCTTACCCCCTTTATAAGGACGTTTTCTAGGTCGTTTCTTGTCTCTTGGTACCCAGTCAAGAACTTGTTTCGTCCATCGATCATCATTTCTTCTTGCAATATGTCTACCCCAATGCTCATTCAGTACCTTTACTTTCGTGATTCTGTTACTTCAGTCATTTTTCTAACCCAAGTAATTCTTTTCATACTCGTGAGAGTGATTTTTAACATACATCTCTCCGTACATCGTTATGTAGTCTGCATATGGTAAATGTCTGATTTTGTTAGTGTCCACGTCTTCAATTCATACGTCAAAATAGACCGAATACTTCACTAAAAATTCTACGCTTCAGACATATTGGGCCTTATGCAGAGTCGTTATGACCATACTAAAGAGTTCGACTAACATATGTTTCCTATAGTAGTCAGGCCTTTAGTATGACGCTAACCATACGTCAAAACGACTTTGCATAAGGCAGATTATCATTTAGCTTTCCATGAAGCTGTCTTCGCCGAATGCACTTCACCCTAACTTAATACGTCTTCTAATTTCTTCTTTAATGTTGTAACCATGAATAGAGTCTATTTATATTAGCAGTTTCCGTCTAAATCAACTAACACATAAAATGTTCACAACTAATATATGAAAACTTACCAAAACTTCTCGATCCTGCTCACAACTGTTCAAACCAGTGAATCGTTTGGAAGAAGAATTCGTTGACTACTTTCTCAATACCAACATAATTATTTTCTCTGCTTTCAATGCTCAAGATTGAGAAGAAACTCAACCATCCGCGACACTATGAAACTGACCAGTTCTAAAACATGATGACCACTACGTAATGTACGGTATGTCCATTTGTGGTTCGCAGGACAGCAGCTGCAATGAGTTGGCAAAGAAACAACGAGATCTTGGTAGTTGGCCGGAGGCACGGCGCACTACATCTTCACATAGTCACTTAGTTACAGTAAATTTCACGGAGGACGGGTCAAAAAGCTCGGAACTTATATTCAATGACATCCTAAAAACATTCAATTGGGTTAAAATCGGATGAATTTGGGGTACGTTCCAGGAACTGATATTCACTACTGCTCTGCTCGAACCACTACAACAAAGCATTGGTCTTGGGACAAGGGGCGTTGATCTCCTGAAAGATTCAATTGCCAGCTGTAAATATAGTCGACACGAATGAGTGTACATAATGAGCAATAACCTACCGGTTGCCGGTCATGTGCCCTCCATACGCACTACTGGGACCATGGATGACGATGTTAAAGTTCCCAAATCATAATGGAGCCACCACCGGCTCGTCGTAATCCTACTCTACACGTTTCGAGCAGCTGTTTCCCTGGAAAACGATGGATTCTGACTCTTCCATCAATGCGATGAAGGCAGAATTGTGATTCATCGAATCATGCAATGTTGTGCCATTGCTCTGCGGTTCAATGACCATTGACACGTTATCGATTATGCCGTACGGTTAACACTGGCTCATGTATGGACGTCATGTACGGAGGTTCACATCGAACAGTGTATGGTAAGCTGCGTGCTCAGACACACGTGCCTTGTCCACTGCTAAAGTCCGTTGAACTTTGATGTCAATTATGCCGCAATTTTCGCCCTATCCAGTTGTACCAACCTCGAGGGCTTACAATGTGTGACATTTTTAACGAGGTATGGTCGCTCTATTTCTTGTGATTTGATTTAGTGATAGTTACACCATATTTTTCTCACCTTTGGAAGACACTAAGCACGGCAGGTCGCATACATCCGACGAGCCACGATGTTTCTGATATGCAATTTGCAGCTATCTGGCCACCCTATTAAACTCTGATATAACACTGCTGTTCCCCACTCAACGCACAAGTATTGTACTGACTAATCGAGTGAAATCCCTCTCATTGTCTGGTGAGTGGATCTGCTGTGCCACATGGCTCTTATGTCAGCCCACGATTTCGTTCAAAAAGTAACAGATCAGTTTTAAGTGATCAGTGTATGCTTTGTTGGCTTTTAATTTACTGAAAAATCGCTCAGGTGTTGCCGTCGTCATAGGCAAAAAATAAGATATAGCTGCAACATTACATAACTTTAACATCCTAACGTCATATAGTTAATCTTCAAAACTTAAATAAGCCCCCTTTTATTCTCGTCCTCCTGTATTGCCACTGGTCAGAGTGTTCAACTGCTGGTTTCAGGGTTTCTTACGCAGTACTTCCCATCGATACATTGTGGAAGAGAGACGTCCACACTGATGCCTAATCAATTTTAAGATTTTGGAAGGCTCTAATAAGCTGGAAGAGAAAAGTCTAGTAATACGACAGTATATAAATGTTCTGTCGGAGAAAGGAACGATATCTAGCTATATTCGCATATTTCTTTAATACACTCATAGTAACGACCTTCTTTGGAATGGGTTTGAGAGAAATCCTTCTTGCCAGGAGCCTTTGAGCTCTTTCCAATGGAAGCTTCGTTTCCAACTTTAACTACGTCTGTAGATAAGCTTCCACTTAAAAAAATTATCAATGTGTCAGGAAACTGAGAGTAATATAATTAATCTATAAATAGGTTAATTTCTCGCATATTTTTCTTCTATCAGAAATATCTTTTTTCTAGTCAGCTTCTTATTTGTTAATCCTAATGGATGAAGACATTACATTCCCACTTCTCATATCGTCGATGTTTGTCTCCAATTTTCCACATTTTTCCGCAAAAACAAATATCACGTCTACGAATAGTAGTGTGGTTACTCGTGTTCCTGTAAAAGTTAGGATAAAATACAATGAAAAATGTGCGAAATGCAAAATAATTGCAAAAAATGGAATTTTGTGTGACTCCTGTGGTAGGTGGCTGCAATCACTAAAATTAAAAGTGAAGAAGTAATTGAAGACTTACAGTGGTTTTGTCCAATATGCAAGCAACATGGCGGACCAATTAACACAGATACATCTGATAGCTATTCTGATAATTTGCTACAGATTATAAATATTTTATAAGAAGACATGAGGGTATTAAAACTAGAAAATGAAGAGCTACTAAGAATGGTGAATAAAGTAGAATCGAGTGGTAAAGAAAATAAAACTCTTGAATATGAATGGCAAAATGTGTGTTACAATAGTCAAGATCATCCTGTACATATACCAAATAGTACAGAAAGGTGCTGAAATAAATTCAGTATTTTAACAGATCTTGGAAATGAATCAGTGAATACCAGAAGTGGACAGTGGATACTTTTAAGGCAGTAAGCAAGACGATTTTCATCATTTTTGCGTAATGTCCATACTTCTGCCCCATACAGTACAATATTTCACTCGAGGCATTTTATGAATCATTTTTCTCAATTCTTTATTCAAGGTCCCATAAAATAGTTTTTCCTTCCTCCTAAAGGCTTCTTTAGCCATTCCTATCCTTGCTTTTGTTTCACGTTCACACTTCATATCTTCATTAATAATACTACCCAGGTATCGTAAAGTAGTCACCTGTTCTGTTTTCTACCCTCCTACTTCTATATTTGACACCGACCCCTTTGTTCCAATTATCATGTTTTTTGTTTTTCTAACATTTATTTTCATCCCATATTGTTTACAACCCTTTCTCAAATGTTCTAACATTTTATTGATTTTCTTTCCAGATCCCGTAACAAGCGTCATACTATCTGCAAACTGTATACGTCATACGGAAATGCTGTCTTCGTTATGTAAGCTCTTTTTTATAATCTCTTCTAGATAGATATTAAATAATGTAGACGAGAGACAGCATCCCTGCCGAACTCCCCCCTTCCAATTACACTCTCCTCTGCTACTTCCTGCTACAACGCTTTTTTTTCTTTTCTTTTTCTTTTTTTTTTTTTTGGCTCATACGTATTTCTTATGAGTCTACGATCTTTGTATTTCGACCCAACCTTCTTTAGAACTTCCAACAATTCTTAATTCAAGCTGTCAAAAGGCTTTCCTAAATCAATAATTAGCACATATACTACATCTTTTCTTTTTTTCTATAAACCTTTCACCGATCACTCTTAATAATCCAGTTGTACCTCTTGCTCCCTTCCCTCTCCTGAACCCGAACTGTTCCTCCTCAACTTTTTCATTTGTTCTTCCACACAACCTTCTGTTCAGAATTCGAAGCAAAATTTTTGCTGCATGAGATATAAGACTAATAGTTCTATAATCCTCAAATTTCTCTGGGTTCGATTTCTTAGCCATCGCTATCATGATCGTCTTCATGAAGTATTCTGTTTCATACATTTTACTGGAGACGGAACAATTATTTCTTGCCCTAGTCTTCCATATTCTTAGTGAATTCGATTGGTATATTAGGCCTATCTATCGCGCCTGCCTTTCCATTCTTAAACTCGGATATAGCTTTTTCAAATTCATCCCGAAGAATACCAAACCCTTTATCATCCTCGGGTACTTTGTTTTCTATTTCAACATCTAGGCCACATGCTCTATACCTACTCTCATGTAAGTCCTCGATATATTCTTGCCATCTACCTACGACTTCACTTCTCTCGCTGACTATCTTCCCATTATTATTTTCTATTGCCATCGTAATACCTTTTGTTTCCTCCGAAGTTCCACAGATTTCACCTCCTTGTACATTTCGTCATATTTGCCCACTCTGAAGAAAGTAATGAAACTATTCTAATGTCTTCAAAAATAAAGTTCAAAAATTTACAAAATTATCCGTAAAGCTTTCAAAGAATGGTTTTAGAATTATGTAAAAATAATTGCAACTTTCTGTATTAAGAGTCTTCATCCCGGCGAAATTAAAATACTGCTAATTTTACAGTAATTATGTGATATATTCAAATAGATAAAATATAATCGAAATGTGGAACAAGAGCGCCCTAGACAATATTATTTTACATGAGAAACCGTTATCACGACTCACTTATCTGCTTTCGATTTCGAGCCATTTTGAAAATCAGCATTAATTTTCGCGTTTCTAAACGGCTGAAAACGAAAAGCAGATAAGTGAGTCGTGATAACGGTTTCTCATGTAAAATAATATTGTCCAGGGCGCTCTTGTTCCATATTTCAATTATCTTTTATCTATTTGAAGATATCACATAATTACTGTAAAATTAGCGGTATTTTAATTTCGCCGGGATGAAGACTCTTAAGCAAAAGCTTTTGAACGGTGTGCATCTTCCTGTTTTTCTTGAGTACATTATTGGCAAAATCTTGGAGCATTAGTTTCTCAATTTTTATAAAATGCAATCTTCATAGTTGAGTGTCTCAATCTCGAACGCTTGCTGGTGAAGGCAAGATAAAATCGCAAGTGTGAGTTCTGTTTGCAAGGAATTTCAGTTTAACGTCCCAGAATTACGCCCTTTAGGCTAAGGGAGACGGATGATTAAAGTAAGAGAATGATGATGAAAGAATTGGGTGGAATGAGATTGTGGGAGGAGATGGGAGTACTCCGAGAAAACCTACAGACACGATGTTCTTCCCACAAACTTACTTCTCCGGATATCAAACCAGTGACTCCACGCACCAGAGATAAGAGCTCTTCACTGAAACACGGTGCCCCTACGATTAACTAATCACATACCTAACTATATTATTATACTAATTAACTCTGAGAAGTGAACAATTATGCAACATTATAAAATATTTGCAACATGGTCAAAAGTGTAGGGTTAACATTACTCAACAATATTAGCTTAGTTTCTTAATATAGACTTCATTTACTCTAACACGTAAGACATGATAAATCATAAAAGCCAAATAAAAAGCTTGTTTCTCAGAAAATAACTTTATTTCAACACTTATTTCATTAATGGCATACTAAAGTTGTGTCACAATTACGATCCAAATACATTTTTCTACAAATATTTGGCACACTGATACACGCACGAATTTAACATTTCTAGGTCAGTAATAATAATGATCTAAACTTTAGCGTCCATCACTAGCCTTGTATACACAGGAACACACAGCAAACATTCATGTGATAAACTTCTCTAATACTTATCACATACAAACGTGCTTATCAACCAGCACACTTTATACAGTTCCTGTCTTTTGTTAAATCAGAGATCGACCAGTCAAGTTACATTAGTTTATTACAAAAGGTCAATGTTCTTCGAAACTGTGGAAATTTAGAATAATTTTTAAACATGCAGTCGTGTTCAAAACGTCCTCGCTACCACCCTGTAAGAAGGTTAGCATTCTTATCTGTTGTTGGAATTAAACAAATATGCATTTTCTTTGGCCATTTCAGGCCTAGTATTAGAATTTCTTACTTACGATTGCCTTCTAAAATATAGCTTTTTAAAAGAAGATGGATTGCCAAGACTTTCTCAACAGCTGTATACAGATCCTTATTAAAATAATAGAAACACTTGCTGTTGGAAACACATCAGACATTTGTGTTAGTAAGGGCAGGTGGCGGCAGTAGCTCCGGGCTGTTGATGGTAATTTGTTAGGGAAAACAACGTAATACGTGAGAAACAGTACAACGATAGTGTTCAGTGAAATCAGGAGACGCTGACAGCGTAAAAAGTTGACTTCTTTGATTTTCAAACATGGCGAATTGCCTATTATGTGCTGCGAGCGTGATGAAAGTGGCAAATATATAGGATGTGACACGAGGGGCAGTGTCCAAAGTAAAGGCGGACTACAAAACTCGCAGAAAAAACATATGAGCGAAGAGAAACAGTGGGTGGAGTAAAACTCTCAGTAATAGGTTCCACGGGGCAACAATCATATTCTGCCGGGTGTTCTATGACATGGACATACCAGTCAGGGGATAAAACTGCTGACAAGGGAACATAACGCTATAGCACGAAGTCAATGGTGTCGCGATCGTGCAACATAGTTCACTGATGACTGGAAACATGCGATATTGTTAGATGAGTCATCGTTCATCATATTTTAAACCACAGACTGTGATGTGCGATTGTGTGGCGGACGGCCAAAGAAGCGAATGATCCGTAGTGTCACCTCCCAACCGTGAAACATGACGGCGGCTCTCAATATCCTGGTTTTCAATGGGACCTGTGCTAACGCTTACCGCTCGTATCACTTACTGTGATATTGTCATTCTAAGAGACCATGTGCGTACTATACTCAGGATGTTGTTCAAGGGCAATTATGCTCTAATCGAGGATCATACTGCGCCATCCACACAACTGGGACTATTCGAGCGTAGTTTAAAGAAGATTGCTTTAGATCCAAACTTAAAAGGTACTTGATAGAACAATGCTTTTACTCGGTTGAAGAATATGTACAAAATAATTCGTATGCGTAAAATTAAATATATAATAAGTAAATTAGTGAATATATAAGAATCCATATGTAATAATAGTATGTATGTTTATGTATACTGATATACATATATATATATATATATATATATATATATATATATATATATATATATATATATATATAACTGACATGTCCAATTTCATTGTATGACGATGAACGGATGCAATAAATTATGATTATGATTGGAATGAGAATCGAACATCTCTCCTCGCCTACTCCGTCACTGGATCTCAACAAAGTATGTTATCCTTTTTGGAGGCACGAATCCGGTGCAGATTTCCACCTCCTTCATGCTTCACGGAACTGACTAATAAACTGCATACGGAATTATGTATGCTACCATCTACGAGCAGTATGATTCTATTTTACAATGCATCAGAACTGTTCTGAGCGTGAACGATGATCCAACACAAATCTGGTAACATACACTTTTCTCCAGGTGTTTGTATTATTTTAATAAACGTGTTACAATTCTTAAGACTTAAAATGAATTATTTAACACTACGATGTTAAAGCGGAAAACTGTAAGTCTAGCTTAACACTGGTTACGTAGCACACACTTTCAATACCGGAAAACAGCACCAGATAGAAAATAAAACTTCTTCCCATGTAAAATATAATGCAAACTGTCTGTCATATTACATATTTTTCTTTGAGAGTTTTAGTCTTAGGAAATTCTATTCTTATAGTTTGCTATATCGCATCATTAAACAAAACAAAAAGGAAAAGAAAACATATTTGAGAGTTTAACATATGTAACAGTGTGCAGTATTCAAATATCCTATTATGGGTCAGTTGTAGAGCGCTCACCTTTGGTGCATGGGATCCCTAGCACCAAGCGGAATTTGTGGTGGACAAACACCGTTTGTGTGAGTTTTCTCGGGTTTTTCACTTCTCTCCCAATTTCTTAATTTCATCATTTATCTATCTCATCATCAGCGTTTCCCTTAAACTTGCAGATTGTCAGACAATTATAAATATCAGATAAATATCACCACTGTCAGTGTAATTTTTAGTTTTAAGATCCCACGCGTATGCACCGAGACTAAAGGAGCAAGTGGTGATAATGTATGAATTGGTGGAATGACGAAAGCGGGAGGAAATAGGAGAAGTCCGAGTAAACCCACGCACACAGCATTTGCTCACCAAAAAATTCACTTGGTACCAAGTGATATCTCCGTATACTGTCTGTCTCTACTGAAATTAGGAAATATTGAAGCGTTTCTCAAACTTATTCCAAGTCAGAACCTTTTTTTATTGGTCAGAATATTCTATGGATCATAATATCCTTGTCCTGTCTTAAAGCAAATTCATCAATCTGTTTTATCTTTTGAGCATATGTGAATATCAGTATACTTGTACTTTAGAGTAATATAAAGTGAAATTATTAAAAAATACTTATATTAAGAGAAAAGCCTTATTAATTTATTTCAATAATTAAAGGCATTTTAAAAAGTAGGTAGGATAAGAAATTCCAGAAAATCCTCTCTACAAGAGTAAGTGAATGATTCTTCACTTTCATAATGTCCAAATTCAGATTCTGAACTATAGTATTTGATAGAAAATTCCTTTAGTTTATTTTCTCCCATCTTTTTGAACTAATGTTTACTATCATAGCGACACGAGAACAGACTTCTATTGCAACTTTTGGACTGACGACAATAGTTTGGGAAACACTACAATAATCTATTGAAATAATGCAATACTTAAAAATATTCATAACAGAAAAAGATGAATGTTAAATTATTTTATTTAACACTTTAGTGTATTTAGATTAATGTAAATTACAATAAAGTACAGTACATATATTGCAATACTTTGAACCAAGTGCGAACTTACTTTCTGCTGTCCTTAATTAAAATATAAGAGCATCGCTCAGTGCATTTCAGCTCCTTAAATATCACATATTTTATTAATAGCCTATATTGAATATAAACTGTTTCCTCGTTATGAATGTTCTCGATTTACAAAGTCATACTTAGTTAAAAAAACAAAAGTATTGAAACTTTTTACCCTACATTTACATGCTTTCTAGAGGTTCCATAATAAACAATTTAGGTTTATTAAATAAAATCAATGTAATAGCAAACCTCAAGAGACAGTGAAATAATTCTAATCCATTAGAATAGCATTGAATTCAGGTTTATTAAATTAAATCATTGTAATAGCAAACCCCAAGAGACAGTGAAATAATTCTAATGGATTAGCATTGAATTCAGGTTTATTAAATTAAATCATTGTAATAGAAAACCCCAAGAGATACTGAAATAATTCTAATCGGTTAGATTAGCATTGAATTCAGGTTTATTAAATAAAATCAATGTAATAGCAAACCACAAGAGACAGTGAAATGATTCTAATCGGTTAGAATAGCATTGAATTCAGGTTTATTAAATAAAATCAATGTAATAGCAAACCACAAGAGAGAGTGAAATAATTCTAATCGGTTAGAATAACATTGAATTCAGGTTTATTAAATAAAATAAATGTAATAACAAACCTCAAAAGACCGTGAAATAATTCTTAATAGACTAGAATAACTTTAAATTCAGGTTTATTAAATAAAAGCAATGTAATAATAAACCCCAAGAGATAGTGAAATAATTCTTATTAGACTAGAACAACATTAAATTCGTTTTGCACTCATGTGAGCCCAACAACGGGGTCAAAGTGAGATTTTAGTTTTCTTTGGCGTTATCTGCTACATACTGGCGGCCGACGGAATATTAACTCTGACTTCTTATTTCTTGATAATGGGAAACAGTAAGAAAACAAGATTTCTCATTACCTGACAGTAAAAATGCATACTTCTGCCATGTTTATGACAAATTTTACTTTTACAGTCTTCTAAAATAGATGACATTTTCTTTGCTTATTGGTAGTACATATGTTAATTTCTTTTTGCTTTAAACATTAGCATATGACATTTTATGTACATAATAAAATCTACGCAAGTCTATGTAAATCTTAAAGTTTACTTTATTGTTGTTTATCCGTTCTTTTTCTTTAAAATTCTTGTAACTTCTCCATGACAACTTAAAATATTTCTTTAACAAATTCCTTTTTTCTGACTGTACAGTGACGACAGTAGTGGAGCAAGGAGGACAAGACTTCCCTCCCTCGGTGGCAGTGCTTGATCCCAGATAGGCTATTTAGTAAACTAGGACAAGTAATATTAAACTAATATTTTCGGGTAAGGGTCTAAACAGAAAATAGCTTCTTGCCCCTCCGCCTGCCTCTTCTCAAGAAAGCTGACGTCTCCACTGGGTGGTATCCAAAGTTACAGAGTATAGGAACCTTTTCTATGTTAACCACTTTTTAAAATTGTATTTCTTAATTATTTCAATTTAAATCGAATTGAAGATTGTAACAACAGCACAGTATATCGCATTTAAGAGGAAGTACCATGAATAATGTTTTAATTTGCAGCACCTGTTAATTTCTTACACTGTTTAAGATTTTGACGCATATTCGCAGCCACTAATAATTCCGTTTCAGTGAAAGGGGAGCAATTCACGGTTTTTGAGACTATCTTCAGGAAAATAGACCCGGACATACTATTTTTTTGTAAGTCACATTTTGGCCACAATTGCAATATCTTCCAGTAAATGTGAAAAGGAGCTTCTCTCGCATAAACCATATAATATCTTCATGTAGGTCATCTCTGCTACTTCGAAAGAATTCTGTACTAATGTTTATCATTAGGACGGGAATCGCGTCTCGCAGTCTGACCCTAGCCAACATGTGGATTCATGGCACATACGATAAGGTTGAAGGTAGACGACAAATGGTGTATCGCGACAAAATGTTAAGCGTCGAAGTGGCTGTACCAACATACTCTATTCATAGTAAGTACCGGTACTTTTCTTAAAAGAAAAAACATTGCACTAACACACTAAGACCCTGCACTATGAATTCTGACAACAGCTGAGTTCTAACCTCACATTTTACTTACGGAGTCTCAATGTACCCCAATTTCCTTGCATTCTTTTGATTCCTATATAAAATATTACACCCCTTGTGACTTCTTCTTCTTCCAAATTGGTCACAAAATGGAAATTGTTTCTCTGTTTTAATTCAGGAGCAATGTGTACATTAATAGAATCATTTCGTAAACCTGATCACCAATACCAGTCAATTTTCGAATTCTGTTTTACTCTTTTTCACACGCGAGGTTCAATGTTGTTTTACCTTTTATTTCATTTTATATATCGAAATTCATATTTCTCAAAATTAAAGCTTTAATAACATTCAAATGGTTATTCTCAGCAGCCAACTGCAACACGTTTTTGCCATCTGCTGTTTGGGCGTTCATGTTTGCTCCTTTATCTCGGAGAAAATTAACAACTTCCACACGTCCATTGTGTACTGCTAAGTGTAACGGAGTGAAACCTCCATTATCCGCAGCATCAATTTCGGCACCTTTGTTCCAAAGAGTTTGAACGATATCCAGAAAACCTCCTTTCGCAGCAAAATGTAATGGTGTAAACTTGTATTTGGTTTCAGCACTAATATCAGCTCTTTTGTCTAGCAAAGAGTCTACAATCTTCGAACAGCCACTTCGCGCAGCTAAGTGTAGTGGTGTAAACTTGTATCCTGTTTTAGCATCAACATTAGCCTTATGTTGCAATAAGACATCAACGACTCTTGAGTGGCCATTCATTGCAGCTAGGTGTAAGGGAGTCCAGTCATAATTCTTCTTAGCATTAACATTGGCACGATTTTGTATTAAAAGCTCAACCATTTGCTCATTTCCACTTAAAGCGGCATTATGTAATGGTATTCCTTTGTCTTTATCTTTGGTGTTAATAATATCTTCGAGTTTCTGAGCATCTATTTTGTTTATTATGCTCTCTACGATTTCACGATTACCACTCCCACAAAGCGAATGAAAGTAAGTCGTGTAATTATCAGTTTTCTTGCCAAAGATACTATTTGTAATAAAACGCTCTACTAGTGCATCATATTTGTATGCGTTACTCCAAACCGATATAACATGAATCATGTAAGTGAGTGCACTATCTCGTTGTTCCAGTTGATTCTCCAATAATCTAAGAGATTTCTCCAGAACTACTTCTTCTAAACTCCTTCCATTTTCACTTTGTTCCTTTAGCTCTGACCTTATTACTTGCTGTACTAATCTATGGATACTTATTTGGTTTTGCTCTTCATTCAAATTAATGATACAGTATTGGCTAAGTAAGTTAATAGCACGCGTTAGCATAACATTTGCCCTATCTTCTGATATAATGGGATCATTCTCTTTAACTTTTCCAAGAGCTAGCTCCTTAAAAGCCTCTTTAGGAATGCTGTAAGGAGCAAAGTAAGCCATTATATTCAAAATTTCTTCACGTAATTCCCTTTCTGGATCATCTACTTCCTGTTTCACCTTATCAATTGTAGTTTTAAAAGTTAGAAATATAGTCTTGTCATAGCTGCTTAAACCTTTTCTTTTAAGAAAGGACTGTGTTTCCTGCTCGGATTTTTTGTACAGTTTTACGTATTTATCGATGTTGTCCACACAACCAGATTCTTTAATATATGCAACTACATGCTGTAAAGCTAAGGGTAAACTTCCAACCGTTTCCACTAATTCTTTTATTACTTCGTCTTGTTGTGTATCATTTATATGTAATGCTTCTTTTACAAATTCTATAGCCTGATTATCAGGTAAAACATCTAAGTTGACCTTTCCTACTTTACCATGTTCTTGCTCGTTGAACAGTTCGCGGTTGTGCGTCGTAATTAAAACGTGATGTTTATTAGCACTCGGGGGTAGTAAGTTCTTGATTATCGAGTACGTTTCAGCATTGTCGAAAATGAAGAGACTTTTATTGCCAGCAAGGGTGGCATACGCCTTTTTAGCCATGGAAAGTACAGTTCTTTCATGTCCGTCTTTATCCATTGTCGGTATTTCTAATTCCTTCAGCAACCTACGAAATGAATCTTTTACAGTTTCGTGTGTTTCTGCGTTTATCCATATAACATTATCCTCCTTTGTGTAGTGGTTATGAGCATATTTTATGGCCAGTTCACTTTTACCTACTCCGCGTAAACCACAGATAACAACCATTCCCTTCTTCATGTGACTGTCAATCTCCCCTAATTTTTCTCCTCTTCCCTTAAATGATTCTACTGAGCTCCTGACATTAAACCATTTTGATCTTCCTTCAATCACATGTTTTATTTCATCTAGTTTTTGATTTATTTCCTGATGGCCTTTATTCATTGCATCTGCTATGTTTTGACGTTCTATCTTAGCTTCTTCAAAGTCTTTCTCATACTGGTTCGAACGTTCATCTATCCTAAGATTTCTTAAGTAATTTTCTATTCTTACTAACATTTTACAATATTCTGCGTAATTGAAGTAAATGTGTTCTTTCAACACATCAACACTTTCTAAAATATCACTTTTCACTTCCTCGAGAGATTTTTGTAATCTTTCTTCTCCTAGTTTTTCATCTATACTATTCAGTTGATCAAGAATATCTTGGCAACTTTTTTCTATGTCGTCTGAATTTAAAATGTATTGATAACCTCTAAACTGCTCTCTATGGCTTCCTGCAATATTATCCTCTTCATATTCTTCTCTCAGTTTATTCCAATTTTCGTGCATAAGAAGACGACGATAACCATACTTCTCTGTCCTACTATCTTCTTTCTTAAAATAACTTAATTTCTTCCCTTCTGCAACTACTAATCCAGCTTTTTTGTATAAACTTGCTGTTTTCCATTTATCCTTATTTGATTTACATTCATACTGCACTTCGGAACCAGGTGTTTTGACAGAACTAGATATAGGTATACCAAGAATTGATGCTTCTTTTGACTCACCTAAAATGACACTTTTACTTATTGGTGAGTCATTATTATTTTCCATATGGTTTATGGCTCTTCTTACTGCATCAATTGCTAATAGATGCAATGCATCGTTTGGCCCGTAATCAGCAGTTACTCTCATGAACTGCATTTCGAAACTTTGGAAAACATCAACAGCAGCTGCTACCAACTTTCTTCTAAAAGAAGCTTTGTCTTTTTGGAAAGAATCTATTAAATCTGACAGATTCTTAACTTTAATTTCTTGCTTGTGCCAACTAATCATGTTTCCTAACTTCTTCCCACCTTCTTGTCCTACCTTGGCTCCAATGTTTTTTATTTCCGTAGATAAACCGAAGGGAAATCCTGAAAAATACCCGACAGTAGCACCAACCACTTGCCCTATTTTTCCTGCGGATGTCGAATCTGAAAATTCAACCTCTCTTTCGAAAATCATAAGATACAATTGTAACTTACACTCAAATTCTTTAACGAAGTATTGGACAAATTTCTTTAACATTTCATGTACTTGTTCAGTGTAACTAGTTTGAACTGTACTTTGTTGCGTATTACTTTGACTACAATGTCTAAGAACTGGTTCAAAATGTCTATCTCCGCTGTTTATTATATGAATTATGTCTTTATCATTATATTCTATTCTATTAGCATCCACGCTAACAGAACCCGATGCACTTATAATTTGATGAATACATATGTCTTCTTCCTCAACACGGTGTTTCTCAATAGCGTGCAATTTAACATTATACTCTGCACAAATTATCCTACCTTCAATTTCGGTCCTTCCCCATATTGGATACGCTCCTTCATGTGTTTGCCCAATCTCTCTTCCCGTAAATTCAACCTGTGAAACATATTTCTCAATTGGCTCATCTTCGCTTTCTAATGCTTTTCTGAGCCATGATTGGTCTCTATTTAATTCATTTTCTGCAAATTTCTTACAAACCTTCCTTAGAGATTTCACAGTAAAATCTTCCTGAGGCTTTAGCTGTCTGAGTCCTTGAGCCACTGCATCAAAAAAACAATCTCCATCAGCAGTTGCTTGTCCAATTTGAAAATTTTCTGGTATTCCTAAGTCCAATGGTGCTGAAATAAAAGAAAAAAGAAAATTATAAACGGCATTTGCTTTAACAATAGGTAATGAACAAATGTAAAAGGAAGTCATTTAAGCAGAAAGCGGAAAACTATCGTTAATAGCCTTGGAAGTTTCGTATAAATACAACTAATGGATATAGAAACATATTTCAGAAAGTGCTGAATGGCGAAACATAGTGAAATTAATATTATAATTACGAAGTCTAGGATAGGATAAATCCTTGTTCATTTAAAGGGGATGTTACAATTAAATGGGATTGTGGGGAATTGGAATTTAGCGTTCTGTCAGCACCTACGCAGATAATTGAATTGTTTTTTGAGCTTAACGTCCCTTTCAGCAGCGAGGCTATCTGAGACGGGACCTACTGCTTAACGTGGAATCCAATCCACACGAGCTTCGGCCGAGAATCGAACACTGGTCTCCCACGCCAAAGGCGCGTACGCTAGCAGCATAGCCACGAAGAAGCTCCAATTAACCAATTAGCCAAGGAACCAATTAGTCCGGTTTCGAGTTCAAATGGAGGAAAATTTCTCTCGGATTTTAGCCGAGAAGCGGTTTGGATTCCGCTTTAACCTTATGTGATCCCTTCCAGCGTAATTCGGCTGTTGCATAATAACGCCAAGGCAAAACAACTTATTTCTGTCCATATGTGATATAAATACATAGAGCAAATTATTTAAACCAAAAAAAGAACCTGATTTAAACCAAAAAACCGGATTTTTTGTTTTTTCAATAAAAAACATGGTTTTTGTCAATCCTGTACACAGGGCTCCGAATGGCAGTCGTCAATGCAGTATTAGAGTTCATAACTGATCTCATAACCACAGGAGGTAAGTTGAGGGAAATGCTGGGTAGGGAAAAAGTAAAACGGATCTTAGAATGTATAGCACGCAACAAGAAGTCTTTCTTCTTCTCCATCCATATGATGCTCACACAAGACACGCCTCAATCAAACATTTCCAAGCCACCGACTTTGATTCTCATACAAAGCTTACCACCCTCAAATCCAAAGAAAAGATGTCATACACACATGGGATGAAGAAGATACCGAGGATTTTGGTTTGGTTTGATTTAGTTTCTGCGGTTATGCCTGCTAGGATAAAGGGGACGTGGAACTACTGATTATAGTGGAATCCGAACCACTTTGGTAGTTCAATTGTACCCCCACCGAGTATCGAACCCGGGACTACGCGAACAGAAGTCAAGCGTGCTAGCCACTAGAGCAAGCGGGGGTTCTGGGATACCGAAGAAGTTGCAGAAGAGAGCCCTCCCTGTCCCCGTCAAGCCCTTTCTAGATGGCCGCCGAAAAGAAACAGACGGGTTACAACAAGTACCATCAACTCCCTCCCAAACACCCTTCAGTGGGTACTCTCCAAAGCAAACTTCACCAAGAAAGGAGACACGTACATCTAAAACTCCCACATAAATATAATTATCTTTATTTCTTCAACGATTGCGTACCTGCCTACCAAGCTTCTTTCAAATCCGGACAGTAGTTACTCAGAAATGAAGTACCAGATAGGAGAAGAGCCGAGATGAGTCTAGCCTGACCCTGGCCGAGCTCGTCCACCAAAAGTAGCGATATATATTCCTTATGCAATGAACTATTTACCTTGCCCAGCAAATTAAGTCTAGATCCGGTTAGTTGTTACCGAGAAACAAAATACACCACACAAAGCAAGCCGAGCCGAACCGAACCTGTTCCTGACCGAGCTTGGTCACTAAATTTTGCTCCTTTTATTACTGTGACGACGGAATACATGCCTACCAAATTTCGTTTAGATTTGGTCACTAGTTACCGAGAAATAAAGCCACATACATATACATATACACCTGGAATGAAACCAAAGTTCACATATGCTTACGCCGGTAGCAAGAGAAGAAAAAGAAGAAAGGGATCACAAATGGAACATATTCCATGTAAGAAGAATCCACTTTCAATTATCATTGCACCAAGGCGAGCTCGAGCCGGTCAACCTCCCCCCTAGCTACGCCACTGCACAGATCATGGAAAGATGCATACTAGGAAACATCTGGAAAGATATAATCCCGTGGGATTTTGAATGAAAACATATTGAGGCTTACCGCGATGTGTTTGAAATGAGGCATATAAACATATGCTATCAGATGTTTGGCCTGATTCCATTGCAGGCGGGCTATATGACGTCATAATTTCAAGATGGCCGCCAGAATAGAAACTAATATCTTGTTTTGTCTGTGACTCGTTGAAGATTATTCTATGCAAATTTTGTACATAACATTTTTTTGTTCAGAATAAAAAAAGGGAAGAGAAAAGTTCATTATAATTTTGTTTAGATCTCTTATCGTTTCCGAGATTTAGTCATAGTTTTAAGTTTTCTCAGTTGTTTTTATTCAAATTATTTTCTCTCTTTTTTTGTTTTTGTTTTTTGGGAAAGAAATACCTGTTGAATACAAAATTACTGACTCTACAATATCTAAAGATTGCCAATAAGATTTCTCTTGTCTCATTCAAAACAAAGGATGCGCTAACATCGTTTCTCGCAAATAAAGCAATATTCCATGCACAAGATTAAACAAAAACTAATAGTTAGTTGGAGGAATGAGGCAAAGTTATCTGGTGGAAATGATATTAGAGAACTTCAAAACACTCAAGAGGAAGCTGATACCAAAATTATTCTACAGTCTTTGTACATCTCACTCATTCTACTACCTTGCACATATATTCACCAGATAAGACGTTTTTGTCCTTTCACTGTGGTGGTCGGAACATTTTCCGAAAGACTATGTTTGTCACCGGGTTTGGAGCTAATAAACGATTTATTGATATCAATCTCGTTTATTCCAGTATAGGACCGACAAAAGTTCAGGCATTGTTAGCTCTTCATGCCTTTTCGGGCAATGATATTACCAAATCCTTCAAGAATAAAGGTCTTTTTCGAAAGCTTTCCAAAGAGCAGAGAAAGCAATTCTTCAGGTTTTGGCATTACTTTGATCTCTAGAAAACTTTAAGCTAGAATATTAGCAACTAGTCGAGCAATTCATTTGCCAAATTTACTTGCCAGGAAAGAATATCAGACATAAGATGAATTGCGCTGGCGGATGTTTTCAAGAAAAGATGTGCAAAGTGAAAATGTACCTCCAAAAGTGCTCCCTGACACCACATATTTTAAGAGTACATTATCAAATGTTAGAGTGGTGCATACTGATAACCAGCACCCAAACCTTCCAGAATCATCACAGTATAGATGGGAGAAATCTGGAAACAAGTGTTCTCCTATGATTAGTTCGATGCCATCTGCACCAAAATGGTTACTGAAACTAATACGTTGTGGTTGTGGGAAAGGGCGTTGTGTTTAAATTGCATGTGTAAAACACGAACTTTACTGTGCACAGAAATGTGTAAGTGTGGTGATGAAGAGATCTGCGATAACAATGATTTTGCACACGATGAAAAACCCTTAGACTAGGAGGATGACCTGTGAAATTTGCAATCTTCTTAGAATACAAGTATTACATGTAAAGACAACCACCGGTAAGTAACAAATGACCAAACAATTAATTTTCAGTGTTGTCATTGGTAAAAGGCATCTCCCTCCAATGGATTGTTGACTCCCTACTTCCTCGACCGGTGAGTACCATGGTCGATATGGGTATGTAGAGAACCAGTAGACTCTGTAGGTCACGAATACGTTAGTCTCGATGTCGCACAAAGTGAGGTGTGTTCGATGAGGAGTCGAAAAACCGATCGACGGTCCCGACAGTGGTGTAATCATTTCTCGGGTCACCGTGCGCCACTGGAGACACCTCCGGTGGAGATCTTTGGGTTTATAATCATCTCTTGACTCCGTTGCGTCATTCTATGCCCGCACACTACTCATGAAACCACAGAGATCCAGCAGGATCACAAATTGTTTAGTAGTGAGGGCGCATATCTCCGGTGACCGACATGCCCCTCGGGCATTGTGGGTATGGAGACAACGGGAAGACACGCTAGTGTCCAAATATGCAAATCCGGCGTCGCATTTAAAAAATTTCCAGTGTCAGAGCTGGAAACGGCCAAACACTGCGAAAAATAGGTCGAAATAGCAGAGAGCGATCAGGAGTGTCTGACTGTTTAGAGCCCTGGCACTGAAACAACTTCAATTGCGACATTGGGGTTTGCATATTCTGAAACTAGCGTGTCTTCTTGTTGTCCGAATACCCACAATGCCTGAGGGGCCAATCGGTCACCGGAGATACGCACCCCCAAAAGTAAACAATCCGTGTTTTTGGGCCAGTTCTCGTCACTTCTTGTGAGGATCCTGATGTATCTCTGTGGTTTCATGGGAAGTGTGGCATAGAATTACACAACAGAGTTAGGAGATGAGGATAGACCCACAAATCCCCACCGGAAGTCTCTTCAATGGCGCAGGGTGGCCCGAAAAGTGATTACAACATTGTCGGGATCGTCGATTGGTTTTCGACTCCTGTTCCAACACGCCTCACTTTGCGGCATCGAGACCAACGTATTCGTGTCTTACAGAGCCAACCAGCTCTCTACATACCCATATCAACCCTGGTACTCACCGGTCAAGAAAGTAGGGAGTCACTGAAGATGCCCTTTGAATTGGTACTAGAATATTAACCCTCCAAAATATAGGTTACTGTAGTAGCGAGAACAATCATTCAAGCGGTTTTTACAAGCGAAGGTGGAAGGGGGATGTAACATGTCAAAATGATCGAAAGCGGCCTGTTGAATCCATAGATGATGTGGTCGCTGAGGTGTATAATGGCACTCCTGACGCTGTTAACTCCAAACTTAATTGGTAATTTTTTACATCATATATTTTGAAATCTTATAGAATTCGTGCATTTGCCGTGCGAAGACCAGCTGGTTTATATATGTATATATCGTGTTGCGGGAGGGGGGAAGTGTTATTTGCAAATTCGGATGTTTTATTGTAGCAACTATTATAAGCGGAGTTCCACTCCGATCTGTCTAAAATTCTGGGAGTCACAACTAGATACTCACACAAAATCATTCTATAAATTTGGTGTGAATGGATTAAAATAGGGGCAGAGAAATAGCCCAGACAACAGATTAATAGCTGTTGAAATAGTAAAAAAAAGAAAAGAAAAGAAAATTAAATCACCCTGTATATTTCACTCGATCGGTTTCAAAATTTGTAGGAGGAAACAACCTTAAACTTTGTAGAGCTTTGAAAGGCTATCCACCAAATTCGGTGTTACTCTGTTGAATAAGAGCTAAGAAAAAGCCTACAAAAAAGGGCTCTTTAAAACTTCCCCATTGTCAGAAATTATCCTTTCAAATCAGCAACCTCGCTCTTCTTAGTTATGAAACGAGTTGCATAACATGAATAATACTCAAACCAATAACATGTTTCCTTTTGTACAAATTACGGAATCTTACCTCCGCCTGTAGCCTTGGTCGAAAAGTTTTTTTTTTTTTTTTTTTTTTGATATGAATGAAAAACAAGTGATACCTTACAACTATGACTATATCTCTGAAACGGTAAGAGATACCAAACAAATTATTGTGAACTTTTCTCTTCCTTTTTTCATTCTGAACAAAAACTGTTATGTACAAAAATTTCCATATACTTAACCATAAACGAGTTACAGACGAAAAAAGATACTAGTATCTATTCTGGCGGCCATCTTGAAATTATGACGTCATACAGCCCGTCTGGAATGGAATCAGGCAAAACACCTGGTAGTAAATGATTCTCTGACTCATTACAAATATATCGCGAGTAGTCATAATACTTCGTCATTCAAAATCCCCTCAAGTGAAATATATTGATATATACAATTTCTATTGAATAAAAAGCAACTGAGAAAACTTAAAACTATGGCTATAACTCGGGAACGGTAAGAGATATTGTAAGATATGATTAAATGGTTTATTAAATATACTGGAGCGTCAAAACTGGATCTGTGCTAACCATCTTCCAATGTTTCAAATCCAATAGAACATCTTATCTAACTTGTTATGCCAAAATGCTTTTACACCAACAAACATAAATTCACAGATTACTATTTATATAGTTATTCCACTAAATTCCATGTTCACATGAGAGTATCCAATATAAATCCAGATACCATTAACTTTACATGTATCTATTTCCTACTCATAGATTATACTTATCGAAATAACATCAAAGATTCCTAAGTACCATATACATTGTACTCTTATTGAAATCCATCTTGATATATGATGATTTGTTTTCACAGTATCATCCCTAGCAACTAACATTCCATATCTAGGCATGTGCTAACTTCTATAACCTTTGTTAACCATACTCCATAGCCTCATTCCCAACACTCTCCCCCTTTCCATAAATTGAGACAAACTTGATTACCACAAAAAAATATTACTATTATACCGAACAACTTAACCTAATTCAGATTATAAGAACAAATATGTGTATAACTCACATAAACTAGTTTCTTTCGAATACACTATTCATAATCACAATTAATTAAGACCATTGCATTTTTATCTAAGATTCTGTTTCACTCAAATCGTTTACAGATCATCATTAGTTCCTTTCTTCTTTTTCTTACCGACTATCATTAATTGATTCAATAAATATTTAATCCGATTCTGCATCTTCACTTGATTCTCAATTATTAACCCAAGTTGATCCTCCATTTTCATTCCACTAATTGCTTTTCATTTGCACTTCTTCTCTCTTCCACTTCCTGCCCTCTGTAATCCATATTCTTGCCTTCTGATTGTTTGAGAAATTTTGTCTTCCATCTCTTATCATCCAGGTAAGATTTAGTTGCCGATAATTTTGGTTTTGTACCGTTTACTTCTTCTGATGAAGAAGGTGATCTTGGAAAGGAGTCTGTAGCCTTAGGGCTTGAAATATACAATTGAGCCAAATCTCCAAAACTTATGCTAGGTGAACTATTTTTAAGTTCATCTTCGCACGTATTTTCACCATTTGCCTCATCCACAGATATCGTATCCAATCTTATGATGTTAGCCAAAGTATTTAATTCGTCCAGCTGTTGTTTTTCCGTATTATCGTTCTCTTTAATCGCCTCCATAATTGATATCGGTGGCTTTTGATTATCTTTAGAATATGGAACAGTGCCAGATTGACAAACTCGAGCGAAATGGTTTTTGCGATTGCAATTGATGCATTGTTTTCCCCAAGCTGGACAATTTCCTTTCCTATGTTGTCCTCCACAAAACTTACAATGACGTATGATAATAGGTAATGCTTCGGTAGATGAGACTGTAACTTGTCTTTGGTTCATCCTTCTGTGAAATACCTTGTCCTCTTCCTGATGTATAACATTGCAATATGAATTTGATGACGATTTAAATATTAGCAATTGTTTCTCCGTACTGTCCATTGTTTGTGCTATCTCTATTGCTTTTTGGAAAGTGAGATTCTCAGTATTCAATAATTTCCGTCTAATTGCTTCCTCACCAATACCAAAAACAAATTGGTCCCTTAAATTATCTTCTAAGCAACATTTATAATCACAGTAAGCTGATTGTTTTTTCAGTTCCAGAACAAAGGAAGGTATTGATTGGCATTGCTTCTGTTTAATGGAATGAAATTTATACCTTTCAGAAATAACATTAACTTTTGCAGCATAATGTTCTTTCATAGCTTTTACAATATCCTGATAAGATCTACTGGAGGGTGATTCAGGCCAACAAATATTGCATAACTCTTCGTATGCTTCTGTTCCCATGACTGTAAACAAAGTGGATATTTTCCTATCGTCAGGTATTTGTGCAGCAATGCACATGTGTTCGAATCTTTCGATATACGATTGAAGTCTATCATTTTGGATATCCAGAGGTGGAAAACTAGGGATTGCCGACATCTTCACAGCTTTAAGCGTAAATTCTTTGATTCGACTGCGCCAAATGTAAGATATGATTAAATGGTTTATTAAATATACTGGAGCGTCAAAACTGGATCTGTGCTAACCATCTTCCAATGTTTCAAATCCAATAGAACATCTTATCTAACTTGTTATGCCAAAATGCTTTTACACCATACTATTTATATAGTTATTCCACTAAATTCCATGTTCACATGAGAGTATCCAATATAAATCCAGATACCATTAACTTTACATGTATCTATTTCCTACTCATAGATTATTCTTATCGAAATAACATCAAAGATTCCTAAATACCCATATACATTGTACTCTTATTGAAATCCATCTTGATATATGATGATTTGTTTTCACAGTATCATCCCTAGCAACTAACATTCCATATCTAGGCATGTGCTAACTTCTATAACCTTTGTTAACCATACTCCATAGCCTCATTCCCAACAGATATCAAAAAATTTATAATGAACTTTTCTCTTCCTTTTTTTATTCTGAACAAAAAATGTTATGTTCAAAATTTGCGTAAAACTAACCATCAACGAGTTGTAGACGAAAATAGATATTAGTATCTATTCTGGCGGCCATCTTGAAATTATGACGCGATACAGCCCGTCTGCACTGGAATCAGACCAAACACATGATAGAACATGATTATATGCTTCATTACAAATATATTGCGATTAGTCTCAACATTACTCATTCAAAATCCCACGGACTAGGAAATATTTTCTTATGCCCCTGCACTAATAGGGAAAGATCTTCGGATAGGAAAAGATAAAATCATATTGATTAGAAAGAAAACAGGAAGTGACTGATTATGACAAAATAAAAGACATTGAAGAGGCAGTAGGCTGGATATATTACAAGGAGAAATTATGGCCGAAGGACAAAACTGTGACAAACTTTGTACCCCTCCCAAAAAATGGTCTGGGTGCTCGCATCTGTTCCATGTTCAACTACTCGCATGCCACAAACTGTTTAAGAAGTTCTAATTTGTTGTAAACTTTCAAAGACAAAATGGAATACAATAATAAATATGATTCAATGCGGGACAATAATGGGGAGGTAGGAAATGCCTGAGAAAAAAAAAAAAAAAAACAGACACGTGGCAACTCAATATCTTTGAGATCTGCCTTGTGGTCCTCTTACACTGAACATTACCACAAAAATCAAGTGATTTGGTATACAATATATTGAGAATCTCAAACTGGCAAAATACAATAGATATTCAATTTAATTAGATCAAGATTATAGAAATTCTGAGAGCTCCTAAAGATTCATTATCATAGAATACAGCATAATACCTGTTCATCTCACGGAGAGAATACGTTTCATTTTGGACATAAAGACTTGAATTTCGGTTTTAAACGGCATTGGAAGTGTCACTGTTCGTCTCAGCGACCCTGAAAACTATAGATTCAACACTAATATCGGTAATTTTTTTATCACTTCTATATATATCTCCCCCTCCCCAAGTTGCGGGGTTGAATTTGGATTTAAACATCATGGAAATGTCACTGTTCATCTCAGCGACCCCGAAAATAACTGATTCGACATTAATATCCGTCATTTTCGATCACTTTTAAATGTGTCTCTCCCTTTCCCTGTAAGTTGCACCGTAAAAGCGAAATGACAAAAAAACATCTAAGGCCCGAACCTCATCTACGTTGAAAGTTTGATCGAGATCGGTCGGGTGATTGAAGAGTTCTGAAGTCATAAACACAGTGAATTTCATTTATATATAATAGACAGATTCTTGGGACCCTTCAAGTATTTAAAAAAATGTATTTGCTTTATTAATGCTAACATAAAATTAACGAAATTTTAATAAATGTGTGTTTTTTTTTTAAAATCGTTATCTTGGTATACACACAAAACAAAACAAAGAGAAATTTGCTTCCTAAGGGGCTCTGCGGACACACCGACAAAACTGTGGATCATGAAATATCAAATTTGATCATACTTCTATAAACTAAGACATGATTCCTGTGGGTTGCATCAGGGTTGCCAGGTACTCTTGTAACTCGCATGATCAGTGTAATTAATACGCATATTGTGATATCTGTGTTCAGTTGTACGATTTGTTTATAACGGTTGGAGAAATGAAATTTATGGCGAGAAAAAATTAACTTCCAGTCGTTGTTTTGGAAAGTCATTTGAATAATTTAAAATCATGTTTGGTTTCGCCAAATACTATTTATGAATATGCAAATTGATTTTGCATATTTGCTTTCCGCTATGGCAAATTTCAACCAGCCTAATGAGTTGTGATCTGAACTTATATGCGTTAGCCCTTGAGAAACTGAGGAACACCGCACGAGACTCAAATCTCAAGTCTACAAGCCTAGTAAGCTGCTGTTAATACAATAAATAAATAAATAAATAAATAAATAAATAAATAAATAAATAAATAAAATAAAATAAAATAAAAATAAATACAGAAATGGTAATCAGAGGACAGATTCCTAGAATTATATTTTCCCCACACATTATTCCAAGACGTAGAAAATAGATGAGTAGTTAATTAGAATGTATTCATACAAAATACGTAGGTATTCCAAGACATATTCACATGTTCCATAGATGAAATAAAGCCAATATTATATCTTTGATAGGAAGCTATGCTGGCCGTCACTCCAGTAGGCAAATTAAATTGCTGCATAAATTAATTTGATTACCAGAGCAATAGAATTTAAATGGATATAAAACTGGAAACGAAATATTAATAACAGTAACTGTACCTGTGAGGGTCAGCTCAGCTATGTTCTCTATTATTAAGAAACAATATTATACGAAAATTCTTTAATTGGCCTAGAACAGGTTGGAAAATCTGAATCATTTTCATAATGACAAGTTAACACAATGTTTTGATAACAGTAATAAACATTTAATTATCCAAACGTGCAGTAAAATTGAAATTGAGTAATATATATATATATATATATATATATATATATATATATATATATATATATATATATATATATATGAGACAAATCACTGATTTAAATAATAGAAACATTAAACACGTTGACTGGAGAATCTGAAGTATTCCCATTTCACATGTTGTTCCGAAAAGAAATTATTAGAAGAGTTTCACAATTTTTGTTATTTCTTTAGTAGCTACAAAAAAGGATCACATAAATAATAAGCAATATTTTCAACTTTTTCACTTTTTTAAAAAGATGAAGATTCCAAATATTCAGGCGTAAGTTAAATATAGATAATAACTTTATCCTTTCTCATATAGCCCTATAGTAAGCAAATTATTTGTCCATAGGACAGTTTCATTTAACAACCATACAAGAAGGAGGTAAGGAAATAATTAAACTAGAAAAATTGATAATTGACGAAGGGGGAAATTAGATTATTGCAAATGCTAGCAATTCATAACTTTATTATTTGGATTAATCAAGGATGAAAGGATAGGGAAAGTTTTAGTTTGAACAGTGCGCCGATTTAACTTCCTATTTCGAATCAGTAATTCTCTAATGCAGGGGTGTATATCTAATTTTGGGCCACCTTGTATACTTATATATATATATATATATATATATATATATATATATATATATATATATATATATATATATATATATATATCAA
Organism: Thermobia domestica; assembly: GCF_964235325.1. NCBI lineage: Eukaryota > Metazoa > Arthropoda > Insecta > Zygentoma > Lepismatidae > Thermobia > Thermobia domestica. The sequence goes on from NC_137458.1 coordinate 25,568,759, forward strand.
GATAATAGCAATATCCAATAATAATAATAATAATAATAGTATAAAATCTCGAACATAATCAATCATCTATACTTGCAGACGTATATAAAAGATAATTGTATTTACACAATTATTATCAGAACACATATTTATATACAGATTAACAAGTAGCTCAGGTAATATTTGCTTATAAACACTGGTACATTCTATATTTAACTTTGCGCAATGTTTTACTTTATAAATGTAATCTGTCTGTGCAGCGTTTACAAGTAAAAAAACAAAAGAAAATAATGAATAATATACTAAGGTAATAAATACAAAGATATACTACGTCATTACATATGCGTGTATGCCGCACCCCCGTGTAAGCCGCGCACCCCCAATTTCTGGAACGTTAAAATTGAAAATAAAAGAAAAAAAACTCGTGTAAGCAGCGCACAACAATTTTCTGAAAAAAGAAACAACGGCACAATGTCTTTTTCATCCTACTTTTAATCATTAAAATCGTTATACATAGAGATAATCCAACAATACTGTGATTATTAACAGAAATCACTCCCGTGCATAGCTTTCTTCGTCGCCGTCGTCTCCCGAGGAGCTGGAGCACGTATCACCATCGGACTGAATGAAGTCTTCGCTACCATCGCTGGCATTGGAAATGCAGCATTTTTTAAAGCTGCGGACGACAAGATTCTCTGGAATTGAATTCCATGCTTCAATAATCCATTCGCACAAAAGGCGAAGTGCAGGTTTCTTAATTCGGCCAGTTGGCGTAATTTCGTGTACTGCAGTCGCCATTAATTCAGTGTACGGTCGCTGCAAGTGGTTCTTGAAAGGCCGGTTCATGCAAGGAGGGAAGATGAGCTATAACTTGTCATTTTACACTAAAACTTTTCTACTCTTGTAAAATTACTCACAATATTCCTGTATTAGGTTAATAAAAACTCCCCGTGATTTTAAATGCTTGGTGGCTAAGTCAATTCTACATTTCCTCGTGTATGCCACGCACCCTGTTTTTTGACTTCGTTTTTGTGCAGAAAAGGTGCGCGGCCTACACGAATAAATACGGGTAAAAGAATGTTTCGTCTTTTGTGTCTTACCACACATGGCTTCCAATCAAGTAGGTCAAACGTATAGATTTTGCACTAAAAAGTCCCCTCTGTTTGACTTCAGAATCATGTTTGAGGTGGTCCAATTCTTAATATATAATAATAATAATAATAATAATAATTATTATTATTATTATTATTATTATTATTATTATTATTATTATTATTGTAATCGCCCTGAGTTCGTGTCGCTGTTCGGGCTTCCATTTATTTGTAACCGGCTGAAGTTCTGGTCTCTGTTTGGGCAGACATTTATTTGTAACCGTCCTGAGTTCGTGTAATCTGGTCGCTGTCCGTGGCTCGTGGTACTACCAATAAGTATACTCCTGATACTTTAACTTACCTGGACAGGACGATGAAGGACCTCTTCAAGAAAAGGTTACAAACTGTTTCCAAATCGCTCGTCGGTCTCCATAATGAGATGAGCATTAGGCGCCGAGAGGTTCGGGTGTCTCGTCTCGAAAACCTCACGGACGATCAGACGGTCATCCAGACTAGGGATGGCCACAAAGTTCCGGTTCCGGCGGAACCGGTCCCGCAAGGAACCGGTTCTTGGAGATCCGGTTTTCAGAACCGGTTCTGGAACCGGTTCCGGACCTGGATCCGAAAACCCGGCTCCAGAACCGGATCTTAGGAACCGGTTCCAGACCTGGATCCGAAAACCCGGTTCCAGAACCGGATCTTAGGAACCGGTTCCAGATCTGGATCTGAAAACCCGGTTCCAGAACCGGATCTTAGGAACCGGTTCCAGAAATGGATCCGAAAGCCCCCAAAGACCCGTAAAGGAGGCATAAAGTTCACCTTCAAAAATAATGCAAAGAGGACCATGCGCTTGTGCCTTCCTCGCCCAGACCCGCTTGTGCCCCCAGAAAAAAATTTTGGTCCACCAGTGGGTGTTTAGCCAAATGAGTTGGCCAGTTTGCCTGTTTAACCAATGAGTTTGCCAGTTACCCAGTTTATTTAGCCAAATGAGACAAGCTGCCGCCGCCTGGGCGCCTGCCTGTCGCTTCCACCATTTCATCTAGCATACTGTTCACAGCTTGCCAGCAGCTCGGGTTTAGCGTAGGGATGGTCAGAAAGTTTCGGTTCCAGCGGAACCGGTTCCTGACCTGGATCCGAAGAACCGGTTCCAGACCTGGATCCGAAAAACCGGATCTTCTAGAACCGGATCCGTTCAGACCCGAAAACCGGTTCCACTAGGAACCGGTTCTGGCCATCCCTAATCCAGACCATAACGCACACAAACATCACTCACACAAACAACGAAAACACACTGGATTAAATAACACTATACTTATTTATTAGAACACTATTTTATAAAAAAAAAAATAGCAAAGAGGAATGGACACAACACTGAACACTGAGGATGTATAACAATTTTAGTCGCTGAAATCACGCTTTGCCCTTTTCGGGCAATATAGCCCTTTATATATATATGATTATGATTCAGATATCACTACAAATGCTTCTCTCACACCATTAACACACTTGGGGGATTCGCACTGGGGAAAAGTTGTCTGGATCGTCCCACGATGAATCCAGTTGTTACGCTGAACAGTCCTGCAGCGTAAAGGTGAATCTTCAGCAAATAAACAAAAAGAAGGTCTCCGCAGTGGAATACTGATATTGGAGGGCGCGTATATAACTTTTTAGCGCACTAGGTTTGTGAACCTGGGACTTCACTAGTTGGGGCTAGCCGTAAGAAATCGTCCTTCACCGGCTAAATAGCTTGTGCCCCTTCACAATAATTCGTATCTGAAGCTCGACACGACATGCATGGTTACGGCTTCCAGACCTGGAGTCAAAACTCCCTGAGCATCAAAACTCAAGGTACGGGTTGCAATGATCAACTAAAAGTGTTGGCAGTTCATTTCAAAAATCACTCAGTTAACTCACCTGTACGCACATACAAACAGAATACGGAAAAGAATTTATGTTAATTTTAGTCAACTGCCTATAATGCACTAGACACGGCGATAACTTTGGCGTGAGAAAGTACAGATAACGGACTGCAGAACAACGCAGTTGGTGCCACTTTGGTTGCTGGAACATCTGGTCAGCCCGTATTTCTCTAATCTATTATAATGTTTCCATAAGCGATTAAAGAAAGCACTTACTTCAGTTCCCAATAACTATAGAATATATACTGTGCATATAATAAGTCAGGGAGAAACACTGAAATGGTTAGTCACTAACTGAAATGTTCTCAGCAAAAGCAATGTTTTAAATATATATATATGAAAAAAATGATGAAAGACTTCTTTGTCCAATTGTGTGGGAAAGAAGCAATTCCCACCAAATAAAGAACTTATGTGCGTTGTAGAATAAAGTATAAATCGAAAATAATAATCACTGTCTTTACGAAATATACAGAGTGTCCACAAAAAATCCTTCTATAACCTGGTAGCGGTTATATTATAAGTTGATCATATGACTTGGGTGTGATCGGCGAGGCAATCTAAGTCCTCAAAATCCAACACCTTGGGCTACATAAAATGATTTAACTCGCTCAGTTTTTAAGATATAGGAATAATATAGGTACCATTTGGAAGGTGAGGTTCTACTCAATAACGTTTACTTCAAGGTGTTTTTCCGTATCTCTTGTACTTTCGTAGTAATTCGTTAAGAAACGATATCATGAAACTGTGAAAGCTATTATTTTTTTTACAATAATATCCACCATATTTAAAAATAGAGGTAACGTAATGGAACAATTTTAACTCAAATCACTTGAAACATGCATTATCTTTAATTTGGCATAAGAATGATTTTTTTTATCTCAATTTTGTGATGAGATATTACCATATAACTATAAATAGATTTAATCGTGCAGTCACCATATTATAATTCAAGATAGCGGCCTTACCGAACCCACCCAAGTCATGTGACTTAAAAAAAAAAAAAAAAAAAAAAAGTGGACCACTCCGAACAGGAATCTGAAGTCAAACAGAGGGGAATTTTCAGTGCACACGGAACCATAACAGGCGTCTGCACTTTCATAATACTGTACAAGTACATTGATAGTTAATTTCTTCCGTGCCTTTAAGAGTAGTACTTTGGCAGCGGAGTTATTTTAGATTGTAATTGCCACCCTCTTGTATTTAGGTATATCATTAATTTTTTTTAAAAAAATGAAATCTTTAAGTTTTACGTCCCACGGTTATGCCGGTTAGGCTAAAGGAGACGGTGATGATGACAGATGAGTGAAATGAAAAAAGAGGGAGGAAACATGAGAACCCAGAGAAAACCCACGAGCACGGTGTTTGTCTACCACAAAGTCCATACGGCGCGAGCTGAGATCGAACCAGGGACTCCAAACACCTAGGGTAAACGCTTTATCACTGAGCAATCGCGTCCCCCTATCATCATTAATTAACGTTATACTTGTATACATCTACTTTTAGTACTGAAGCTAAAAGCCTTTTAATTTAAGTAGTTCTCCAGCTGTCTCATAATGCTGAATCGAAACCATAAATGCGTTCCCATTCACATTCGAAATGGAAACCGTGTGCTTCGAAGGTACGCCATGTTATCTATTGTAAAGTAAGTTAATGTTTTTTCTACTATATAGCTATAAACTCAATAAATAAACCATTATTACAAACATGTTTTCTTTAAATCTAACAACAGTTATACCTCGCTTTCAAATTTGAAAAATAGATTTTTTTAGTAAATCGAACATTCCCTTCCGACTTATTATTTTCCTACTTAAGATCGGGTTAATAAAAATATTTATGTTACATCTTATGATTAAAATGGTCTTTTTTTATCTTCTGACAAACTATGGAACGGTTATTATTTCACAAGGAGTTAATTCTGTTAAAGACTTTTTTTCAGTGTAATTCCATTATCAATCTTTAAGTACCAGCAGTGGCGTATGTACGATTTTGTTTCGGGAATGCTTTGCTAACTTTGTTCCTGGAGATGTGAAAATTCTGTTGGTTTCACTTAGTTTAATATTGTAAATACAATTTCGCGTGGACTTAAGCCCGGCAGCCTCACCCTAAATACGCCACTGCCTACCAGGATCGAGTATCTATAAGAATTTGACTTTGTGTTATTATGTATGTATTTATCGGATCCGGCAACATTGATTTTCTTCGTTCTTAGCACATATTCACTCACTCACGAACATAAGGGGCTATTCACACAGACCGCCATCAGTCGATAATTTAACGCCAATAAAATTCTCTTCAATGTATTTTAAATAACTACATGCACACACAGCCGCCTGTAATTCTGTCGGCCACAGTATCCCTTCTAATTGTCACAGATATGAACTATACCTCGTTGTAAAGCTTATGGAACACAGATTCTAACGAGCTAAATCTTGTGCCACCCGTGCCAAAGCTGTAGAAGAAGAAGAAGAAGAATTTCTTTTAAAAAATGAGAATTTTTTGTTCTTGGAAATTTCTGAGAAGCTGGCAACACTGTTATTTGTCGTACGCAGAAAAAATATTTTTACGTGTACGAGTGACATTGGCTACAATTATATAAAAAAATTGAAGGGCGAAAGTTAAATACAAAAAAAAAAAATCCGAACGCGTTTCCTACGAGAATCATCTGTACATATTTTTCGAAATATTTTGGTCTACCCTAGCGACACCTTTAATAGTCACAGAGATATAAGCCATACCTCGTTGAAAAGATTATGGAACGCAGATTCCAACGAGGCAACATTTGTCCTCCCCGGTCCAACCCATAGAAGAAGAAGAAAAAATAAAAACAATTGAAATTTTTTTTTTCAAAATTTGTGGGACACTGGCAACACTGATATTTTTTGTACGCAAGAAAAAAGTTCTCACATATACACAGGATTCGCTTATTAATATCACTTTTTATGCTTGTAGCTCCTTTGGGAGGAGAGTTTCCCCCAAATGCTGAGGGCAGATAGGGAATTACAAACATCCAACTTTTCCCCTTGCCCTTCCGTTGTGGGACTCCCGATGTGAATGAATTGCATACCGTTAGAAACTTTTATCCCTCCTGAAGAGACAGACACCTAAATCATCTCTCTAGGTTAATTCGGAATCGAGCTACGCAGGTTTAAAGTGCTGGCTCAGCTCTGTCACTGACTTATTTCAGTTTATTATCAATATTTGACAGGTAACAAATTGTACGTTGATTATTTAAAACAATATTTCCACTGTAATTATTTTACACCAACAAAGCCAACTAGATCATATGAAGCTAAGCAATTAAAGGCACATACATAAACAATCACATATTTATTCTTCTGATATTCTTCCACTCAGTGATGCCAAATTGGAATCTTATAAAATCCCATTTTCAAAGCCAAAAAATTCTCATTTTGCGCTTAAATTTCCACGCGCTATAGTAACTACAAAATTTTCAAAGTTTATAAAATATGAAAATTTAAACTACGTTAGTTACTTTTTCGGTTTAAAGTAAATTCCGATCTTCTAAATTCCTAATAAGTATTGTCTTTAATTAAAAGAGGCTATTGAGGGGGGGGGGCATTACCCTACTTCTCGCTTATAGAGAATGTTATTGGCGTTGATGAAAAACATATGATAAATTCCATAAATAAACTGCATATTTTGATGAAAATTCCCTTTATCCCTATTATAAAAATAAATTGAATTTATTATGTGTTAATTTACTATAAATGGATATAACGTGATGATATGACGGGCAAGTAATTTCAAAGTATACTTTTCGTCGATATGACGGGCAAGTAATTTCCAAGTATACTTTTCGTCATGTTATGTTATGACTTCCGATCCGGATTCGATGCTTTATTGCGCCACTGTCAGATTGATCGACTGACCTATTGCTATAGTTTCTACCCTCAGAATCATAAATCACACCGCTCCAATGTTATCGGTGTGACTCCCAGAGAATTCATCTAAATCATTTTTATTGTGTTGACCTTGTTTGTATTGCTTTATGAATCTCGTAGCCAACTGTGAGATTGAGGAAGCAACTATTCGACGAACTTTACTTTCAACGCAAGAGATAGAGATAATGCTCTTAATATAGGGTGACCAAATCGTTAACTAGAAAAAACGGGACACTTTTTTTTTTTTTTTTTTTTGGATAGGTTGCTTTCCTAAATATAGTTTTTAGCCTTTCGTTCTCTCTCTTTTTGTGTCTTTCACAAAAAAGGAGCAAATTTACACTTTTCCGTTTTAAAACGTATTGAAAAGGTTGTGGAATTAGTTAAATAACAACTATCAGCACCTACCAAGAAATGAAAATATAAACTAATGGAATATTTGAAAACATTACTAAAAATATATTAAACATTTTATCAATTATTCAAATTGAAAACATGAGCTAGATTCATGAGAATGCTTAGCTCTTGTTCTAGTCATCTTTAAAACTTTCTTCTTTTCTTATAAGTTTACGAAGTTATAAAAAGTCACAATCCATTTTGAAATTGTATAGTACTTGAAGAATTGCAGAAAGGGTTTCCATAACCATCCTGTTTCTTTCGTCTGTCCATTGAATGTTCATGAGCGAAAATATTCTTTCAGTATTGCCATTATGAGCAGGGATCGCAAACACATATTGGTATATCTTTAAAGATTCAGAGGGCTGTTCGGACCTGGTATGGGTGTTCAAAAAACAAACCCACTTCTCGTGGCACAGGAGGGATTTTTTGTTTTTATTTTCCTTTCTCCCCTCCTTTATATTATTATTAACAAAATCCTTCAACCAAGCCACGTGATCGAAAAAGAATCATTTCAATACTTTTCTCTGAAGTAAGCAAGACTATTTTCAACCTGCCCCCAACTGAGGATGTTCAACAGCATCCATTTGAATATTGAAAAAGTAGGGAACGATACACTCCATTTCCGTAGATATTCAATGCAAATTTCATAAAACTCATTAACTTCATTTTTGAAGTTGACTTTGTCTTGTTGCGTATTTTCATTCGTTTTAAGAATGGATTTTAATTACATTAAATGATAAAAACTGTTCCTCTTTTCTTTTCTTTCAATTTTCTTAATTCCGTGGTGTAAGATACTAAGCTGGTTATGAATAAACTATAGGTATGCTTCACTTAAAGGATTATTGTCAATTATTGTCTAGTCAAATCACGGAAACACTGTACTGTATTGATGACAGCGCCTCAATCTTCCACACTCAAAACCGAGAACAAAATCAGTTGAGTTAATTTTGAGTTTAACGTCCCTTTCAGCAACGAGGCTATATGAGACGGTACTTACTGTCTAACGTGGAATCCGAACCGCATGAACTCCCGCCGGGAATCGAATCCGAGTCTCCCACGCCAAAGGAGCGTACGCTAACAGTTTAACCACGAAGAAGCTCGAGAGCAAAAACAGGTTACATTTGTTCTTCATAAGGCTTTCAGTCCCTTGCACTGTCAACTGCGGAGTGGAAGTCTTGGAGTGAGGAGACCTGGGTGGGGAAACAGTGCAGCCACAACATCCACCATCACAAACGTCGTTAGCTTAGAAAATAATATAAATTAGGAAATTTTAGCGATTGGAAAATGTTTCTGTACCCAATGTAAATACGGGACATTGTGGCGTCCCGGGAATTTTTTCGGGACACCAGGAATGGTAGTGAAAAACGGGACAATCTCGTTTTTACGGGACGGTTGGTCACCCTATCTTAATATCAAACATTAAAAATTCCTACCGGTGGCTTCGCTTCGGACCCGGCCCCTGAGGGCTCGGGCGTACGCTACACAGAAAAGAAAATGAAAGAAAAGATAAAACAACATAAAGATAATGTGAGGAGAAAGAAAGATACCAATGCGATTGGGATAAGACGAAAGTATTGGAGATGGAGAAAAGAACAATAATAAGGAAATGGAAAGAAGCAGATTGGATAAAGAAGGTAGGAAGAGATAAACTGATGAACTGGGCAGGGGGCTTACCTATTAATGATTATAACAAAGAAGTTTGGATAGCGTAGATAAGACATATATATATATATATATATATATATATATATATATATATATATATATTTAAAAAAAAAAGGCCTTTATAAGGACCAAAAATGGCGGAACGAGATTGGTTGGAAAGTGAACACGGGAACCTACGGGATTTGCTGAAGGCTTCAGCCAGTAGAATTTAAACTTTTTCATAATGACTATATAGGCCTATATGTCTGTTAAAAAGATTTTTTTTTCCATAACAATGACTATATATAGGCCCTATATATGTCTGTATTTTCATTTATGTTCTATAGTGTCTGAGGAAGGATGTGTTAGATATCCGAAACTGTTACATATTATAGTTTAAAATACAGTAAAGTGTGTTGAAGCTGTGGTCAGGGTTTCTTTTGTTACAATATTCAATACAAAGCCATGGATAGTCTTCCATTTTGTTATCAGAATTTAGTATTTCCATAATCTTTTACTGGATGTTGTGAAACTAGATAGACTTCATTGTCCAATTATTTCTTATGGGACCAGTGGCGGATCTAGAAGGTAAAAACTAAGGGGGGGGGGGCAGCCAGAATCCAGACTATGGTGGTATAGGCCCCTATCATGAGAGTATTATAAACTTTCAAAAATATATAAATAATAGCTTAAATTATTTTTGTCACTCAAAAAACTGGGGGCGCCTAGACTCCCCGGCCCTTACCTAGATTCTCCACTGTGTGGGTCATTTTGGAAATTGGCTTTTTGTCGCTCAGTAATTTACTTTCCTTCGTTCATGATTTTCTTTTAAAATTACAGAGTACAATTTACGTTCCTTGGTGCTTGTTTCCTAATATTCACATGTTCCTATATAAATCACTTTCGCACTAACCTGCACTTTCTAAAAACAAAATTTGACAAAAAAAAAGCACAGATTTCAAGTTTATTTAAGTGTGCTTAGTCTACTTCCAACTTATTGGTGGAATTTTGTTGGCTTCGATAAAATAAACGTGAAAAATCCCATAGACTATATGATGCAAATTTTGATAATTCCTTGTATGTCTATTCGGAAAATTAATGTCAGAAAATCCCACAAAACGGGATTTTTCCCACGAGTTGGCATCACTGCCGCACAGTGTTGCCAATTTGGGGGAAAAGTCGCTAAATCTAAAGGATTCGCCATCCATGACAGCGACAAAAAATAATTTTTAAGATTAGCGACTTTTTTGGTGATTTTGGAATGACGATTTGGCGACTTACTTACAAATCTAGCGACTTTTGTGCTGCAAACAACTTGTCCTAAAATAAGTAGTATTAGCTGGAATCAGTTCAGATATATATTTCTTTTCCTTTTGCTTATTTGAATCAGTGCAGGTGCTGACGAGCTGGGAAAGTACACATTTATCTCTATATTACCACTTTGATTGCTGTTATCTCTTACCTTCTGACAAACTCCAGCTTTTAATAACCTTTAGTTTACAGAGCTTCCGTTTAGAGGCACAAATAATACATTACCGATAGCAAACAGATTATCTGTAGAAGCGTGAGTAGAAGTGAAGTAAGTTTTTTTTCCTAGACCTTGAATTTTGTTCGTTTTTCAAAACTAATTTTTGATTTCGTTGAAGCAAAATTGATCATAAAGTTAAAAATATTTAAAAGTGAAATTATTGTTAGTTATATATGAGTCTTTGATATACGTTCTTGTAGATAGTACTTGTTTGTCGAGAGAAAAAAAAAAATATTAAATTATCTTTTTTGTATGTAAAACTGAAATCCGTCAGACTGTGAGCTATAGCTATTCGTGTCTCTATCACAAAATTTTCGACAAACTTAAAAAAAAAAAAGGAATATAATAAATTAGACTCGTATATTAAAACAAAATAATGTAGATACATACGATTGAAATTATTTAGGAATATATTATTTAACGTCTAGGGTAATTAACTTAATAAACAGGTTTATAACTCAGGATCTTATCTACATATGAAATCATAACACATGAGTTACCTCTATTAAAAGTTTATTTAGAAAAAGTTGATAATTCTATGAAATATCTTTCTTTAAAAGTGTATGAGATATACCTGTTGGGTATTCTCTTCTCTAATTCCTTAATTTTTATCTAGTTTTACTAAACTTCATAAAGCTAAGATTTCTCTAATTATGTGTCTGTGGCAGACAGAAGGGTTAGCCCTCACTAAAAGCGTCCTCTGTCAACCTTAACTTATAAAGGGCATTGACTCACTACATCAAAAGCCCTGGCCTACGACCCTATTTCGTATACTCCCTTAAATAGGAGATGCACTAGAAGGATATCTATCTAAATACTTATTATAGGGATAGGTAGGTAAGGAGAAGTGAGTTCGCCTTATAGTAGCGAAAGATCCTTAAATAGATCTGGCAGGTAAAGGTTAGATAAGAACCATACTCCCCGAATTAGGAGATGAGATTTAAAAAAATCTAAAAACTCTATCAGTAGCCTCTCACGAGTCTACTTCGAGGGAACGATCCCAGGAATCTGCGTTCAGTTCAGAGTATTCTTAAAAACCTAATGTGTCCTGCAAGAGGAACAAATTACTTTATAACCGACCAACGCTTCAGTTTTGAACACGTACTCAAAATTTCTAATACCAGGGAATTGTTAATCTAAATGCTATATCCACCTAAATATAGAATGTAGCATTTCGAGGATCAAATCCTGTCCCTATTCTACAGGGCCTAATTCCCTAGCAAAAATATCTTTCTTGAATTAGTATAAGAATTATTTTTCTATATCCCTTCTTCTCACAGGACCTCATTTTAGTCCAAGAAAGAAGTCCCTTAAAAATGAAAACCTACTAGAAGGTAGAACCTCATGCCTTCTGCCCTATTTAAGACTCGGAGAAACCTAACGAATCTAAGCAAGACCTCCGTAATACTCCCCCTTCATTTACTTAAAAGACCTAATATTCTCTTACGGGGAAAAAAAGTTCCCACTCGGCTCACCGAGCCGAGTCCGTCCTGTAGACTACATTTTAGGAGACTGTCCGAAGTCTCCCCCAAGACTGACGGTCAACTGACCCCTTTCCTGTAAAAATCTTCCGTTTATATAGGAAAGCTATCGTATCAAAGCTATGTAGAAAAAACGAATGGTGGGGAGGAGGGTGTTCTCCTACCAAAAAGAAGCTTTCTCTGAATGCTTTGAAACTGACTGTTATTCCCTGCAACAGAATTGCTATGTAACTATTCTTTTTACTAGAGGTATTTTTTGTAATAGCTGAAAATAGAAATAATATAAATATACATAGTAAATACAACAATTACATTTACATACAATTAATAATAACAATAATTAATCACCCAATGACCAGATCTGGATTTCTTAACCTAATAATAATAATAACTTAAAATATATAAATCAATACCAATATATTTATATAAAACAATATTTAAATTTAAAGCATTATTTAAACATAAAAACCAGCAAGTGATCCAAAAGTGTCACTTGCATACTGTGTTTGTGTGTGTGAGAGTGTGCGTGTGTGTGAAAGAGTCAAAATTCCACGAAAAATATTTTAGGGACTTTTCACCCGAAATTGGAGTCATTTCATCTCCTATTTAGCGACTTTTTGTAACAACTTACAACACTGCTGCCGCCAACTGCACAGCATACAACTTGGAAGAGGAAGAGTGAGGTATTATGTTGTTAACAAAGAAAAATTACATTTATTCACTTTCCACTGTTTATGTGTATTGATAATATTAGATACGATTAAATGTAACCTTCTATACTTTTATTAGTAATATACTTTTGCAATCATTAACGCACTTGAAAACTTATTTTGAGGCACTGTTTATTTTGAACCCATCGAGAAAATCCCTAAGTTTTATCCACACTGTGTTGACGAGAGTGGAAAAGAAAGAAGTTATTTAAAAAATGATCTAATTATATCATTAGTAACTTTTGATTATATGCAATCACACGGGGGTCGTTTAAAATGTTATTTTTTTTGTACATTGATTTTTATGGCACAGCCAGAGTGTCACAGAAGAAAGGAAATCAATGTTTCCGGACTTCACAATTATCATACACAAAAACATAAAGTTGGATTTTTTTAAAAATAAATATTCAATCATGTTTCATGCGTAGGTGTCACTTCAATAAAGAATGTGAACACGAGACACTAATAGTCCCTTCAGTTTATAACATTTTGTTCAGTGACTGAAATGGATGATGAGAAACTGACATAATTTAGACGAAATGAAATAAAATCTTTAAGTTTTACGTCCTACGATTATGCCAGATAGGCTAAAGGAGACGGTGATAATAAGAAATGAATGAACTGATGGAATGAAGAAAGTAGGAGAAAACGGGAGAACCCCAAGAAAAACTCACACACGGTGTTTGTCCACCACAACGCTCACATGGTGCGAGCTGGGATCGAACCAAGAACCCCATGCGTCAGAGGTAAACGCTCTACTACTGAGCAACCGCGCAGATAAACTTGGTGCAGACTAAAGAATGCCTGTATAATACGTCGCACAGACATTACTGTAATAAGCCCCTAAAAAATAAAATTTGGCAACAAGATAGAACAAGAATTAGGATTGTTAGGTAGTTAACATTATTATAATTATTAATAAGATTTTTTTTTAAAAAAATGCTTATACGGTATATCAAAATACAAAATGTAAATTTTATGTATGTGATTCATAGGACACGAATTTTTCATCTATAAGGAAAGGAGCTATCATGTTCGGGAATGTGGTGGCTCAGTGGTGGAGCGTTCACCTCTGTTGCATGGAGTTCATAGTTCGATCCCAGCTCGCGCCAAGTGAACCTTGTGGTGAACAAACACCGTGTGGGGGGGTTTCCTCGGGGTTCTCCTGTTTCCTCCCACTTTCTTCCACCATTTCATTTATTTCTCATCATCACCATCTTCTTTGGACTACCCGACATAATCGTGGGACGTAGAACTCAAAGATTTTAAGATTTTGCTGGCGTTAAAATGTCTGTGGTAACGGTCTATGTGAACATCCCCTAGGAGAAAACAAGTAGGGTGAGTGGTTCGTCACTGGTAGATCTAGAAGGTAAAAACTTGTGGGGCCAGCCAAAACCCAGGCTATAATAAGTACAGTAGGCTATATCAGGAATTTACTATAAGCTTTCAAAAATATATAAATATTAGCTTAAATTAAATTAAATCAAATCTTTAAGTTTTACGTCCCACGGTTATGCCAGTTAGACTAAAGGAGACGGTGATGATAAGAGAAATGGTGGAATGGGAGGAAACGGGAGAACCCCGAGAAAACCCACGAGCACGGTGTTTGTCCACCACAAAGTTCACACCGCGAGTTGGGATCGAACCAGGGACCCCAAGCACCGGAGGTGAACGCTCTACCACTGAGCCACCGCGCCCCCTAGCTTAACTTATTTTTGTCACTCAAAAAACTGGGGGCTAGGTCCCCTGGATCCGGACTAGATCTGCCACTGTAGTTCATAGAACATTCTAATAAAAAACTGTCCCCTTAGAAGAGACATGATAAGACCTAATCCTTAATTTGTTTACCTGAATTTATACTTTCTTCAGCGTTGTTGGTACCTTCACTTTTGACGTCTCCCTGCCTCGGATAGTGTTGGAAACTACAATTTTGTACGTGTGATTCGAATTCCTCCTGTGACACATCTTTCGCACAATAACCACATTTGGACTTTAAAGTGACAGAGCTTTTCGTTCCGTGTTCAGACATGTTCAAATGTATTGTTTTCAATGAATATATTTTAACTAAAAGACGTTACGTACTGAAGAATAGTTTCACTGTATAAGTTGCGCGTATTAGCTAATTCCACATTTCTCCCGGACCTTCCACTATTTTGGCCAACATACATAAATTGTACGCTATTGATACTGAAGTAACAACCGATACTGTACAACATAACACACGGTAAATGAACTGATATTTTTGTTTCACTGTTTTCAATTATCATAAACAGATGACAGCGTTATGTCACTCTTATTCACTGGATCACAGACACTGCAAAACTTCACATATTTTATTATTAGAATAAGTTCGCAGCAGAACTACACAACAAGAGCCCGGAAGTAATGAACTGAACACTCTTAAATAGATAATAGAGAGCCACAGTTAATACATAACAAAACACTGTTCTTCTGTCAACATGTGCAAGAAATCACGCCACAGCAGACACATTCTGTAGTGCGAAAACTAGGAAAGAACATGTTTGCATAGCTGAAGTGTAAGGAGCTCTCTGAGTCAGTGCCCTGTTGCCAAGCTGGCGTTATTTGGGTTAGGAATAGAAATCACGTTCGCCAGCGTCCAAGGTCAAGACAGATCAAGCTCCATTCGCTGGTCACATGCTATAAAACTCTCTACGCTCTTCATTCATTATTTCTGTTTTATCTTTTTCCCTCTTCATTGATAATGGCTATTCTTTTGTCCGCCGACTAGTGTTATCAAATGCGAGACAAATGAGTATTGGTTGAGAGTCCATCCTTGGTGCGTGGGTTTCCTGGTTCGATCCAAGCTCGCGCCAGAGGTGGGAATTTGGGTTGGACATATGGGATTTCTTCTGTTTCTCCCACTTTATTCATTTTATCATTTCTTTCATTCTCATCATCACTGTCTTGTTTAGTTTATTCTGTATAGTCGTGGGACGTAAAACTTATTTATTTACAAAAATAATAAAACTCAGTCTGAGGATTAAGTCTGGATTTGCGAATGGGTAGGTGAACTTATTGGTCAGAATATGTTCATCATTCATTTTAGCTTCATAGTTTATTTCCCACAATATTTATGCTATCGGTTACCTAAAGTCTTGCCGCGTGAGTGCAATTTCTAATATAGGCGTATACAAAGCTATATAAACTGAGTAATTAAGTTGATTAAGAATAGAAGTCAGTGGAGAGCTTTTGCAAACGCGGCATCCAACCTCCGGGTTGCATAGGCCATAGAGTTAGCTATATACAGTAGTGCTGTCGAAATCGGTTTTTGAAAAAAACGAAAACAGGTTTTTGAAAAAAGTGAAATTTCATAAAACCGAAATGTCGGTTTTGAAAACCGCTTTTGCGGTTTCGGTTTTGAAAACCGCTTTTGCGGTTTCGGTTTTGAAAACCGCTTTTTCGGTTTCAGTTTTCAAAACCGCTTTTGCGGTTTCGGTTTTGAAAACCGCTTTTGCGGTTTCGGTTTTGAAAACCGCTTTTGCGGTTTTCGGTTTTCAGAAAATCGGTTTTCTGAAAAACCGAAAACCGCAAATGTCACACTAATATCAAGTAACGACGAGAAAACAGCTAAGAATCTTTCCCCACTCCGGCTTACAGTTGCCAGATGGAGTGAAATTTCCCTCGGCGTAGGGAAAAAATTATCAAAATTTGCAGAAGGAAAAGAAGTTATTTTTTCTTAAAATGTCTTAAAGTGAAGGAAAATTCTTGGTGAATATACTTTTACAATTGGCAGAATAAAAAAATAAGTTGCAATTTCTCAAAGAGGCACGGCTATCGTTATTGGGAAGTAAAAAGATACAGAATAAAATATGATCGGTGTTTCCTTCACGTATAAACTACTGCAGGTGTCTGGGACTTTCGATAAGAAACCAGTCAACACATGCAAAACCACAACATTCACATTTATCGGAGTGGCAACAAATCAACAATAAAATTGTGTATTGAGATAGAGATTTTTTCTTTCTTTTCTCTTTCTTTTTTATTAAGAAAGGGAGGTGGTGCCTTTTTGTTAACAAAAGAAAGAGTGGCAGTACTATTTTTAAAAACAAGGGGAAAGAGCAATAATAATATAAAAGATGTCAGTCTAAGTGGATGATATTTCAAATTGAATTTCATGAGTTGCATGTGTAGTGATCTTAAATAGGGATATACCTTATTTCTATTGAGCTTAGTGTTGGCTTATTACCCTATTTTAGCGGGTACCACCCGATTTTCAGGTTCTATATTCGTCTCCCTCTTAAACATATCTTAATCACGAAAAAACCACCAGTTTTTTGGGATTGGAGAAATATCTAAGAGGACTTAGTTGATAAAGTGTTGGTATGGTATATTCAACGTAAACCGCTCCATCTCTGACAATCTCAATCGCGATTGAGTTAAATTTGGACTCGCGCTCAGGCTCAGGCTCTGGGCTATCTGAGCAGTGCACGTGTGCAGAATCATTTGCTAATAAGAGATCTGCTCTAATGCACAATGGTTTTCTTTGTGTATTTCATGTGTTTTTAATGTAATGTATTGGAGGTTCTATACGAATGAATATTCGTTTGTAGATGTTGTAACAAACATACTTGAATTATTCATGCCTTCACAAGGTACAAAGAATGCCGAACGACAATTCCAAGACTCTTATAGAAGCGAATTTACGTTTCTTAGCCAGGGCAGAACTCAGTTTGAAGCAAAATGTACACTCTGGAAAACGGTTTCGTTTGAAACGTAGGATGCAGGGAAGCAAATTGGACCTCCCCTGATTTTTATATATTTTGTAAATTAGACCACGAGGAACAAGAATATGAAGGAAATTTGACATTCCGAGTTTCGGAACTCGAGATATTCGAACATAAAGTGACCACGGAAGTAAACCGGACTCCACCTGATTTTTATATATTTTGTAAACTAGATCACGAGGAACACGAAGCTGAAGTAGTTTTGACATTCCGACCTCCGGAACTCGAGATATTAAAACTTAAAGTTTAATATAGACGCTATCTATCTATATGAAAAAACACAATATTCTCTATACGAAACATATTATGTCCTGTGAGATATATAAAGATAACCAAGAAAGTTCTGTCGCTTTTTGTGGAGGTCTATGTTCAATTGACCCTCATACCGTGAGTTGAGTGCGAATGGAGATAAGGCGAAGGTCAGTTGTTGGTGTAGGTATATCCAACATTCTACCTGGTTGTGGCAGTTCAGTTACAACGTGAACTTGTGTAAGGACGGAGTGAATATGGAACCTCCACAGAGCATCATAAGGGCGTGTATGCTGTACGAGTTCAAACTTGGATCAAACGCCACTGCAGCGGGGCGGAAGATACCTCAGGCCTTTCGTGAGGGTGCCGAACAGTGGACAGACATGTGAGGAACTGGGGCTAACATTCAATGTTATAACAAAAGAGACACTGACCAAAGCTTAAAACTTTACTTTATTTTAAATTATAATTTGTAACTGTTTCGGATATCTAGCATATCCTTCTTCAGACACGATCGAAATTAATGAAAATACAGACATATATATAAATGTTGTTATAACAAATTATAATTTAATTGAAATTGTAATTGAAACAGTTACAAATTATAATTTAAAATAAAGTTTTAAGCTTTGGTCAGTGTCTCTTTTGTTAAAACAATTAATCCAAAGCCATGAATAGTCTTACTATTCAATGTTAATGGAGAAACCATTCTCCAGCACCTGCATCAATTTGGGAAGCACTACAAGTTGGGTCTATGTGTCCCAGATGATTTGTCTCCGGGCCAGAAGGCTACGCGTGCAGACACCTGTGATTCTTTGCTGTCTCGTCTGAGGAAGGAGCCATTTCTGGACAGGGTGTTGAGAAGTGGGTCCTGTACGAAGCTTTACGGCGTCGTCATCATTGGTTAAAATCCCACGAACCGGTTCCAAAACAGCTGAAATCAGCAATGCAGCAGAAAGTCCTCCTGTGTGTTTGGTGGACTGCTCACGACATCGTGCATCGGGAACTGCTACCGGGTGGTCAGAGCAGAACATCAATGCAACTGCGTACTGTCAGCAGTTGAGCCGTGTTCAAGAAAAACTCAAAACCCTGGAGCCAGCACTTCTCAATCGATAAGGGGTTCCCTCATTACGGAACAACGCTATGCCCCACATAGCTAGAATGAGCCGGGACACTATCCTACGCTTTGGATGGGAAACACTATTGCATCCGCCATACTGTCCGGACATTGTACCGTCCTGTTATCACCTGTTCCTTTCCTTGGACACTTATTTTAAAGGACTCCAGTTCAACTCCGTAGTAGAGGTGCTAAATGCACTTGATACCTTCTTCGCTTCACGGCAAACCAAGTTCTACCGCGAAGGAATCCATGCCCAACCCGAACGTTGGCAGAAGGTCATTGATACTGATGGGTACTATTTTTGATCTTCCAGGTACGTCTTAGGTGACATATCGATGCTCTAAGTGATAGGTCAAAAAGCGACAGAACTTTCTTCGTTACTTTTATACATATTACATAAAACTACTGTATAAGTTCTAGTATCTCGAGTTCGGGAAGTCGAAATGTCAAAATTTCTTTAGATTCGCGTTCCTCGTGGCCTACTTTACAAAATATATAAAAATCAGGTGGCGTCCAGTTTGCTTCCATGGTCAAGTTATGTTCGAATATCTCGAGTTCCGACATTCGAAATGTCAAAATTCCTTCAGATTTGTGTTCCTTGTGGTCTAATTTACAACATATATGAAAATCAGGTGGGGTCCAGTTTGCTTCCCTGCAGCCGAAAAGTACATTGGAAGTGTCATCAAAGAAATAACTAAATAAAAGTACTAAGGATCGCAGGTCAGTATTTGTAACACAGAAGTTCACATCAATACTTACGGTTTAGAACCCCTCACTTTTCTGATTTTAAAATATGGCAACCCTAATTTAGCTGTCACTTGTACAACCATCGAACTATCCCTTTCGCACTGTGCTGCACATATTACACTAATAGCCTTGGAGCAAATAAAAAAAGTTAAAACACACATATAAATCAATACATTTGTCTCGATCGATAGATGCTTTCACAATTGTTAAAAGGTGTAATTAAAAACAGCAAACATTGTTTCTGCTTTGAAAAGGACAATCCCTTATAAAACCGCAAACACGGTTTCGGGCGGCTTTCGCTTTCGAAAAGAGCTTTTGCGGTTTCAGTTTCGAAAACCGCATTTGCGGTTTCGGTTTTGAAAACCGCTTTTGTGGTTTCGGTTTTTGAAAACCGCATTTGCGGTTTCGGTTTTGAAAACCGCATTTGCGGTTTCGGTTTTGAAAACCGCTTTTGCGGTTTCGGTTTTGAAAACCGCTTTTGCGGTTTTCGGTTTTCAGAAAACCGGTTTTCTCAAAAACCGAAAACCGCAAATGTCACAAATATTCAACAGCACTAATATACAGTAAATGCATTTAGGTCGTCCTTATCAGGGGCAGTTTTAGGAGTTTAATTTTGGGTAGGCCTGCTCCCTCGTTTATGGATACATATATACAGTGTCGGACTGGACAGGATGGTGAGCCGGAGATCTCCGCCTGCGCCCACCCTCTTATGGCACCCTTTTGTCACAATAAAATAGGCTTAGTTGTATTGAACTCAAGAAAATTTTAGTTAATATTTCGGTTATTGTCTTTATAATAAATGTTACATCACAGATTTACTGCAGGTTTGGTCAACTATGGGCCCGCGGGCCGCATGCGGCCCACGAGATCTTTTCGTGCGGCTCGAGAAAACAATTATTGACATTTTTTTAATAGATTTTATTAGAAACATAAAAATTTTTAAAATAGTAAAATGCAATGACTTGGACTAATATACAAAATGGATGTATATTTTAGGCGCGGAAACTAAAAGTAAATTTAAGGTTAAGGATAATTACATTGTTGTTTTATTCCCTTTATTTGGCCACATTAGGTACTTAAAAATTTAAGCGGACCATTTCTGTTCAAGCTTCAGCGTGAAAAATGAATGGTTGTGAATATTTTTAAACGTCAGAACTACTGAGGGCAGGTATATGCTTTTACTTACGATTTAAAATCTTTTTCCATTTCTTGCATATATGAAGCCTTATTCCTGTTACTCCACTTCTTGGCACTACAAAGGCAAGGATATATGGAGCAGTAAAGGATGTGTTAGACGTAATTGATGGCGCAAAGAAGCTTTCTGCAATAGTTACTGATGACACTAATTCAACGTAGGAATCTCATTCTGGTTTAATTGATTTACTGTGTCAAGATGGTATTATCTGTTCAGCTCTGCATTGTATTATTTACCAAGAAGCTCAGTGTGCCAAACATTTGGAGATGAAAAATGTTATGAAAATAGTGACAAAGTGTGTTAATTTCATAAGAGAAGAAAACCAATCTTTAACTCATCGCAAGTTTTTTTTTTTTCCTAGAAGGACTTGAATCAGAGTATGGTGATTTTACACTGAAGTTCATTGGTTGAGTAAGGGAAATTGCCTCAGATGATTTTTCCTCTGAATTCCTGGGTGAAATCAATAACAAAGGTTTTAAGGCTGTATTAGTCGAGCTGCAGAATCCGATATTTAATTTCAGTCTTGCATTCATTCCTAACAGATATTAAGAAACACACAACAATTTAAAGTTACAAGGGAAAAATCAAAGTATTTCAAACTTAGTTGCATACCTAGACGAGTTCACTAGTCGTTTGAAGCTAGATCAATGTTTGAAAGAAGAAACTTCATACATTTCCCATCGTGCAAAGAAGTGATAGATAGTTTAGAGATGTTAACATATTATCATGTAGTGAACTCCTTGACAAATTTTCGTTAGAGTTTATAAACCGATTTATGGATTTCGGTAATATGAGGTCTCAGTTGATTTTGTTTAACAAATCCCATCAGGTGTGACATTTCAGAACAAGATAAAAATATTCAGGTAGAGTTGTGTGATCTACAAAGTGATCCATTTCTGCAATTAAACCAAGAGATGGGTCTACAGTTCTGGAAAGTGGTGAAAAATTATAAATTTCCAAAGTTGAGCGACTCTGCAAGAATGATTGCTTCCATTTTGCAAGTACTTACATATGTGCATATGTGATTGTACATTTTCCTCTATAAAGTAATAAAATATACGCTAAGAAATCAACTGAGTGAACCTCTGTGACTTGATACGACTGTATTTTTCTCCTATCGAAATTGACTTTGGAGAACTGATTAGTTCTCATGAACGTCCGCAGTGTTCACATTGAAACTGAAGAAGGTAAAACTGTAGTTGAAATGTAACTCGAACTTTATCTCAGGGTGGATGCTGATTTTGCAACGAAAATAATTCGGAGTAAAAATCGCTTTTTTTGTATATATATAAAAATGAAAACTGCTCTGATGAAGACTCGTCTTTGCAAGAAGGCGGCCAGTGGAACCTTCTAAAGAATTTGGACACCGCTTTTACAAGTGTTGAGGAGATGTTTTATTTTATTGAAACAGAACACAACATGTATTATACCCAATTACAGTGTTCATCTTTCATTAATAATATATTTTACAAATTCCCTTTTAAACCTTGTGAGGCAATCAGCGTAAATATCTATATTATTTGCCATTTTTAAGAGTCTGTTGTAGGTTGCACTAATCCTCCACGTTGGCGACTTATTTAGGATATTAGTCCTTGCTTTTGCACAATAAAAAAGTTATAGTTTTCTGGACGTGGTTTTCCACCTGGAACGTTTATTTGAAAGCTCGAAAGCAATTCGTTGCAGTCTAGCTTATTATTAAGTACCTTGTACAAAAATATCATGTCAGATAACGTTCTTCTTTGTTTGAGGGTTAGAGTTTCAAAATTCTTATTTAATGAAATAGTGTTTTCAGTTCTTGGAAAAATGTTTGTTTCCTTATATACAAGATACCTAAGAAATTTGGACTGGATTTTTCTATTTTTAGTGAGTTAATTTTTGTATCTGGGTTCCATACAAAAACCCAGTTCGTATTCGAGTTTGGACCGAACGTAAGTTTGATACATTTTTTGAAGCGTGGCAGGTTTACGAAACTCTCTACTAATTCTTAGAATAAACCCAAGATTTCTGTTCGCTTCATTAATTATGTTATCAATATGAGGTTCAAATGTAAATTTCGTATCACACATTACTCCTAAATCATTGACAGTACTTAGAACGGGTAGTTGAGTCTCATTAATTGAATATTTGAATTGCACTGTTTTTTTTTTTTTTTTTTTTTTTTTTTTTACGTTTTGTAATACTCATGATTTTACATTTACTAATATTTACATTTAGTAAATTACTTTGACACCATTGCACCACTGAATTTATATCTTGTTGAAGTTGATTACAGTCATTTATGGAATTTATACATCTAAAAAGTTTGAGATCATCGGCATACAATAATTTGTGGGAATACGTTATACATCTAGGAAGATCATTCATAAATATTACAAATAGTAGTGGACCCAAATTTAACCCTTGTGGAACACCAGATAGTTGTAAGTATTCGGTTGACTTATATCCCTTATATACAACGAACTGCCTTCGGTCTTTCAAATACGACTCGAACAGCCCAATTAACTCTGCGGAGAATTTAAATTGACGAAGTTTCTCTATTAGTACCTTGTGATTTACTTTATCAAATGCTTTCGCAAAATCGGTGTAGATAATATCTAGTTGACCACCTTGATCTTTGCCGCAAATGAAAATTTAATGAATGATTGTGCCTGTTTAGATCCAGAGAGATGAGAGGAAATAAAGAAAAGTGCATTACCCGATGGAGCCGTGAATGTTTGCAGAAAACACAGTCGTGTGTAAAGAAACTTTGTCACGCCAACTCAAACAATTTGGAACTCATTACAAAGATTACTTCAAGAATTTTGAAGGATGCTTCTACTAGTGACTTTGATGTGGTTCAGTGCCCAGCTGATTCTGGAAATAAAGATAAATGGGACGAAAACAAAACAGATCTGGATCAGCTGAATCCTCACAGGATTGTATACACTGTGCGTTTAGACTCCTGTATGAGCTGACTTTAAATTAAAGCACTTATAGCAATTCATATTATGTGCGCAAATATGTTATGACTCTTTCAACTATCCAGGTAACGTGTGAACGCTTATTTTCAAAATTAAAGATAATTAATCAAAACTGGGTCTTTTTGGTGCAAAGAATACTGGAGAACTGAATGCTCCTTAATACTGAATACGTACAGAATTTTCCTGTAGATTACAATGTTATTATAAGAAGATAGCAGAAGGCTCAAGAGAACTTAAAGGTTTGCTACTCACGTTGTGCTATTTAATATAGCCATACAATTGTACCTAATAGTAATTTTCTATTCTGTTTGTGCTGAAATAGGTAGCCTACAGCTAATTTCTCTATGGCACATTCATATTTTTGATGGTTGTAATTATATTATTCTTTGCAATCCAACATTTACGGTATTTCGTCGTAGTTGTTTTATGTATAACTGTGTATGCGTAATGCTGTGAACATATTTAAAAGGCATTTTAAAATCAAAAATATTTACATTATTTTCTCCATGAGGTGCCCCTCAAATTTCCATCTCCATCTAGCTCTGACAGCTCCAGTCCGACACTGCATTTATATGTTTGATTGATTAATGACAGTAGGAATCAGGGTTATCGCATCGCAGTTTGCGATGCAAAATCATGGAAATGCAATACAAATTGAAAAATGTATCGTAAATTACGATGCATCTTTGCAGCTTTCATTATTATGACGGAAGCTAAAATAAGAAACAAGCTGAAAAATTTTTACTAAAATATCATTTCAAGAAACTTTTCATTGAAGAGTCGGTTGTTGTACTTTGGGTTACAAAACAGTTTCTCACTCTGTCTTTCCTTTCCTTTGTTGGTTTATTGTTAGAGCCTGTCTATTCCACTTGTGTCCTCGGAAACTATGCGAACTATACTTCGGCTCCACCCCCGTCAACCTCTCGTCAATGAAACCCTCCCTTTGTTTAGGGAAAAAGAAGTGAATGACCTCAGCTGTGTTGTCAATTTGTCATTCAGTCGTTTGATCTCGACGAGTGAAGATCATAGGCTACTTAGAGTGGCTAATAAGACAGACCACAGCGAAGCCGCCCTCTAATGGAGGAAACCCTCCCTTTGCTTAGGGAAAAGAAGTGAATGACCTCCGTTGTGTTGCCAATTTGTCATTCAGTCGTTTGATCTTAACGAGTGAAGATCATAGGCTACTTAGAGTGGCTAATAAGACAGAGCACAGCGAAGCCGCCCTCTAACGGAGGAAACCCTCCCTTTGCTTACGGAAAAGAAGTGAATGACCTCAGCTGTGTTGCCAATTTGTCATTCAGTCGTTTGATCTCGACGAGTGAAGATCATAGGCTACTTAGAGTGGCTAATAAGACAGAGCACAGCGAATCCGCCCTCTAACGGAGGAAACCCTCCCTTTGCTTAGGGAAAAGAAGTGAATGACCTCAGCTGTGTTGTCAATTTGTCATTCAGTCGTTTGGTCTTGACGAGTGAAGATCATAGGCTACTTAGAGTGGCTAATAAGACAGAGCACAGCGAATCCGCCCTCTAACGGAGGAAACCCTCCCTTTGCTTACGGAAAAGAAGTGAATGACCTCAGCTGTGTTGCCAATTTGTCATTCAGTCGTTTGATCTCGACGAGTGAAGATCATAGGCTACTTAGAGTGGCTAATAAGACAGAACACAGCGAATCCGCCCTCTAACGGAGGAAACCCTCCCTTTGCTTAGGGAAAAGAAGTGAATGACCTCAGCTGTGTTGCCAATTTGTCATTCAGTCGTTTGATCTTAACGAGTGAAGATCATAGGCTACTTAGAGTGGCTAATAAGACAGAGCACAGCGAATCCGCCCTCTAACGGAGGAAACCCTCCCTTTGCTTAGGGAAAAGAAGTGAATGACCTCAGCTGTGTTGTCAATTTGTCATTCAGTCGTTTGGTCTTGACGAGTGAAGATCGTAGGCTACTTAGAGTGGCTAATAAGACAGAGCACAGCGAAGCCGCCCTCTAACGGAGGAAACCCTCCCTTTGCTTACGGAAAAGAAGTGAATGACCTCAGCTGTGTTGCCAATTTGTCATTCAGTCGTTTGATCTTGACGAGTGAAGATCGTAGGCTACTTAGAGTGGCTAATAAGACAGACCACAGCGAAGCCGCCCTCTAATGGAGGGAACCCTCCCTTTGCTTAGGGAAAAGAAGTGAATGACCTCCGTTGTGTTGCCAATTTGTCATTCAGTCGTTTGATCTCGACGAGTGAAGATCATAGGCTACTTAGAGTGGCTAATAAGACAGACCACAGCGAAGCCGCCCTCTAACGGAGGAAACCCTCCCTTTGCTTACGGAAAGGAAGTGAATGACCTCCGTTGTGTTGCCAATTTGTCATTCAGTCGTTTGATCTCGACGAGTGAAGATCATAGGCTACTTAGAGTGGCTAATAAGACAGACCACAGCGAAGCCGCCCTCTAATGGAGGAAACCCTCCCTTTGCTTAGGGAAAAGAAGTGAATGACCTCAGCTGTGTTGTCAATTTGTCATTCAGTCGTTTGGTCTTGACGAGTGAAGATCGTAGGCTACTTAGAGTGGCTAATAAGACAGACCACAGCGAAGCCGCCCTCTAACGGAGGAAACCCTCCCTTTGCTTACGGAAAAGAAGTGAATGACCTCCGTTGTGTTGCCAATTTGTCATTCAGTCGTTTGATCTCGACGAGTGAAGATCATAGGCTACTTAGAATGGCTAATAAGACAGACCACAGCGAAGCCGCCCTCTAACGGAGGAAACCCTCCCTTTGCTTACGGAAAAGAAGTGAATGACCTCCGTTGTGTTGCCAATTTGTCATTCAGTCGTTTGATCTCGACGAGTGAAGATCATAGGCTACTTAGAATGGCTAATAAGACAGACCACAGCGAAGCCGCCCTCTAACGGAGGAAACCCTCCCTTTGCTTACGGAAAAGAAGTGAATGACCTCCGTTGTGTTGCCGATTTGTCATTCAGTCGTTTGATCTCGACGAGTGAAGATCATAGGCTACTTAGAGTGGCTAATAAGACAGACCACAGCGAAGCCGCCCTCTAATGGAAGAAACCCTCCCTTTGCTTAGGGAAAAGAAGTGAATGACCTCCGTTGTGTTGCCAATTTGTCATTCAGTCGTTTGATCTCGACGAGTGAAGATCATAGGCTACTTAGAATGGCTAATAAGACAGACCACAGCGAAGCCGCCCTCTAATGGAGGAAACCCTCCCTTTGCTTAGGGAAAAGAAGTGAATGACCTCCGTTGTGTTGCCAATTTGTCATTCAGTCGTTTGATCTCGACGAGTGAAGATCATAGGCTACTTAGAATGGCTAATAAGACAGACCACAGCGAAGCCGCCCTCTAACGGAGGAAACCCTCCCTTTGCTTACGGAAAAGAAGTGAATGACCTCCGTTGTGTTGCCAATTTGTCATTCAGTCGTTTGATCTCGACGAGTGAAGATCATAGGCTACTTAGAATGGCTAATAAGACAGACCACAGCGAAGCCGCCCTCTAACGGAGGAAACCCTCCCTTTGCTTACGGAAAAGAAGTGAATGACCTCCGTTGTGTTGCCAATTTGTCATTCAGTCGTTTGATCTCGACGAGTGAAGATCATAGGCTACTTAGAGTGGCTAATAAGACAGACCACAGCGAAGCCGCCCTCTAATGGAGGAAACCCTCCCTTTGCTTAGGGAAAAGAAGTGAATGACCTCCGTTGTGTTGCCAATTTGTCATTCAGTCGTTTGATCTCGACGAGTGAAGATCATAGGCTACTTAGAGTGGCTAATAAGACAGACCACAGCGAAGCCGCCCTCTAATGGAGGAAACCCTCCCTTTGCTTAGGGAAAAGAAGTGAATGACCTCCGTTGTGTAGCCAATTTGTCATTCAGTCGTTTGATCTCGACGAGTGAAGATCATAGGCTACTTAGAATGGCTAATAAGACAGACCACAGCGAAGCCGCCCTCTAACGGAGGAAACCCTCCCTTTGCTTACGGAAAAGAAGTGAATGACCTCAGCTGTGTTGCCAATTTGTCATTCAGTCGTTTGGTCTTGACGAGTGAAGATCATAGGCTACTTAGAGTGGCTAATAAGACAGACCACAGCGAAGCCGCCCTCTAACGGAGGAAACCCTCCCTTTGCTTACGGAAAAGAAGTGAATGACCTCCGTTGTGTTGCCAATTTGTCATTCAGTCGTTTGATCTCGACGAGTGAAGATCATAGGCTACTTAGAGTGGCTAATAAGACAGACCACAGCGAAGCCGCCCTCTAACGGAGGAAACCCTCCCTTTGCTTAGGGAAAAGAAGTGAATGACCTCAGCTGTGTTGCCAATTTGTCATTCAGTCGCTTGATCTTAACGAGTGAAGATCATAGGCTACTTAGAGTGGCTAATAAGACAGACCACAGCGAAGCCGCCCTCTAATGGAGGAAACCCTCCCTTTGCTTAGGGAAAAGAAGTGAATGACCTCAGCTGTGTTGCCAATTTGTCATTCAGTCGCTTGATCTTAACGAGTGAAGATCATAGGCTACTTAGAGTGGCTAATAAGACAGACCACAGCGAAGCCGCCCTCTAATGGAGGAAACCCTCCCTTTGCTTAGGGAAAAGAAGTGAATGACCTCCGTTGTGTTGCCAACTTGTCATTCAGTCGTTTGATCTCGACGAGTGAAGATCGTAGGCTACTTAGAGTGGCTAATAAGACAGACCACAGCGAAGCCGCCCTCTAACGGAGGAAACCCTCCCTTTGCTTAGGGAAAAGAAGTGAATGACCTCAGCTGTGTTGCCAATTTGTCATTCAGTCGCTTGATCTTAACGAGTGAAGATCATAGGCTACTTAGAGTGGCTAATAAGACAGACCACAGCGAAGCCGCCCTCTAATGGAGGAAACCCTCCCTTTGCTTAGGGAAAAGAAGTGAATGACCTCAGCTGTGTTGCCAATTTGTCATTCAGTCGTTTGATCTTGACGAGTGAAGATCGTAGGCTACTTAGAGTGGCTAATAAGACAGACCACAGCGAAGCCGCCCTCTAACGGAGGAAACCCTCCCTTTGCTTAGGGAAAAGAAGTGAATGACCTCCGTTGTGTTGCCAATTTGTCATTCAGTCGTTTGATCTCGACGAGTGAAGATCATAGGCTACTTAGAATGGCTAATAAGACAGACCACAGCGAAGCCGCCCTCTAACGGAGGAAGCCCTCCCTTTGCTTACGGAAAAGAAGTGAATGACCTCCGTTGTGTTGCCAATTTGTCATTCAGTCGTTTGATCTCGACGAGTGAAGATCATAGGCTACTTAGAGTGGCTAATAAGACAGACCACAGCGAAGCCGCCCTCTAATGGAGGAAACCCTCCCTTTGCTTAGGGAAAAGAAGTGAATGACCTCCGTTGTGTTGCCAATTTGTCATTCAGTCGTTTGATCTTAACGAGTGAAGATCATAGGCTACTTAGAGTGGCTAATAAGACAGAGCACAGCGAAGCCGCCCTCTAACGGAGGAAACCCTCCCTTTGCTTACGGAAAAGAAGTGAATGACCTCAGCTGTGTTGCCAATTTGTCATTCAGTCGTTTGATCTCGACGAGTGAAGATCATAGGCTACTTAGAGTGGCTAATAAGACAGAGCACAGCGAATCCGCATTCTAAGGGAGGAAACCCTCCCTTTGCTTAGGGAAAAGAAGTGAATGACCTCAGCTGTGTTGTCAATTTGTCATTCAGTCGTTTGGTCTTGACGAGTGAAGATCATAGGCTACTTAGAGTGGCTAATAAGACAGAGCACAGAGAATCCGCCCTCTAACGGAGGAAACCCTCCCTTTGCTTACGGAAAAGAAGTGAATGACCTCAGCTGTGTTGCCAATTTGTCATTCAGTCGTTTGATCTCGACGAGTGAAGATCATAGGCTACTTAGAGTGGCTAATAAGACAGAGCACAGCGAATCCGCCCTCTAACGGAGGAAACCCTCCCTTTGCTTAGGGAAAAGAAGTGAATGACCTCCGTTGTGTTGCCAATTTGTCATTCAGTCGTTTGATCTTAACGAGTGAAGATCATAGGCTACTTAGAGTGGCTAATAAGACAGAGCACAGCGAATCCGCCCTCTAACGGAGGAAACCCTCCCTTTGCTTAGGGAAAAGAAGTGAATGACCTCAGCTGTGTTGTCAATTTGTCATTCAGTCGTTTGGTCTTGACGAGTGAAGATCGTAGGCTACTTAGAGTGGCTAATAAGACAGACCACAGCGAAGCCGCCCTCTAACGGAGGAAACCCTCCATTTGCTTACGGAAAAGAAGTGAATGACCTCAGCTGTGTTGCCAATTTGTCATTCAGTCGTTTGATCTTGACGAGTGAAGATCGTAGGCTACTTAGAGTGGCTAATAAGACAGACCACAGCGAAGCCGCCCTCTAATGGAGGAAACCCTCCCTTTGCTTAGGGAAAAGAAGTGAATGACCTCCGTTGTGTTGCCAATTTGTCATTCAGTCGTTTGATCTCGACGAGTGAAGATCGTAGGCTACTTAGAGTGGCTAATAAGACAGACCACAGCGAAGCCGCCCTCTAATGGAGGAAACCCTCCTTTTGCTTAGGGAAAAGAAGTGAATGACCTCCGTTGTGTTGCCAATTTGTCATTCAGTCGTTTGATCTCGACGAGTGAAGATCATAGGCTACTTAGAATGGCTAATAAGACAGACCACAGCGAAGCCGCCCTCTAACGGAGGAAACCCTCCCTTTGCTTACGGAAAAGAAGTGAATGACCTCCGTTGTGTTGCCAATTTGTCATTCAGTCGCTTGATCTCGACGAGTGAAGATCATAGGCTACTTAGAGTGGCTAATAAGACAGACCACAGCGAAGCCGCCCTCTAATGGAGGAAACCCTCCCTTTGCTTAGGGAAAAGAAGTGAATGACCTCAGCTGTGTTGTCAATTTGTCATTCAGTCGTTTGGTCTTGACGAGTGAAGATCGTAGGCTACTTAGAGTGGCTAATAAGACAGACCACAGCGAAGCCGCCCTCTAACGGAGGAAACCCTCCCTTTGCTTACGGAAAAGAAGTGAATGACCTCCGTTGTGTTGCCAATTTGTCATTCAGTCGTTTGATCTCGACGAGTGAAGATCATAGGCTACTTAGAATGGCTAATAAGACAGACCACAGCGAAGCAGCCCTCTAACGGAGGAAACCCTCCCTTTGCTTACGGAAAAGAAGTGAATGACCTCCGTTGTGTTGCCAATTTTTCATTCAGTCGTTTGATCTCGACGAGTGAAGATCATAGGCTACTTAGAGTGGCTAATAAGACAGACCACAGCGAAGCCGCCCTCTAACGGAGGAAACCCTCCCTTTGCTTACGGAAAAGAAGTGAATGACCTCCGTTGTGTTGCCGATTTGTCATTCAGTCGTTTGATCTCGACGAGTGAAGATCATAGGCTACTTAGAGTGGCTAATAAGACAGACCACAGCGAAGCCGCCCTCTAATGGAGGAAACCCTCCCTTTGCTTAGGGAAAAGAAGTGAATGACCTCCGTTGTGTTGCCAATTTGTCATTCAGTCGTTTGATCTCGACGAGTGAAGATCATAGGCTACTTAGAATGGCTAATAAGACAGACCACAGCGAAGCCGCCCTCTAATGGAGGAAACCCTCCCTTTGCTTAGGGAAAAGAAGTGAATGACCTCCGTTGTGTTGCCAATTTGTCATTCAGTCGTTTGATGTCGACAAGTGAAGATCATAGGCTACTTAGAATGGCTAAAAAGACAGACCACAGCGAAGCCGCCCTCTAACGGAGGAAACCCTCCCTTTGCTTACGGAAAAGAAGTGAATGACCTCCGTTGTGTTGCCAATTTGTCATTCAGTCGTTTGATCTCGACGAGTGAAGATCATAGGCTACTTAGAATGGCTAATAAGACAGACCACAGCGAAGCCGCCCTCTAACGGAGGAAACCCTCCCTTTGCTTACGGAAAAGAAGTGAATGACCTCCGTTGTGTTGCCAATTTGTCATTCAGTCGTTTGATCTCGACGAGTGAAGATCATAGGCTACTTAGAGTGGCTAATAAGACAGACCACAGCGAAGCCGGCCTCTAATGGAGGAAACCCTCCCTTTGCTTAGGGAAAAGAAGTGAATGACCTCCGTTGTGTTGCCAATTTGTCATTCAGTCGTTTGATCTCGACGAGTGAAGATCATAGGCTACTTAGAGTGGCTAATAAGACAGACCACAGCGAAGCCGCCCTCTAATGGAGGAAACCCTCCCTTTGCTTAGGGAAAAGAAGTGAATCACCTCCGTTGTGTAGCCAATTTGTCATTCAGTCGTTTGATCTCGACGAGTGAAGATCATAGGCTACTTAGAATGGCTAATAAGACAGACCACAGCGAAGCCGCCCTCTAACGGAGGAAACCCTCCCTTTGCTTACGGAAAAGAAGTGAATGACCTCAGCTGTGTTGCCAATTTGTCATTCAGTCGTTTGATCTTAACGAGTGAAGATCATAGGCTACTTAGAGTGGCTAATAAGACAGACCACAGCGAAGCCGCCCTCTAACGGAGGAAACCCTCCCTTTGCTTACGGAAAAGAAGTGAATGACCTCCGTTGTGTTGCCAATTTGTCATTCAGTCGTTTGATCTCGACGAGTGAAGATCATAGGCTACTTAGAGTGGCTAATAAGACAGACCACAGCGAAGCCGCCCTCTAACGGAGGAAACCCTCCCTTTGCTTAGGGAAAAGAAGTGAATGACCTCAGCTGTGTTGCCAATTTGTCATTCAGTCGTTTGATCTTAACGAGTGAAGATCATAGGCTACTTAGAGTGGCTAATAAGACAGACCACAGCGAAGCCGCCCTCTAATGGAGGAAACCCTCCCTTTGCTCAGGGAAAAGAAGTGAATGACCTCAGCTCTGTTGCCAATTTGTCATTCAGTCGCTTGATCTTAACGAGTGAAGATCATAGGCTACTTAGAGTGGCTAATAAGACAGACCACAGCGAAGCCGCCCTCTAATGGAGGAAACCCTCCCTTTGCTTAGGGAAAAGAAGTGAATGACCTCCGTTGTGTTGCCAACTTGTCATTCAGTCGTTTGATCTCGACGAGTGAAGATCATAGGCTACTTAGAGTGGCTAATGAGACAGACCACAGCGAAGCCGCCCTCTAACGGAGGAAACCCTTCCTTTGCTTAGGGAAAAGAAGTGAATGACCTCAGCTGTGTTGCCAATTGGTCATTCAGTCGCTTGATCTTAACGAGTGAAGATCATAGGCTACTTAGAGTGGCTAATAAGACAGACCACAGCGAAGCCGCCCTCTAATGGAGGAAACCCTCCCTTTGCTTAGGGAAAAGAAGTGAATGACCTCAGCTGTGTTGCCAATTTGTCATTCAGTCGTTTGATCTTGACGAGTGAAGATCGTAGGCTACTTAGAGTGGCTAATAAGACAGACCACAGCGAAGCCGCCCTCTAATGGAGGAAACCCTCCCTTTGCTTAGGGAAAAGAAGTGAATGACCTCCGTTGTGTTGCCAACTTGTCATTCAGTCGTTTGATCTCGACGAGTGAAGATCATAGGCTACTTAGAGTGGCTAATAAGACAGACCACAGCGAAGCCGCCCTCTAACGGAGGAAACCCTCCCTTTGCTTAGGGAAAAGAAGTGAATGACCTCAGCTGTGTTGCCAATTTGTCATTCAGTCGCTTGATCTTAACGAGTGAAGATCATAGGCTACTTAGAGTGGCTAATAAGACAGACCACAGCGAAGCCGCCCTCTAATGGAGGAAACCCTCCCTTTGCTTAGGGAAAAGAAGTGAATGACCTCAGCTGTGTTGCCAATTTGTCATTCAGTCGTTTGATCTTGACGAGTGAAGATCGTAGGCTACTTAGAGTGGCTAATAAGACAGACCACAGCGAAGCCGCCCTCTAATGGAGGAAACCCTCCCTTTGCTTACGGAAAAGAAGTGAATGACCTCCGTTGTGTTGCCAATTTGTCATTCAGTCGTTTGGTCTCGACGAGTGAAGATCATAGGCTACTTAGAATGGCTAATAAGACAGACCACAGCGAAGCCGCCCTCTAACGGAGGAAGCCCTCCCTTTGCTTACGGAAAAGAAGTGAATGACCTCCGTTGTGTTGCCAATTTGTCATTCAGTCGTTTGATCTCGACGAGTGAAGATCATAGGCTACTTAGAGTGGCTAATAAGACAGAGCACAGCGAAGCCGCCCTCTAATGGAGGAAACCCTCCCTTTGCTTAAGGAAAAGAAGTGAATGACCTCAGCTGTGTTGTCAATTTGTCATTCAGTCGTTTGGTCTTGACGAGTGAAGATCGTAGGCTACTTAGAGTGGCTAATAAGACAGACCACAGCGAAGCCGCCCTCTAACGGAGGAAACCCTCCCTTTGCTTACGGAAAAGAAGTGAATGACCTCCGTTGTGTTGCCAATTTGTCATTCAGTCGTTTGATCTCGACCAGTGAAGATCATAGGCTACTTAGAATGGCTAATAAGACAGACCACAGCGAAGCCGCCCTCTAACGGAGGAAACCCTCCCTTTGCTTACGGAAAAGAAGTGAATGACCTCCGTTGTGTTGCCAATTTGTCATTCAGTCGTTTGATCTCGACGAGTGAAGATCATAGGCTACTTAGAATGGCTAATAAGACAGACCACAGCGAAGCCGCCCTCTAACGGAGGAAACCCTCCCTTTGCTTACGGAAAAGAAGTGAATGACCTCCGTTGTGTTGCCAATTTGTCATTCAGTCGTTTGATCTCGACGAGTGAAGATCATAGGCTACTTAGAGTGGCTAATAAGACAGACCACAGCGAAGCCGCCCTCTAATGGAGGAAACCCTCCCTTTGCTTAGGGAAAAGAAGTGAATGACCTCCGTTGTGTTGCCAATTTGTCATTCAGTCGTTTGATCTCGACGAGTGAAGATCATAGGCTACTTAGAATGGCTAATAAGACAGACCACAGCGAAGCCGCCCTCTAATGGAGGAAACCCTCCCTTTGCTTAGGGAAAAGAAGTGAATGACCTCCGTTGTGTTGCCAATTTGTCATTCAGTCGTTTGATCTCGACGAGTGAAGATCATAGGCTACTTAGAATGGCTAATAAGACAGACCACAGCGAAGCCGCCCTCTAACGGAGGAAACCCTCCCTTTGCTTACGGAAAAGAAGTGAATGACCTCCGTTGTGTTGCCAATTTGTCATTCAGTCGTTTGATCTCGACGAGTGAAGATCATAGGCTACTTAGAATGGCTAATAAGACAGACCACAGCGAAGCCGCCCTCTAACGGAGGAAACCCTCCCTTTGCTTACGGAAAAGAAGTGAATGACCTCCGTTGTGTTGCCGATTTGTCATTCAGTCGTTTGATCTCGACGAGTGAAGATCATAGGCTAGTTAGAGTGGCTAATAAGACAGACCACAGCGAAGCCGCCCTCTAATGGAAGAAACCCTCCCTTTGCTTAGGGAAAAGAAGTGAATGACCTCCGTTGTGTTGCCAATTTGTCATTCAGTCGTTTGATCTCGACGAGTGAAGATCATAGGCTACTTAGAATGGCTAATAAGACAGACCACAGCGAAGCCGCCCTCTAATGGAGGAAACCCTCCCTTTGCTTAGGGAAAAGAAGTGAATGACCTCCGTTGTGTTGCCAATTTGTCATTCAGTCGTTTGATCTCGACGAGTGAAGATCATAGGCTACTTAGAATGGCTAATAAGACAGACCACAGCGAAGCCGCCCTCTAACGGAGGAAACCCTCCCTTTGCTTACGGAAAAGAAGTGAATGACCTCCGTTGTGTTGCCAATTTGTCATTCAGTCGTTTGATCTCGACGAGTGAAGATCATAGGCTACTTAGAATGGCTAATAAGACAGACCACAGCGAAGCCGCCCTCTAACGGAGGAAACCCTCCCTTTGCTTACGGAAAAGAAGTGAATGACCTCCGTTGTGTTGCCAATTTGTCATTCAGTCGTTTGATCTCGACGAGTGAAGATCATAGGCTACTTAGAGTGGCTAATAAGACAGACCACAGCGAAGCCGCCCTCTAATGGAGGAAACCCTCCCTTTGCTTAGGGAAAAGAAGTGAATGACCTCCGTTGTGTTGCCAATTTGTCATTCAGTCGTTTGATCTCGACGAGTGAAGATCATAGGCTACTTAGAGTGGCTAATAAGACAGACCACAGCGAAGCCGCCCTCTAATGGAGGAAACCCTCCCTTTGCTTAGGGAAAAGAAGTGAATGACCTCCGTTGTGTAGCCAATTTGTCATTCAGTCGCTTGATCTCGACGAGTGAAGATCATAGGCTACTTAGAATGGCTAATAAGACAGACCACAGCGAAGCCGCCCTCTAACGGAGGAAACCCTCCCTTTGCTTACGGAAAAGAAGTGAATGACCTCAGCTGTGTTGCCAATTTGTCATTCAGTCGTTTGATCTTAACGAGTGAAGATCATAGGCTACTTAGAGTGGCTAATAAGACAGACCACAGCGAAGCCGCCCTCTAACGGAGGAAACCCTCCCTTTGCTTACGGAAAAGAAGTGAATGACCTCCGTTGTGTTGCCAATTTGTCATTCAGTCGTTTGATCTCGACGAGTGAAGATCATAGGCTACTTAGAGTGGCTAATAAGACAGACCACAGCGAAGCCGCCCTCTAACGGAGGAAACCCTCCCTTTGCCTAGGGAAAAGAAGTGAATGACCTCAGCTGTGTTGCCAATTTGTCATTCAGTCGCTTGATCTTAACGAGTGAAGATCATAGGCTACTTAGAGTGGCTAATAAGACAGACCACAGCGAAGCCGCCCTCTAATGGAGGAAACCCTCCCTTTGCTTAGGGAAAAGAAGTGAATGACCTCAGCTGTGTTGCAATTTGTCATTCAGTCGCTTGATCTTAACGAGTGAAGATCATAGGCTACTTAGAGTGGCTAATAAGACAGACCACAGCGAAGCCGCCCTCTAATGGAGGAAACCCTCCCTTTGCTTAGGGAAAAGAAGTGAATGACCTCCGTTGTGTTGCCAACTTGTCATTCAGTCGTTTGATCTCGACGAGTGAAGATCATAGGCTACTTAGAGTGGCTAATAAGACAGACCACAGCGAAGCCGCCCTCTAACGGAGGAAACCCTCCCTTTGCTTAGGGAAAAGAAGTGAATGACCTCAGCTGTGTTGCCAATTTGTCATTCAGTCGCTTGATCTTAACGAGTGAAGATCATAGGCTACTTAGAGTGGCTAATAAGACAGACCACAGCGAAGCCGCCCTCTAATGGAGGAAACCCTCCCTTTGCTTAGGGAAAAGAAGTGAATGACCTCAGCTGTGTTGCCAATTTGTCATTCAGTCGTTTGATCTTGACGAGTGAAGATCGTAGGCTACTTAGAGTGGCTAATAAGACAGACCACAGCGAAGCCGCCCTCTAACGGAGGAAACCCTCCCTTTGCTTAGGGAAAAGAAGTGAATGACCTCCGTTGTGTTGCCAATTTGTCATTCAGTCGTTTGATCTCGACGAGTGAAGATCATAGGCTACTTAGAATGGCTAATAAGACAGACCACAGCGAAGCCGCCCTCTAACGGAGGAAGCCCTCCCTTTGCTTACGGAAAAGAAGTGAATGACCTCCGTTGTGTTGCCAATTTGTCATTCAGTCGTTTGATCTCGACGAGTGAAGATCATAGGCTACTTAGAGTGGCTAATAAGACAGACCACAGCGAAGCCGCCCTCTAATGGAGGAAACCCTCCCTTTGCTTAGGGAAACGAAGTGAATGACCTCCGTTGTGTTGCCAATTTGTCATTCAGTCGTTTGATCTTAACGAGTGAAGATCATAGGCTACTTAGAGTGGCTAATAAGACAGAGCACAGCGAAGCCGCCCTCTAACGGAGGAAACCCTCCCTTTGCTTACGGAAAAGAAGTGAATGACCTCAGCTGTGTTGCCAATTTGTCATTCAGTCGTTTGATCTCGACGAGTGAAGATCATAGGCTACTTAGAGTGGCTAATAAGACAGAGCACAGCGAATCCGCCCTCTAACGGAGGAAACCCTCCCTTTGCTTAGGGAAAAGAAGTGAATGACCTCAGCTGTGTTGTCAATTTGTCATTCAGTCGTTTGGTCTTGACGAGTGAAGATCATAGGCTACTTAGAGTGGCTAATAAGACAGAGCACAGCGAATCCGCCCTCTAACGGAGGAAACCCTCCCTTTGCTTACGGAAAAGAAGTGAATGACCTCAGCTGTGTTGCCAATTTGTCATTCAGTCGTTTGATCTCGACGAGTGAAGATCATAGGCTACTTAGAGTGGCTAATAAGACAGAGCACAGCGAATCCGCCCTCTAACGGAGGAAACCCTCCCTTTGCTTAGGGAAAAGAAGTGAATGACCTCAGCTGTGTTGCCAATTTGTCATTCAGTCGTTTGATCTTAACGAGTGAAGATCATAGGCTACTTAGAGTGGCTAATAAGACAGAGCACAGCGAATCCGCCCTCTAACGGAGGAAACCCTCCCTTTGCTTAGGGAAAAGAAGTGAATGACCTCAGCTGTGTTGTCAATTTGTCATTCAGTCGTTTGGTCTTGACGAGTGAAGATCGTAGGCTACTTAGAGTGGCTAATAAGACAGACCACAGCGAAGCCGCCCTCTAACGGAGGAAACCCTCCCTTTGCTTACGGAAAAGAAGTGAATGACCTCCGTTGTGTTGCCAATTTGTCATTCAGTCGTTTGATCTCGACGAGTGAAGATCATAGGCTACTTAGAGTGGCTAATAAGACAGACCACAGCGAAGCCGCCCTCTAACGGAGGAAACCCTCCCTTTGCTTAGGGAAAAGAAGTGAATGACCTCAGCTGTGTTGCCAATTTGTCATTCAGTCGTTTGATCTTAACGAGTGAAGATCATAGGCTACTTAGAGTGGCTAATAAGACAGACCACAGCGAAGCCGCCCTCTAATGGAGGAAACCCTCCCTTTGCTTAGGGAAAAGAAGTGAATGACCTCAGCTGTGTTGCCAATTTGTCATTCAGTCGCTTGATCTTAACGAGTGAAGATCATAGGCTACTTAGAGTGGCTAATAAGACAGACCACAGCGAAGCCGCCCTCTAATGGAGGAAACCCTCCCTTTGCTTAGGGAAAAGAAGTGAATGACCTCCGTTGTGTTGCCAACTTGTCATTCAGTCGTTTGATCTCGACGAGTGAAGATCATAGGCTACTTAGAGTGGCTAATAAGACAGACCACAGCGAAGCCGCCCTCTAACGGAGGAAACCCTCCCTTTGCTTAGGGAAAAGAAGTGAATGACCTCAGCTGTGTTGCCAATTTGTCATTCAGTCGCTTGATCTTAACGAGTGAAGATCATAGGCTACTTAGAGTGGCTAATAAGACAGACCACAGCGAAGCCGCCCTCTAATGGAGGAAACCCTCCCTTTGCTTAGGGAAAAGAAGTGAATGACCTCCGTTGTGTTGCCAATTTGTCATTCAGTCGTTTGATCTTGACGAGTGAAGATCGTAGGCTACTTAGAGTGGCTAATAAGACAGACCACAGCGAAGCCGCCCTCTAATGGAGGAAACCCTCCCTTTGCTTAGGGAAAAGAAGTGAATGACCTCCGTTGTGTTGCCAATTTGTCATTCAGTCGTTTGATCTCGACGAGTGAAGATCATAGGCTACTTAGAATGGCTAATAAGACAGACCACAGCGAAGCCACCCTCTAACGGAGGAAGCCCTCCCTTTGCTTACGGAAAAGAAGTGAATGACCTCCGTTGTGTTGCCAATTTGTCATTCAGTCGTTTGATCTCGACGAGTGAAGATCATAGGCTACTTAGAGTGGCTAATAAGACAGACCACAGCGAAGCCGCCCTCTAATGGAGGAAACCCTCCCTTTGCTTAAGGAAAAGAAGTGAATGACCTCAGCTGTGTTGTCAATTTGTCATTCAGTCGTTTGGTCTTGACGAGTGAAGATCGTAGGCTACTTAGAGTGGCTAATAAGACAGACCACAGCGAAGCCGCCCTCTAACGGAGGAAACCCTCCCTTTGCTTACGGAAAAGAAGTGAATGACCTCCGTTGTGTTGCCAATTTGTCATTCAGTCGTTTGATCTCGACGAGTGAAGATCATAGGCTACTTAGAATGGCTAATAAGACAGACCACAGCGAAGCCGCCCTCTAACGGAGGAAACCCTCCCTTTGCTTACGGAAAAGAAGTGAATGACCTCCGTTGTGTTGCCAATTTGTCATTCAGTCGTTTGATCTCGACGAGTGAAGATCATAGGCTACTTAGAATGGCTAATAAGACAGACCACAGCGAAGCCGCCCTCTAACGGAGGAAACCCTCCCTTTGCTTACGGAAAAGAAGTGAATGACCTCCGTTGTGTTGCCAATTTGTCATTCAGTCGTTTGATCTCGACGAGTGAAGATCATAGGCTACTTAGAGTGGCTAATAAGACAGACCACAGCGAAGCCGCCCTCTAATGGAGGAAACCCTCCCTTTGCTTAGGGAAAAGAAGTGAATGACCTCCGTTGTGTTGCCAATTTGTCATTCAGTCGTTTGATCTCGACGAGTGAAGATCATAGGCTACTTAGAATGGCTAATAAGACAGACCACAGCGAAGCCGCCCTCTAATGGAGGAAACCCTCCCTTTGCTTAGGGAAAAGAAGTGAATGACCTCCGTTGTGTTGCCAATTTGTCATTCAGTCGTTTGATCTCGACGAGTGAAGATCATAGGCTACTTAGAATGGCTAATAAGACAGACCACAGCGAAGCCGCCCTCTAACGGAGGAAACCCTCCCTTTGCTTACGGAAAAGAAGTGAATGACCTCCGTTGTGTTGCCAATTTGTCATTCAGTCGTTTGATCTCGACGAGTGAAGATCATAGGCTACTTAGAGTGGCTAATAAGACACACCACAGCGAAGCCGCCCTCTAACGGAGGAAACCCTCCCTTTGCTTACGGAAAAGAAGTGAATGACCTCCGTTGTGTTGCCAATTTGTCATTCAGTCGTTTGATCTCGACGAGTGAAGATCATAGGCTACTTAGAATGGCTAATAAGACAGACCACAGCGAAGCCGCCCTCTAACGGAGGAAACCCTCCCTTTGCTTACGGAAAAGAAGTGAATGACCTCCGTTGTGTTGCCAATTTGTCATTCAGTCGTTTGATCTCGACGAGTGAAGATCATAGGCTACTTAGAGTGGCTAATAAGACAGACCACAGCGAAGCCGCCCTCTAATGGAGGAAACCCTCCCTTTGCTTAGGGAAAAGAAGTGAATGACCTCCGTTGTGTTGCCAATTTGTCATTCAGTCGTTTGATCTCGACGAGTGAAGATCATAGGCTACTTAGAGTGGCTAATAAGACAGACCACAGCGAAGCCGCCCTCTAATGGAGGAAACCCTCCCTTTGCTTAGGGAAAAGAAGTGAATGACCTCCGTTGTGTAGCCAATTTGTCATTCAGTCGCTTGATCTCGACGAGTGAAGATCATAGGCTACTTAGAATGGCTAATAAGACAGACCACAGCGAAGCCGCCCTCTAACGGAGGAAACCCTCCCTTTGCTTACGGAAAAGAAGTGAATGACCTCAGCTGTGTTGCCAATTTGTCATTCAGTCGTTTGATCTTAACGAGTGAAGATCATAGGCTACTTAGAGTGGCTAATAAGACAGACCACAGCGAAGCCGCCCTCTAACGGAGGAAACCCTCCCTTTGCTTACGGAAAAGAAGTGAATGACCTCCGTTGTGTTGCCAATTTGTCATTCAGTCGTTTGATCTCGACGAGTGAAGATCATAGGCTACTTAGAGTGGCTAATAAGACACACCACAGCGAAGCCGCCCTCTAACGGAGGAAACCCTCCCTTTGCTTAGGGAAAAGAAGTGAATGACCTCAGCTGTGTTGCCAATTTGTCATTCAGTCGCTTGATCTTAACGAGTGAAGATCATAGGCTACTTAGAGTGGCTAATAAGACAGACCACAGCGAAGCCGCCCTCTAATGGAGGAAACCCTCCCTTTGCTTAGGGAAAAGAAGTGAATGACCTCAGCTGTGTTGCCAATTTGTCATTCAGTCGCTTGATCTTAACGAGTGAAGATCATAGGCTACTTAGAGTGGCTAATAAGACAGACCACAGCGAAGCCGCCCTCTAATGGAGGAAACCCTCCCTTTGCTTAGGGAAAAGAAGTGAATGACCTCCGTTGTGTTGCCAACTTGTCATTCAGTCGTTTGATCTCGACGAGTGAAGATCATAGGCTACTTAGAGTGGCTAATAAGACAGACCACAGCGAAGCCGCCCTCTAACGGAGGAAACCCTCCCTTTGCTTAGGGAAAAGAAGTGAATGACCTCAGCTGTGTTGCCAATTTGTCATTCAGTCGCTTGATCTTAACGAGTGAAGATCATAGGCTACTTAGAGTGGCTAATAAGACAGACCACAGCGAAGCCGCCCTCTAATGGAGGAAACCCTCCCTTTGCTTAGGGAAAAGAAGTGAATGACCTCAGCTGTGTTGCCAATTTGTCATTCAGTCGTTTGATCTTGACGAGTGAAGATCGTAGGCTACTTAGAGTGGCTAATAAGACAGACCACAGCGAAGCCGCCCTCTAACGGAGGAAACCCTCCCTTTGCTTAGGGAAAAGAAGTGAATGACCTCCGTTGTGTTGCCAATTTGTCATTCAGTCGTTTGATCTCGACGAGTGAAGATCATAGGCTACTTAGAATGGCTAATAAGACAGACCACAGCGAAGCCGCCCTCTAACGGAGGAAGCCCTCCCTTTGCTTACGGAAAAGAAGTGAATGACCTCCGTTGTGTTGCCAATTTGTCATTCAGTCGTTTGATCTCGACGAGTGAAGATCATAGGCTACTTAGAGTGGCTAATAAGACAGACCACAGCGAAGCCGCCCTCTAACGGAGGAAACCCTCCCTTTGCTTACGGAAAAGAAGTGAATGACCTCCGTTGTGTTGCCAATTTGTCATTCAGTCGTTTGATCTTAACGAGTGAAGATCATAGGCTACTTAGAGTGGCTAATAAGACAGAGCACAGCGAAGCCGCCCTCTAACGGAGGAAACCCTCCCTTTGCTTACGGAAAAGAAGTGAATGACCTCAGCTGTGTTGCCAATTTGTCATT
This sequence comes from Thermobia domestica, assembly GCF_964235325.1. NCBI lineage: Eukaryota > Metazoa > Arthropoda > Insecta > Zygentoma > Lepismatidae > Thermobia > Thermobia domestica. Next base: position 25,611,389 of record NC_137458.1, read on the forward strand.
CAGTCGTTTGATCTCGACGAGTGAAGATCATAGGCTACTTAGAGTGGCTAATAAGACAGAGCACAGCGAATCCGCCCTCTAACGGAGGAAACCCTCCCTTTGCTTAGGGAAAAGAAGTGAATGACCTCAGCTGTGTTGTCAATTTGTCATTCAGTCGTTTGGTCTTGACGAGTGAAGATCATAGGCTTCTTAGAGTGGCTAATAAGACAGAGCACAGCGAATCCGCCCTCTAACGGAGGAAACCCTCCCTTTGCTTACGGAAAAGAAGTGAATGACCTCAGCTGTGTTGCCAATTTGTCATTCAGTCGTTTGATCTCGACGAGTGAAGATCATAGGCTACTTAGAGTGGCTAATAAGACAGAGCACAGCGAATCCGCCCTCTAACGGAGGAAACCCTCCCTTTGCTTAGGGAAAAGAAGTGAATGACCTCAGCTGTGTTGCCAATTTGTCATTCAGTCGTTTGATCTTAACGAGTGAAGATCATAGGCTACTTAGAGTGGCTAATAAGACAGAGCACAGCGAATCCGCCCTCTAACGGAGGAAACCCTCCCTTTGCTTAGGGAAAAGAAGTGAATGACCTCAGCTGTGTTGTCAATTTGTCATTCAGTCGTTTGGTCTTGACGAGTGAAGATCGTAGGCTACTTAGAGTGGCTAATAAGACAGACCACAGCGAAGCCGCCCTCTAACGGAGGAAACCCTCCCTTTGCTTACGGAAAAGAAGTGAATGACCTCAGCTGTGTTGCCAATTTGTCATTCAGTCGTTTGATCTTGACGAGTGAAGATCGTAGGCTACTTAGAGTGGCTAATAAGACAGACCACAGCGAAGCCGCCCTCTAACGGAGGAAACCCTCCCTTTGCTTAGGGAAAAGAAGTGAATGACCTCCGTTGTGTTGCCAATTTGTCATTCAGTCGTTTGATCTCGACGAGTGAAGATCGTAGGCTACTTAGAGTGGCTAATAAGACAGACCACAGCGAAGCCGCCCTCTAATGGAGGAAACCCTCCCTTTGCTTAGGGAAAAGAAGTGAATGACCTCCGTTGTGTTGCCAATTTGTCATTCAGTCGTTTGATCTCGACGAGTGAAGATCATAGGCTACTTAGAATGGCTAATAAGACAGACCACAGCGAAGCCGCCCTCTAACGGAGGAAACCCTCCCTTTGCTTACGGAAAAGAAGTGAATGACCTCCGTTGTGTTGCCAATTTGTCATTCAGTCGTTTGATCTCGACGAGTGAAGATCATAGGCTACTTAGAGTGGCTAATAAGACAGACCACAGCGAAGCCGCCCTCTAATGGAGGAAACCCTCCCTTTGCTTAGGGAAAAGAAGTGAATGACCTCAGCTGTGTTGTCAATTTGTCATTCAGTCGTTTGGTCTTGACGAGTGAAGATCGTAGGCTACTTAGAGTGGCTAATAAGACAGACCACAGCGAAGCCGCCCTCTAACGGAGGAAACCCTCCCTTTGCTTACGGAAAAGAAGTGAATGACCTCCGTTGTGTTGCCAATTTGTCATTCAGTCGTTTGATCTCGACGAGTGAAGATCATAGGCTACTTAGAATGGCTAATAAGACAGACCACAGCGAAGCAGCCCTCTAACGGAGGAAACCCTCCCTTTGCTTACGGAAAAGAAGTGAATGACCTCCGTTGTGTTGCCAATTTTTCATTCAGTCGTTTGATCTCGACGAGTGAAGATCATAGGCTACTTAGAATGGCTAATAAGACAGACCACAGCGAAGCCGCCCTCTAACGGAGGAAACCCTCCCTTTGCTTACGGAAAAGAAGTGAATGACCTCCGTTGTGTTGCCGATTTGTCATTCAGTCGTTTGATCTCGACGAGTGAAGATCATAGGCTACTTAGAGTGGCTAATAAGACAGACCACAGCGAAGCCGCCCTCTAATGGAGGAAACCCTCCCTTTGCTTAGGGAAAAGAAGTGAATGACCTCCGTTGTGTTGCCAATTTGTCATTCAGTCGTTTGATCTCGACGAGTGAAGATCATAGGCTACTTAGAATGGCTAATAAGACAGACCACAGCGAAGCCGCCCTCTAATGGAGGAAACCCTCCCTTTGCTTAGGGAAAAGAAGTGAATGACCTCCGTTGTGTTGCCAATTTGTCATTCAGTCGTTTGATCTCGACAAGTGAAGATCATAGGCTACTTAGAATGGCTAAAAAGACAGACCACAGCGAAGCCGCCCTCTAACGGAGGAAACCCTCCCTTTGCTTACGGAAAAGAAGTGAATGACCTCCGTTGTGTTGCCAATTTGTCATTCAGTCGTTTGATCTCGACGAGTGAAGATCATAGGCTACTTAGAATGGCTAATAAGACAGACCACAGCGAAGCCGCCCTCTAACGGAGGAAACCCTCCCTTTGCTTACGGAAAAGAAGTGAATGACCTCCGTTGTGTTGCCAATTTGTCATTCAGTCGTTTGATCTCGACGAGTGAAGATCATAGGCTACTTAGAGTGGCTAATAAGACAGACCACAGCGAAGCCGCCCTCTAATGGAGGAAACCCTCCCTTTGCTTAGGGAAAAGAAGTGAATGACCTCCGTTGTGTTGCCAATTTGTCATTCAGTCGTTTGATCTCGACGAGTGAAGATCATAGGCTACTTAGAATGGCTAATAAGACAGACCACAGCGAAGCCGCCCTCTAATGGAGGAAACCCTCCCTTTGCTTAGGGAAAAGAAGTGAATCACCTCCGTTGTGTAGCCAATTTGTCATTCAGTCGTTTGATCTCGACGAGTGAAGATCATAGGCTACTTAGAATGGCTAATAAGACAGACCACAGCGAAGCCGCCCTCTAACGGAAGAAACCCTCCCTTTGCTTACGGAAAAGAAGTGAATGACCTCAGCTGTGTTGCCAATTTGTCATTTAGTCGTTTGATCTTAACGAGTGAAGATCATAGGCTACTTAGAGTGGCTAATAAGACAGACCACAGCGAAGCCGCCCTCTAACGGAGGAAACCCTCCCTTTGCTTACGGAAAAGAAGTGAATGACCTCAGCTGTGTTGCCAATTTGTCATTCAGTCGTTTGATCTTAACGAGTGAAGATCATAGGCTACTTAGAGTGGCTAATAAGACAGACCACAGCGAAGCCGCCCTCTAATGGAGGAAACCCTCCCTTTGCTTAGGGAAAAGAAGTGAATGACCTCAGCTGTGTTGCCAATTTGTCATTCAGTCGCTTGATCTTAACGAGTGAAGATCATAGGCTACTTAGAGTGGCTAATAAGACAGACCACAGCGAAGCCGCCCTCTAATGGAGGAAACCCTCCCTTTGCTTAGGGAAAAGAAGTGAATGACCTCCGTTGTGTTGCCAACTTGTCATTCAGTCGTTTGATCTCGACGAGTGAAGATCATAGGCTACTTAGAGTGGCTAATAAGACAGACCACAGCGAAGCCGCCCTCTAACGGAGGAAACCCTCCCTTTGCTTAGGGAAAAGAAGTGAATGACCTCAGCTGTGTTGCCAATTTGTCATTCAGTCGCTTGATCTTAACGAGTGAAGATCATAGGCTACTTAGAGTGGCTAATAAGACAGACCACAGCGAAGCCGCCCTCTAATGGAGGAAACCCTCCCTTTGCTTAGGGAAAAGAAGTGAATGACCTCAGCTGTGTTGCCAATTTGTCATTCAGTCGTTTGATCTTGACGAGTGAAGATCGTAGGCTACTTAGAGTGGCTAATAAGACAGACCACAGCGAAGCCGCCCTCTAATGGAGGAAACCCTCCCTTTGCTTAGGGAAAAGAAGTGAATGACCTCCGTTGTGTTGCCAATTTGTCATTCAGTCGTTTGGTCTCGACGAGTGAAGATCATAGGCTACTTAGAATGGCTAATAAGACAGACCACAGCGAAGCCGCCCTCTAACGGAGGAAGCCCTCCCTTTGCTTACGGAAAAGAAGTGAATGACCTCCGTTGTGTTGCCAATTTGTCATTCAGTCGTTTGATCTCGACGAGTGAAGATCATAGGCTACTTAGAGTGGCTAATAAGACAGACCACAGCGAAGCCGCCCTCTAATGGAGGAAACCCTCCCTTTGCTTAAGGAAAAGAAGTGAATGACCTCAGCTGTGTTGTCAATTTGTCATTCAGTCGTTTGGTCTTGACGAGTGAAGATCGTAGGCTACTTAGAGTGGCTAATAAGACAGACCACAGCGAAGCCGCCCTCTAACGGAGGAAACCCTCCCTTTGCTTACGGAAAAGAAGTGAATGACCTCCGTTGTGTTGCCAATTTGTCATTCAGTCGTTTGATCTCGACGAGTGAAGATCATAGGCTACTTAGAATTGCTAATAAGACAGACCACAGCGAAGCCGCCCTCTAACGGAGGAAACCCTCCCTTTGCTTACGGAAAAGAAGTGAATGACCTCCGTTGTGTTGCCAATTTGTCATTCAGTCGTTTGATCTCGACGAGTGAAGATCATAGGCTACTTAGAATGGCTAATAAGACAGACCACAGCGAAGCCGCCCTCTAACGGAGGAAACCCTCCCTTTGCTTACGGAAAAGAAGTGAATGACCTCCGTTGTGTTGCCAATTTGTCATTCAGTCGTTTGATCTCGACGAGTGAAGATCATAGGCTACTTAGAGTGGCTAATAAGACAGACCACAGCGAAGCCGCCCTCTAATGGAGGAAACCCTCCCTTTGCTTAGGGAAAAGAAGTGAATGACCTCCGTTGTGTTGCCAATTTGTCATTCAGTCGTTTGATCTCGACGAGTGAAGATCATAGGCTACTTAGAATGGCTAATAAGACAGACCACAGCGAAGCCGCCCTCTAATGGAGGAAACCCTCCCTTTGCTTAGGGAAAAGAAGTGAATGACCTCCGTTGTGTTGCCAATTTGTCATTCAGTCGTTTGATCTCGACGAGTGAAGATCATAGGCTACTTAGAATGGCTAATAAGACAGACCACAGCGAAGCCGCCCTCTAACGGAGGAAACCCTCCCTTTGCTTACGGAAAAGAAGTGAATGACCTCCGTTGTGTTGCCAATTTGTCATTCAGTCGTTTGATCTCGACGAGTGAAGATCATAGGCTACTTAGAATGGCTAATAAGACAGACCACAGCGAAGCCGCCCTCTAACGGAAGAAACCCTCCCTTTGCTTACGGAAAAGAAGTGAATGACCTCCGTTGTGTTGCCAATTTGTCATTCAGTCGTTTGATCTCGACGAGTGAAGATCATAGGCTACTTAGAGTGGCTAATAAGACAGACCACAGCGAAGCCGCCCTCTAATGGAGGAAACCCTCCCTTTGCTTAGGGAAAAGAAGTGAATGACCTCCGTTGTGTTGCCAATTTGTCATTCAGTCGTTTGATCTCGACGAGTGAAGATCATAGGCTACTTAGAGTGGCTAATAAGACAGACCACAGCGAAGCCGCCCTCTAATGGAGGAAACCCTCCCTTTGCTTAGGGAAAAGAAGTGAATGACCTCCGTTGTGTTGCCAATTTGTCATTCAGTCGTTTGATCTCGACGAGTGAAGATCATAGGCTACTTAGAATGGCTAATAAGACAGACCACAGCGAAGCCGCCCTCTAACGGAGGAAATCCTCCCTTTGCTTACGGAAAAGAAGTGAATGACCTCAGCTGTGTTGCCAATTTGTCATTCAGTCGTTTGATCTTAACGAGTGAAGATCATAGGCTACTTAGAGTGGCTAATAAGACAGACCACAGCGAATCCGCCCTCTAACGGAGGAAACCCTCCCTTTGCTTACGGAAAAGAAGTGAATGACCTCCGTTGTGTTGCCAATTTGTCATTCAGTCGTTTGATCTCGACGAGTGAAGATCATAGGCTACTTAGAGTGGCTAATAAGACAGACCACAGCGAAGCCGCCCTCTAACGGAGGAAACCCTCCCTTTGCTTAGGGAAAAGAAGTGAATGACCTCAGCTGTGTTGCCAATTTGTCATTCAGTCGCTTGATCTTAACGAGTGAAGATCATAGGCTACTTAGAGTGGCTAATAAGACAGACCACAGCGAAGCCGCCCTCTAATGGAGGAAACCCTCCCTTTGCTTAGGGAAAAGAAGTGAATGACCTCAGCTGTTTTGCCAATTTGTCATTCAGTCGCTTGATCTTAACGAGTGAAGATCATAGGCTACTTAGAGTGGCTAATAAGACAGACCACAGCGAAGCCGCCCTCTAATGGAGGAAACCCTCCCTTTGCTTAGGGAAAAGAAGTGAATGACCTCCGTTGTGTTGCCAACTTGTCATTCAGTCGTTTGATCTCGACGAGTGAAGATCATAGGCTACTTAGAGTGGCTAATAAGACAGACCACAGCGAAGCCGCCCTCTAACGGAGGAAACCCTCCCTTTGCTTAGGGAAAAGAAGTGAATGACCTCAGCTGTGTTGCCAATTTGTCATTCAGTCGCTTGATCTTAACGAGTGAAGATCATAGGCTACTTAGAGTGGCTAATAAGACAGACCACAGCGAAGCCGCCCTCTAATGGAGGAAACCCTCCCTTTGCTTAGGGAAAAGAAGTGAATGACCTCAGCTGTGTTGCCAATTTGTCATTCAGTCGCTTGATCTTAACGAGTGAAGATCATAGGCTACTTAGAATGGCTAATAAGACAGACCACAGCGAAGCCGCCCTCTAACGGAGGAAACCCTCCCTTTGCTTACGGAAAAGAAGTGAATGACCTCCGTTGTGTTGCCAATTTGTCATTCAGTCGTTTGATCTCGACGAGTGAAGATCATAGGCTACTTAGAATGGCTAATAAGACAGACCACAGCGAAGCCGCCCTCTAACGGAGGAAACCCTCCCTTTGCTTACGGAAAAGAAGTGAATGACCTCCGTTGTGTTGCCAATTTGTCATTCAGTCGTTTGATCTCGACGAGTGAAGATCATAGGCTACTTAGAGTGGCTAATAAGACAGACCACAGCGAAGCCGCCCTCTAATGGAGGAAACCCTCCCTTTGCTTAGGGAAAAGAAGTGAATGACCTCAGCTGTGTTGCCAATTTGTCATTCAGTCGTTTGATCTTAACGAGTGAAGATCATAGGCTAGGCTACTTAGAGTGGCTAATAAGACAGACCACAGCGAAGCCGCCCTCTAACGGAGGAAACCCTCCCTTTGCTTACGGAAAAGAAGTAAATGACCTCAGCTGTGTTGTCAATTTGTCATTCAGTCGTTTGGTCTTGACGAGTGAAGATCGTAGGCTATTTAGTATAGCTAACAAGACGGAGCACAACGAAGTCCGTGAAATAATTCATTGTGGCAACGCTACCGCATCCAACTATTGATAGATCTCGGCTGCTGCAACTTGTCACTCCTTTTTCGAGGGAGGTACGGGAAATCACATATCGGCAGCAGAGCCAGTAGGGGCATAGCTGAGATAGAAAGGCTCCATTGAGTCATATTCCAGATCCTTTCAGGTTTTGGGTCATCCTATCCGTGTTTCTGAGTGTTTAATAAACAAAACGTCCCTTGAAGAAAAGAAAAATAAACACACTGCTGAACAAGACTGCACTTATTTAATATAAAAACACATTTACACGTGACGTTTCGATTTTCTAGAGTGTACGTCTGATGAGGATCTTGGCTAGAAGATCGAAACGTCACGTATAAATGTGTTTTTTATATTAAATAAGTGCAGTCTTGTTCAGCAGTTTGTTTATTTTTGTGATATTATTTGCAAGACGTATGACTATGATTGTGTGTCAGTTTGAAGAAAAGGCGCATTCGTAGCAGATAAAACAAGTTCAAACTATATTGGACCTAGCCGATATATTGTGTAGCATGAATAGGCTTGGATATGGTTAGTTAAACACCTAAGTGCGTACAGCAGATCACTGGAACAGTGACGAGATTCTTCGACACTGAAAATATAGAAAAAAGCAGTCGTCTCTCTCTGTTTCCTTTTCATTGTTCATTTGATATTTATTTAAAACAAGAAACCACGTAGGCTAGAAACAGCTCCATATGGTCCACGAGCGAGTAGGCCTACTAGTTCAGCTTTTTTATAAAGTGACGAGGATGATACATTTTTTTCGTAGTCAATATTGTTTTCCTGCTGTATTTTTGTCAAGGAATTTATTTGTCAGCAAATATTAATGCATGTATTTTGCTGTAATTTGCAAGGACTGTTTAAAATATCAAGGTTTCAAATTCGTTTTTTCCAATTCATTGTGAAGTTTTTGATGCTTTACTTACCATGTTTATTAAGCTTGTAATGAACCGATCAACTGTTTTGGATTTACGAAAATTCATTATTTTCATGGCTGTCTACCTATAGATAATAATAATAATAATAATAATAATAATAATAATAATAATAATAATAATAATTATAATAATAATAATAATAATAATAATAATAATAATAATAATAATAATAATAATAATAATAATAATAATAGATTCACAAAAGAAATCCAAAAAATACGAAAGTAATTCAAAATTCCATTCATAATGAATGGACTTGTGAAGTACTTTTGTATTTATTGGGCTCCTTTTATGAATCTATAATTGCTCGTTATAATACAGAAAATGCGATACAAATTTTACAAATTGCAGTACAAATCGTATCGCAATTTGCTACACAAAATGTGATTTAAAAAAAAAAAAGCTGATAGAAAATTACTTAGGGTCTATACTTTAGTGGTTGATGCTATTTGTTAAATAATTATCTACCATTAGTATAAATAGTGAAAAATGTATTTACTCTTTCTTGTATTTTTTTATCTTTTATACATTTTTCAGTTTTTGGGGTAGGCCCGTGCCTCCCCGGCTTAGCCGCTAGAGCCGCCACTGGTCCTTATATTTATATTTCTGTTTTCTTTTAGTCTCACCCCTTCTAAAATGGTTCCATGTCAGGCCAAAGTAATCCATGAGAAATATTATCTCAATTGTATATTAAATGGTGCCCCAAGCGACCTCAAATTTTGAATGCATTCACAATATACAACATGAGGCAAATGTACCTGATATGTTTGGAAGGATTATAAGGAGTGACGTCTTATCTTGGTTAGGGGTAATGAAGATAAAATCGCATCTATTACTGTATAGTTCATCATAGTGGCCATCTTGGATTCTGTTATATATATATATATATATATATATATATATATATATATATATATATATGTAAGTATATAAAAGTGAACATGTGACATAGATTTCGGGTAGTTTTTCACAAATCATATTTTGGTTTGCAGAAATATTCGTACATTTCTACAGTAATAGTTTGTATTGTGATGACTTATGTAAAAATTAAACTGTATTGTTTAAATTTGATTATTTCGAAATGGATAAGGCTCATAGGATCTATCTAATATGGACATGCTTTGGTGTCTATTTATCAAGACAAGCAAGATTTTAACCTATACACTGTACAGCTGACTGGAGGTTCGGAGAATTTTAGGAATTAGATTTCTCTGCTTTCGGCATATAAGGCCACGTATGAGGGATGACGTCATTGGGTGATCACACTATCCGAGTAAAGGGAAGGAAGAAAGCGACCTGGAACCCATGTTAGGCACCTTCCCGGCGTTTGCTTGGTGTGAATGAAGAAAACCCAGGAAAACCCCACTCAAGATAGCTTGCCTGAGAAAGCTTTTATATTTTTTCGATCGAGTGTCCTAACCGGAAATCGAACCCGGGACCGCTCGTCTGAAGACTCGGGTGTAATAATTCGTTGGAATAATTACAATTTACCCTACAAGTAAAAGACCAGCAGAAGGGACAAAATGTAGGGAAGTGTGACTTGCTTGTAGCCAAGATCGGTGCCGTGGCCTGTAATTCAGGTAATTTTGGAGACGAGAGAACGTGGTGGGGAACGGCTTCTACTATGTGGGTTAATCTTGCACTATAATATGTAGACTCGTTAACACCACCTGATTCAAGCCCCGGTGTAACCATTTTGTTTTCAGCAGACCATAAATCTTCCATTTAATTCTCTGGTAAGTTGTTTAGAAAAGGAACCTTTCTATCAAACCATCGGCTGACGGCACGGACACACACCCTCGCTTTCTCTCGACAATTTCCAGGCAATGGTTTGACCGCGTGGTTGTAGTAGAAATAATAATAATAATAATAATAATAATAATAATAATAATAATAATAATAATAATAATAATAATAATAATAATAATAATAATAATAATAATAATAATAATGTCGAAGAAAGGATATTGTTATATCTATCCGTATTCTCCAACGCCAATGGTCTCGTATTCAGACTGGAAGTTCTTCGAATATAAGGAGCCTACCATAATAGGGGCGCACCCATGAGGGTGGTCCACCGACTAAAGAGCTCTCTCTCCTTAAAACTTCCTTACTCGACAAACATTTCTATACTTTCTTAAGAAAACTATGGTTGTTGTGGTATATTACACTACATCTGTACACTTTCTTCTCTTATTAAAACAAATTTAGTTTTCTTCTTTTCTTGCTGAGTGTCCCTATAGCCTACTTTAAAAATTACTTAGCGTTTTATCGGGTGTAGAAAAATACCAGTTCAATACTACATAGTGGTGGACCCCCTAACACAAATTTCTGGATGGACCCCCTAGCCTGCTTAATTTCGTAAATGTTGTCTTGGGAAACGATCGCTCCTAGCGGACGATCGGCTAGTGGCACATCTCGTCGGTATTTCTTGGACTGTCTTTCAGAGGACGGCTAGACCGCGATTATAGAAAGGGTAAGAATACTGTCGACGAAAGGAATGTAATATTGTCTCCTTTACTCTATTCATATGTTTGTATTAATCTTGATATTTTTTGTCGAGACATTTTTCTGGGTGTTATAATATTCTGGAGCTCTTTTTCCTGCTAGACCGTCCTGATTTGAAGCCCACGTTAATAGTAGATCCTGTTCTTCATAACCTTGGTATTGAACAAGACACACAAAACTATAAATTGCTAACTCATATTTCAATATGAAAATAATACATTTCTGTCCTTAATTTTCCTTCTTCAAATCACTCACCATTGGTCTATGAATTACATATCACCTCCTGCCCTCATTTTAGATACGTCAGTTTCTATGCTGAATTCACTAGCCTATATTAGAAAAGTATGCTTACAATGTTAATTCGAGTCATCTCGTCAAACAACCAAGTGCAGGAATAAAAAATTATAAGGAAATAAAATTTAAATTGATAAGATAAACCATTGACTCGTTGCTGAGCCAAGAAGAAGATAAAATAAACAGGTTGAAGAGAGACCTTCTTGTAAGAAAGAAAGATCTCTTTCCCGCCTCTACTTCCCCTGAGAAAAGTTTTTTTTTTTTTTTTTTTTTTTTTTTTTTAGCTCGGATAAGAAAACACGACAAGAGACTGAATCATAGGAACAATAACTCAATGTAGCAAAGTCGATTTGAATCAGCTGAGAGGAATGCACAAGTAGTTTGAGGAAAGCAAAATTAAAATATGAAGAGCAGTGGCGGATCTAGAAGGTAAAAACTGGGGGGAGCAGCCAGAACTCATACTATAATAGATATATCATGAGCTTGCTATAAACAACTTTCAAAAATATATAAATAATAGCTTAAATTATTTTTGTCACTCAAAAAACTGAGGGGGCCTAGGCGCCCCGGCTCTAGTTTAGATCCGCCACTGGTGAGGACGTTAATTATTGATATACTATTTGATTTTAAAAAATGTGCCCTGCACAAGGGTAGTATGTAATCACAATTTAATGTAACTTATCTCCTGTAAACAGTGGCGGGGGTTGGCATACTCTGGGAAAAAGGGTGAGAGTTTTCAAAGGACGAGACACTGTAAGAGGGTAGTGATGCCAACCTGAAACGTTATAAAATCCCATCTTGAGAGGCAGAAATTCCCATTTTGGTCTCGAATTTCCCGCCATCTACAAAATTTTCAGGATTTATAAAGTATGGAAAGTAAAGCTACTGTATGCCACTCACTTCCTTTAATATATCAGTGAATTTAGACCTTTTACCTTACTCAAACAGTTTATGAATAAGTAATTAAGGAAGAGAATTGAAAGTGTTGACGAAATTACATTTAGTTGTTAGAAATTAGTAGTATTTGCATCACGCATTAGTTCAGATTCCACATTAATCAGTAGGTCCCGTCTCATATAGCTTCGCTGCTGAAAGAGTCGTTAATCTCAAAATTAACTCAACCTTTTGATGGAACGTAACGAAACTAGAGAAGGCAAATTTCATTCTCCAGTAATTTCATGTGGAACATTTCGGAAGATGGTTGTTTCCCCTTTGGTATTTTTTTTTTTTTTTTTTTTTTTACGTAGATTCTCAAGTCACTATATAAATCTCTTCCATAGCTACTAGCATGCATCTTATACTAATAAAATTTGACAATTAGCACTAATTTCAAACTTATTGAAGATTCATTAGTTTACTTCCTGTCAATAGAGAGGTTTATTGGTGTCGGTAAAGTAAATGTCTGAAAAATCCCACATATGCTTCCAATTTCTACGAAAATTCCCTTTAGCCCATTTGGAGAAATTAATGTGAAAAAATCCCTCAAAATGGGATTTTTCCCACGGGTTGGCATCATTGCAAGAGAGCAGCACCAAACTATATCTCATTAAATGGTTGTCAGTAAACAATTAGAAGGCAATAACCAAATTATGTGGGTAGTTAATATTTATAGTTTGATGTGCTAAGTGTTTGTCCTGTAACTGAAAGAGGTGGAAGGGTAAATGAAAGATAGGAATGATAATGAAGAAATGGTAAAATGCATGTACACTTGCTTGTAAAACATACCGATCAACTTATCGGTACCAAATTTTAAATATAAGTTTCTATAAAATTCTTTAAAGTGTTCGAATATTCTTCCTATCCCCCTAAATAAGAACACTGCATTTTACTGAAGGGTGACAATTAAAAATTATGATTTTCCCTAAAGCCACTCCAACGATTTTGATTGTATTTGTACACATCAATAGTTTACATGTTTAGAAGTAAATGTAGAGAAAACTAAATACATGGAAGTTCATCGGAATCGTAATACGGCAAATGCGTTAAAATATCAAATAATACTTTTGATAAAGTGGATACTTTCAAATATCTAGGATCAATATTAACAGACGAAAATCATATTCACGAAGAAATTAAATGGCGACTAAAAGCAGGGGAATTCGTATTATTATTTAGCTCAAAATCTCTTGTCGTCGCGAATTCTGTAGAGAAATGTGAAGCTTAAGATATATAAAACGATAATTATGCGTGTTGTTCTGTATGGTTGCGAAACATGGTTGCTTACTCTGACGGAAGAGTATAGACTCAGAGTAAGCAACTGAGAACAAGATCCTGAGACGAATATTCGGACCCAAGAAGAACTGGAATGGTAAATTGGCGCAAATTTCATAACGAGGAACTACATAATTTATACAATTTACTAAACATTGTTGAGGTAATCAAGTCTAGGAAGGTCAGGTGGGCAGGTCATGTAGCCAGAAAGGAAGAAAGTAGAATCACTTTCAAATTCTTAACTGGAAGACCAATCGGAAAACGACCATTAGGAAGACCTAGGCGCAGACGAGAGGATAATATTAAGATGTATCTCGCAGAAATAGGAATACAAAGTAGAAACTGGATCCAGTTGGCTGAGGATAGAAGTCAGTGGAGAGCTTTTGTGAACAGGCATTGAACCTCCGGGTTCCATAGTCCATAGAGTTGGTTAGTTTGTTTGTTTGTATACATCAATAATTCATTAACTCTGTGGTACAAACGTGCACCTAGAATTTTTGTTGAGAGGGGTACAATAGTACAAGCCACGACGTCTATGTAGTATAGAACGGGTATTATTCTGCCTCCCCCTCCCCCTGAAAAGACGATAAGTAATAGTAAAATATTTCCGCCTATGTTTTGAGAAAAAAAGTAACAGAACTAGATTGTTTTTATAAGAGACAGAGTACAGATGTAGTGTAAGATGAAATTGTCATGCTTCATCAATCATTTCCCTGTTAACCCTACAATGCATAGTGGGACAGATATGGGCCATAGCGGTAAATGATCTGTTTTTTCCTACATAACTGTATGTAGTTTCTAATGCATGTTGGATGGACGTTCGAAGCTAGTTGTAATTCCACAGTTTCCACATAGATGGCACTATTAAGCGTACCAGTACTTCCGTTACTTATTTTTGTTTTCTCTTGCAAAATTATTTTTTTCACAGAAAATAAAAAAATCATGCATTGTAGGGTTAAGCAAGTATAATTTTATTGAGAAAGTGTACAAATGTATGTTGAGTTAGGAAGTTTTTGGGGTCCGGACCCGGTGGACCCCTCTGTGGATGCGCCACTGCTGTGTTATAAGACATTTCTCCCAGGAGAGGCATTTAATTCTTTGAACTGTTTTTTTTTTTTTCGGATTATTTTCTTTAAAAGGATTCTGACAATTTTGTTCAATTTCATAAATAAATGTTTCATTAATAAAGTAACAATTCGAAACATTAAATTTAAAACATTGTCCTGAAAAAGGGGGGGGGGGCATTTTACTCTTGAGGCCAAGAATTTGTGGTCGATCTTCTGAAAATCGACTCGGGCAATATTATTGATACTTTATTAATCACCTGACAATATGGCATAGCTAATTTGTTCTGAAAAATCCACAAGCAGTAGGTTACTCTTGGGATTAAATTTTTTTTTCGGACGAATTTCTTTTTTCTTAAAAAAAAAACAGGCGACTTTATTGATACTTCCCTAAATAAATGTTTCATTAGAAACCCTGTATAATATGGCATAACTCACCTGTGCTGAAAAATTCACAAATGCTTCTTTACTCTTGATGGTGAGTTTTTTATCGAAAGATTTTATCAAAAATTACTTGGGTGATTTTACTCATAATTCACGATTCTTAGGTGATTTTAGGCCTATAATATTCATTTAATTATTTCTTATGCAAATATTCATAAATAGTAGTTTCCTTTTGGGTTGAGTTCTTTTCGAAGTTTTCTGATAGCGTCTTATAGTTTTGTTCGTATTTGATAAATAAGTACTTCAATAATTAATAACTGTCGCATAAAGTGATTCGAGCGAGAAAGTTTAGTGTTGTGACCCATACCTTTTATGTTATTTATGTATTTTTTAAGTCGAGAATTTCAAGTGCGGACTGTGTTCCACAGACCCTTGCGGCTGCCTTAAATTATATTTTTTTCTTTCTTTCTTTTGAGATCAAAGTAAAAGAAATTAATCTTGTAGTGATGGTCATTGAAATATGTTTCGTTGTTGTTAGAACGTATCATTTACAACATAATGTCAAAGTTTTAATTATTATTATTATTATTACTATTTTTTGCCAGGGGAAAGGAGGAGAAAGGAACTCTCTATATAAATACAGTTTCACCTTTTTCGTTGGTATATTACAATATTGATTAAGATAGCCTATATCAAACTCAGGGATCAATTGCCACCCATAGCCTCAAATGATGCTCCTCTGTATCAGCGGCGCAAATCTGTCTTCAACATTGGAGGGGGAAGGGGTATGACGGTTAGCATAATTTTTTCCTTAAGCGATATTCAAAATATTTATGTAGTTGAAAACAATGTTATGGAGGATCAGGAGAGCAAAGTTGTCTTCAACATTGGGAGGCAGGCAGATTTGAGGCTCATTCTGGGGGGATATCAATTTAATCTCACTTTCCTCTGTGGCATTCGGACACAAAACAATACATTCCCCCCCAAAAAAAAACACATTTCAAATCGGATTATTGGGGGGGACAGTATCCCCCAATTCCAAGATTGGGGGACATATCCCCCTCATCTCCCCGGATTTGCGCCAGTGCTCTGTATACGCTGGTGCTAGACGTGTAACAAAGGTCTTTAAAATCGAAACTGTATGTGCTTTAAGAGCTACCCCGAAATAAACAGTAAATAAATGTTGTTCCTAGCCTTAACAGATAGAAAATTAAAACTTTTTGAACACTTGATCCAAAAGGTGTAACACCTTTCTTAGGGTAGCCATCGTAAGTAAGGTTTTCCCTTGATTTTCCTCATTTACACCAGACAAATAAGGGGATAGTACCTAACATACAAGTCCCAAGTCTGCTCCTTCCTTCCACTTCTCCGGCTACTGTACACGCCGAGGGACATCGCCTCAAAAAAAGTTTTTCAGTGTCCGTATTTATCTCACAGATAGCTCTCCATAATTTTGTATGGTAGTGTGATGGGGAGGGAGCGTGTAAGGGAAATTTTGTTGAGTCTAAAGTTTAACTGTTACGAGAGGGTGTTCCAGATGTATAACTCTGGGATTATATGCAAAATTTGGGGGTTGGGGGCATGGATACAGATCACTAGCAAAGGAATCACTGTTTTGTTTTCAGAATGAAGTTAAGAAACGTAACTGTTAAGTAGAAAAACTATTTTTAGGTACTTGATTTACTTCTTTCTACGTCCATTGTCAGTAATGGGGCTCTGCAGAACGAGAATAACAGTTTAACCCTCCTGTTACCGCAACTCACTACATTGACAAAATAACAAGTCCTTTGATACCGTAAGCCATTATATTGGTGTATGCAGAAGGCCCGATGTGACATGCGACTGGCCGGTTGGGAGACGGAATTAAACTAGAGTCCCTAGACAACAAAATACTTTTTACTTCATGTCTCTATGTACAATAGAAGCAATGCTATACGCTTTTGTTTTATACACTATAGACTACAAAAAATCATTTAAATGGCCCGCGGAATCGCGAAGCATACTGGGTGTTGGCGGCGCTATCAGGAGGGTTAAAGTGGGACTTCAACCATTGTAGTACGTTCAATGCTTTTCCGCGACATCGAATCCGATATGCGTGCACCAAGTACGCGCACTGTAATCATTAGATAACAAAGGAAGGCACTGAAAATAATGATTTAATATTAATGATTAGTTGAACATGCGCTGTCTATTCAGCGTATCGTTCTTTTATAAGGAATCATGAATCTCCTTTCCACTGTGTATATCTTCTTACACAAGAACAAGAGACTCACAAAGGAAGTGGATTGCTATAGAAACATAGAATTTAATGTATAGATGTTGCAGTGAGTTTGTAGCAAATCTATAGAAATGACATGATATCAAGTGAAAACATTTCTTTTTTTAATAAATCCATATCCGTCCGAGTACGCCTCATTGCAGCTCTTGAGGATGCCTTACAATTCAATTTAAGCAAAGCGCCTGCAATGTCCCTCAACCCGCTGTACTTGACTCTTTTACTGGTTGCCTAACAAAGATATTAACATCTTCGCCCTAGCTACAATATTAATCTTCTGGGCTCAAAACGGCTCCTAAAATGTTGAATAGAACAATAATGGCACAATCTTTTAAAAGTTGAATGAAAACTGACAGGTCTACACGGAATTTGAAACAGATCAGTGAAAACATCACGTTTCTAGAACTTGTGACTTCAGATATCGCATTATGGAAAAGAGTTGGCTACAAACATAGAATCTTCTCTTGACCATAGCATTTTAATGTGTAGACAAAGCACTTCCGATTTTAATATCGTCTGTTAAATACATAGATTTTAATTAATTACAAATATATTTTTAGAAAACCGTATAATTTTACTTTTCTTTCTTTCTTTTCAATTTGGCGAAATTTAGCGATTTTATTCACGAGTTCAGCAGAATTCTGAATAATCCTGAGAGAGAGAGAGAGAGAGAGAGAGAGAATTTCGCGTGTGTTGCGTGCATAATGGTAAACGTGTTGCATGAACAAAGCACGTGTTTGTTTCTTCCGCTTGACAGAACTGCTTTGCAGATTTATAGTATTTCAAAGCACAAAGAGGAATCTTCCTATGCTTATACTATAAGCAGTGGCTGGAAAGATATGAATAATAATGAACAGGAGAGAATACTATAAAAATAGCATGTACCCTGTAAGTGTGCAATAGATCTCAGGCAAGTTCGCCAGGAGACATGGGGGAGTGTTTTATGCAAACGTGGAAGGAAGAAGTTTACCTCCCAAATTACAAAAATCGCCCCAAAGATTTTGAAAATTAGGTGTATAGTACGTAGATGATAAAGCTGGTCTCCACCCTAAACTTTAGATCACTCCTTTCTCCCACCGAAGGGGGGGCGCGGTGGATCAGTGGTAGAGCGTTCACCTCGGGTGCTTGGGGTCCCTGGTTCGATCCCGCTCCGTGTGGACTTTGTGGTGACAAATACCGTGCTCGTGGGTTTTCTCGGGGTTCTCCCGTTTCCTCCCACTTTCTTCATTCCACCATTTTACTCATCTCTCATCATCACCGTCTCCTTTAGCCTAACCGGCATAACCGTGGGACATAAAACTTAAAGATTTCATTTCATTTTTTTCATCCCACCGAAGTCGAGAAGATACGATAAAGCACTATAAGCAGGCACAATGGCTCAATGATAAACGACCCTCACTTTTGCTGCTTGTTCCTGGTTCAATTGTAAGCACAGTGCCTCAGTGGCATAGCATTCACTTTGGGTTCTAAAGATTCTTATTTCGATCCAAGTTTATGTGAATATAAATTAAATCAGTGAAAAGTGAAATGAAATCTTTGAGTTCTACGTACCACGATTATGCCGAATAGGCTAAACGACACGGTAATGATGAGAAATTAACATAGTGGTGGAATGAAAAAGTAGAGGGAAACGGGAGAACTCCGGAAAAAGCCACACATACAGTGTTTGTTCACTACAAACTCCATGTGATGGGAGCTGGAATCGAACCAGGGACCCTATGAACCAGAGGTGAAGGCTCTACCACTGAGCCACCGCGGTAAATTGGATTAGTACCATTAATTTTATTGTCTGAAGGGGAAAATTAGAGTAGAATCACTTATCGGCAATAACTGGGACCGAAAGCTGTGCGAATAACGATTTTTGCGGATGATCATACAT
This sequence comes from Thermobia domestica, assembly GCF_964235325.1. Lineage (NCBI taxonomy): Eukaryota > Metazoa > Arthropoda > Insecta > Zygentoma > Lepismatidae > Thermobia > Thermobia domestica. Next base: position 25,630,146 of record NC_137458.1, read on the forward strand.
GTGTTTATTTTTTTAAAAGAGAGAAAAACTAAAGCACAGGTCTATTATATTTCTTAAAATATAGCCCTACCGTACTTTATATAAAGTACACACACAAGTCCTCGGTTATTCACACAAAGAAGCAATATTAAAAAGGATATATACAGTAGAAATGTTCCCTATACTGTACTGTTAGTTTCCGATAAGAATGCTAGGTTGACGAATTCAAAGCTGATTGGCAGCTGCTCCCATCCCTTTAACTCAATATTTTTGAAACCCTTTAGTAGTCAACATTCCTACTGGAGGGTTGCCAACACAATCAAGAAAACAATATTTAAAAAGTTGATAGAATTGAAGAAATTCTTAAATTTGTTCAAAACTCAATTAAATGTAGCACGCATTCATACGTACTTGTTTCTTTTCATTGTTCAGATATTTGACGTGCAGATAAACGAAATTCTACTGTACTGTAGATTAGTGATGCCCAAACTTGGGTACGAGTACTCTTAAGGATACTCGACAAATTATTCACAGATATACGCGTAATAATTCATAATGGCAGAAAAGATACTTTATTTAACCTCTGTTTTCAGTGTGAGCAATATGCGAGGCGCATCCAGAACGTAAGTTTTCCCCCTTTTTTTTTTCACAAAAACAAACACACCCTGAGGACACCATTTATTGGCAACAGGTACAGCAATGTTTCGGCTATTTTTCAACATAACAACCACCGGAATTGAGACACTTGTCGTATCGTGGGATCAACTTCTGAATCCCACTGTCGTAGAACTCTGCCGCGTGCGAATGGAACCAGCGTGTAACAGACGTCTGCAGCTCGTCGTCGTTGCCAAAACGCACATCGGATGACAAGAATTTCTTGAGGTGCAAGAAAACGTGGAAATCGCTGGAAGCAAGATCAGGACTGTAAGGTGGATAATCAAACACCTCCCAGCCAAATTCCGTTACAACAGCCGCTGCGCGCCGAGTCGTATGTGGATGAGCACTGTCATAGAGGAGCATAACACCGGCAGTAAGCATGCTACGCCTCTTGTTTTGAATGGCACGTCGGAAATTCTGCAGTGTTTCACAGTAGCGGTCAGCGTTCACTGTCTCACCTCTGGGTAGGAAGTCAATGAACAAAATGCCCCGCCTGTCCCAAAACACAGTGTAGATCATTTTCTGCACCGACAGCGCCTGTTTGAACTTCTTCCTCACCGGAGATCCACTATGCCGCCAATGCATTGCCTGCTGCTTGGTTTCCGGGGTGAATTGCGCAATCCACGTCTCATCACTCGTGACGATCCTGGCGAGGAAAGCATCTCCGTCATCGTGGTACCGGTGCAGAAATGTTAGGGCTGCTCTTGCACGTTTCATTTTGTATTCGAGTGTCAGGTTTTTCGGCACCCACCTGGCACACAAATTTTTGAACAACAGGCGCTTCGTGATAATCTCAAGCAACACGGATCGCGATATCTGCGGAAAATGGCTGCTTAGCTCCGTAATCGTGAAGTGACGGTTCTCTACGATGCGCTGCCGCACCAGCTCAACAAGTTCATCATTGATGAGGGACGGTTGGCCATTGCGCTCTTCATCATGGAAACTTAGACGACCTTCGGAAAACTGCTTACACCAGCGACGCACCATCTGCTTACACATGATGTTCTTATTCATACACCTCAGAGCTGACGATGAATGTCTATTGGCCCAATGCTTTGTGCATTCAGGAACTTGATAACCGACCGAACCTCGCATGCGGCGGGAGACGGAATACGAGCTTCCATTTCGGACCACTGCTGCCTCCCTACTGGCACCGAGCGGGAGCCGTCCGACTGGCATGATTGCTACGTCATAGGGCTGTTACGCACGCGCATTATACACGGTGCATTACGTTTCCTTTCACGGGGAAAAATTCGGGAAACTTATTTTCTGGAAGTTCCTCGTATAAAGCAAGAAATATGTTCAAAGTTTAAATTGAAATCAAGGAAGTATGGTGTATCCACAATGAAAACAACTTAAAATTTGCCTCGCGGGAGACAGTGGGTCAGTGGTAGAGCGTTTACCCCTAGTGTGTGGGGTCCCTGGTTCGATTCCTGGCCTGGGGCCGCGGTGACTCAGTGGTAGAGCGTTCACCTCTGGTGCATGGGGTCCCGGGTTCAAACCCTGCTCCCGCCAAGTGAACTTTGTGGTGGACAAACACCGTGTGCGTGGGTTTTCTCGGGGGTCTCCCGTTTCCTCCCACTTTCTTCATTCCACCATTTCATTCATTTCTCATAATCACTGTCTCCTTTAGCCTAACCGGCATAACCGTGGGACGTAAAACTCACAGATTTCATTTCATTTTTTCGATTCCTGGCTAGGTAAGTCTATGATGGATGAAATCGTGTCAATGAGCTTCCTCGGGGTTCTTCCGTTTTCTCCCACTTTACCTTCCCACCTTCTCTTCCATCATCATTCACTTGCTTTTATCATATTTCCCTTAGCTTAACAGGTATAATCCTGGGAGGTTAAACTCAAAGATTTTAATTTCATTTTCATTTTATAACTTGCCTAGCCATATATCCATTAATCATGGTACACATCAGTGGCGGATCTAGAAAGTAAAAACTGGAGGGCAAGTAGAATCGAGACTATGATAGGTACACCATGAGTTTACTATAACATTTAAATATATATATATATATATATATATATATATATATATATATATATATATATATATATATATATATATAACTTTAATTATTTTTGTTGCTTAAAAAAATGGGGACCGAGCTCTCCCGGCCTAGGGCTAGATCCGCCATTAGCACACATATATCCATTCCGGTTTCTAAAGCACTCATTAAGGCCTTTTTCTTGGGGAGGAATTATTATTGTAAGGATAATTAATAAATAATAAATATAAGTAATGTATTAACATTTCTCGCTTTCATTTCTTAGATTATACCATATCATGCAGCAGTTATAGTTGAAATATGTTCAAATTCTTAATAGGTGTTTTAGGGAAACTTAGTCTGAAGAATTCACCCTATCAGTATGAGAAATCTGGATTCAATCCCATACGCCCTTGTCAGGGAATCACGAATTTATAAAAGTACAGGTTCAATTCCGCAGTCCCTCGTCGGGCATAGAAAATTATGTCAGAAATTGAGGGTTCGATTCTTGGTATTGACCAACGGTAAGTAGCCACGACCGGCACAAAAGGTGCTGGTGGAAGGAAAAATAAGGAGGTCCATTCTCATCCAATGTCCCAACCAGTTTCTCTTCCTCCTCTTAATATCTAAAATTGTGTTTTTCTCCCCTTCCATTTCTAACAATCTCTCATTCGTTTTCCCCTCGACCCAGCTAATTTACTTTATTTTTTCCATACCCACATTTTGGAAGCTTCCAGTCGTGTCTCATCATTTTTGCGTAGTGTCATGTTTCTGATCCACACAGTACAATACTCTACACGAAGCATTTTATGAGTCTTTTTCTCAACTCTTTATTCAAAGTCCCACAAAATAGTATTTTCTTCCTGCTAAAGGCTTCTTTCGCCATTTTTATTCTTTGCTTTTACTTCACGTTCACTCCAGTAAACTACCATTATTTTGGGGGATAAAAAGAAAATTTAAAATCCTCTCTCAGGAATATAACAAATATTTTATGTTCGAAATAAAAGAAAGAAAAGAAGAAGAAAAGAACTAAAAAGAAGAGGAGTAGTCGACAATATGGCCTCTATGGGTTTATATTTAAATCAGCATGAATAGACAAACAAGCAATCAAAAGTAATTTTCTAGCGTAATTTGTCTAAATCCGTCGAAACAGAAATTCTATATATAATTACAGTAAACAGTATAGCCTATATACTTTCTTCTCTTCGATCCTCGCACGGAAATACGAATATCCTAGGAAAATCAATGTCGAAAGGTACAAAATATATATCACAGGTTGGCAACCATGGCATTACGCAAACTTCTGCGCGACACTACGGCTTCTGTTCTTGCTCATCGATATTTTTAACAGCGGGAAATTCCCGGTTTCAGCGTTCACGCGCAGACAGAATGAACGATTCTGACGGATACCTCAAGCTGACCTGAAGCTTCAAGATGCAGGCACGTGACTGTGATGAATGAAACATTTTTTCCGCTTCAAACAAAAACATTTAAAAGTCAGATGAGGGCAAGTTGAGGCACACATATTGTAATTAACCGTATAGCACATACTAATGGAAAATATGAAAGTCCATATTGGTAGATTACATTGTAATAATAATAATAATAATAATAATAATAATAATAATAATAATAATAATAATAATAATAATAATAATAATAATAATAATAATAATAATAATAATAATACAAATTTGCAGGAAATTTGCGTACCATTTATATGCAGAGTTTCTTTCTTTATTTCTTTTAAACTAGCTTTGTTTGTAATGGAACCACATTTCCTACTCAAGGGGGAGACGGTGACTCAGTGGAAGAACACTTACCTCTGGTACATGAGGTTTCCGGTTGGATCCTGGCAAAGTAACTTTTTGTGGTTAACGACATCGTGTCCGTGGGTTTTCTCGATATACTCCCATTTTCTCCCACTTTCTAATTCCACTAATTCTTTCATCATCATTCACTTGCTTTAATCAATGTCTCCCTTAGCCTCTCAAGTGCATAATCGAGTTATGTTGTGTTTGTATGGTATTTAACTTAACGCCTCTATTACAACAACAATTCTTCGTAAGGGGCAGATAAAATATCTATGTAAACAAACTGAACAACGAAAGAAAAGGTATCAGTCATTTTAAATTATTTTTCCATGTCTCGATTTCCCCTTTCCTGCTGACCACTGTTAGGGTTGATAACTCTAGAAAATAAAAAACCAGCACACCTTCAAAATTCCCTATGATATAGGCCTAAGTGTGAAGCATCTCTGTTTTGTTCGGACCCATCAATGGGAAGGAAATGTACTATCATGAACAAAAGTGCATTAGCACCTGTATTCTGCATATCCTTAGTACATTCACCAATAAGCTTAATAGATACATTGTGCTATAAATGAAAAACTGAAATCAGCATTGATAATTTTATTGTATTTACCAGTAGGCCTAACTGCCACTTCTTTAAAATTATCAAAACAGATGAACAAAAGTATATTAATCTTTATGTGACAATTTTGGATTTGGAAAATGAAATTTATTCTTTAAACTTATACTTCAACTACAGGAAATTCCTTTAAGAAGTTCTTTTTCACTCTCAATAAATGTATAAAAAATCCTTACAAGTAAATTTCAAATTTTCCCTGATACAATCCCAGTCATCTCTTTAAAATTATCTAAACAGTTGGACAAAATATATTAATCGTTTATAGATGGTGAAAATGACAGTTTAAGATTTACAGAATGTAAATTACTTTTTAAATCTATACTTCGAACTAGATACAAATTTAAAAAAAAACGGTCATAAAATAGGGTGACCAGATTTTTTTAAATTCAAAAGAGTATATCCAAAAAAATTGACAGTAAGTATGAAGACAAGATGAATTACAGTATTTTATCCAATGCGCATGCAAATGAGTTAAATACTTACAACAGTTTTACTCGCCATCATTCATACTTCTGCGACGATCTTGCTTTCTTGAATAAGATAATGTCATCCTTTATTGCCAGTCTGAACTCTTCATAGGTCATGCTTACATTGAATTTCACTTTCGTCACTTGTTCCAGTGTCGATACTGTAGTTGAGTTTTTTCCTCGCTCCGGTAAGTGTTAATAACACTGAAGAACCTCTCACAATTAACATTAGTGCCCGGTAAAGTAAACAAGAATTGCACCAGTGGCTCAATCACTTTTAAATTTGACCCAGCCCGCACTAAATTTTTGGACACTATTTTCAATTTGCCCATCATTGTCTCTCTTTTCTCTCCCCATTGTTCAAGGTGTTCTGTAACACATCTGGATATTGCACAGTAAGTGTCAAAAATATCATTATCACTGAATTCCAACGAACTGTCTACATGTTTTACCTGCTCATAGAAAAACGCAAACGACTCCTGAAATTCTTCATAGGTAACTGATGTGTCCAGTAGTAAATGTTTCACCTTGTTTACTTCTCCGAAAAAACGTTGTGACTGCATCTCTAGGTATGTTATCACTTCAAAGTAAAATCTTCTTAACACTAAGTAGGCATATTCCTCTTTTATATTCCCTTCTTTTACAAGTTTCGTAAGGAAATTTCTAGCAGAAAACGGAAAAAAAAGTTTTGTTCAATTATATCTCTGTATTTCCTCAGAAGTTCAAAATATTCAACAGAAACTTCAGTCGCTGTTATATCCTCCCTCTCAATTTTTGTAATTGTTTCAGTGAACAAGATTAGCTGAGCATGCAGGAAATACAGCCACAACTCACTTGTTTCGTCTCAAAAGAAATTGACTATAGCTATTGGAGCGTTTCATCACTCAAAAGGTACCCCTTAAGTAGTTCATACTGACGTATAATTTTTTCTACACACGCAAGCAGAGACATGAATCTCGTCTTTGAGTGATTCAAAAGACCTCCATAATGACAGCCAATGAACTCACAATATATTTTTTTTTTAATTTTTTGTCTTTACAGTAAAAATACTGAAATGGTTGTATATTTTAAAAACCAAATTTTCAACATCGATCTGTATTACTCTCGAACACGCTACAGAAATTCCATTGTGAAGGATATTAGCCCCACACCTGATAGGCAAAACCTTTTTCTTCAACCTGCACTCTAGTTCGTTATGCACGTTTCCTGTTGTTTTATTTTCTATGCTTCCAAAATTGACTGGTGCATTATCAGCTGCAAAATCGATGACTTTACTTTAGAAACAAAACTGACGTAATATACCCATTAATTCGTTCGACACAGTTTCCGAGGTTTCATTTGATATGCTATGAATTTTTAGAAGACATGTTTTTACATTAATATCAGTATCTAGTTCACAGTGCCCCACTAAAAGAGGCATGAGTTCGGTTACTTTACGATTGGAAGCATCACAAGCAACAACAACGAAAGGAGCCTTTTTAACACTATTACTTAAAATATTTTCTGACCACACTCCCAGCACATTTGTTAAGAAAGCCTAAGTTTTCGTTCTCGCACATGCACATTTTTTTATTCAGTGTTGATTTCAAAAGTTTGCTAGTGCAGTCCATGCTTCTAAAAGAGTGGTTATGTTTAACATTATGGTATGACCACACAAGTTCTAGTCAAATTAAATCTAGCTCTCCTGAAGATTCTGTGGTGAAAAAACTATCCAACTTACCTGTTTCGGAAGTTGATGAGCATTCAGTGTGCGACTTAGATTTTATATGCCGTTCTGTATCATATTTCAATTTATTTATTTATTTATTTATTTATTTATTTTTATAGAGAACTCCTTCTTACACACCGTGCACCATGCTTTGTAAACATAGTTACTGCGGGCCCTTTTAATGCAAGGATAGCTTATTTCAAACGCTTGATTATATTGACATTTTCCTCGCAACATTGTTAATAAAATAAATCCATCCAATCCTCGAATAACATAATGGATTGAGTGTACGTACGCACGTTAATTAGAATAATAATCACTGCGCGATTCCCACTACCAAGAATTGACTCACGTTGAAGGGAAAACAAAACTCCGTGCCATGAACTGTAGAAATACCAGATATAAATTCCGAAAATATAAATCATTCCAGGTACTCAATCAATTTAATTAAAAATTTAATAATTAAAACGTTGAAAGTTTGGATAAATCTATCACTATAATTTTACCGTCTTTACTATAGTTTTAGCACTAACTAATAAAAAACAGTTTAGTTATATTATTATTTTTTCTTTTGCAAAAATAAAATCTGGAAACCCTACAATGCAACGAGGACGAGAAACGCAGCACATTGCAGCGGGTCTGCTACTACGAAGTACTAAACAGTGTTGTCAACGTCCAGGTTTCCACAGGGAAAAAATGCTATTTTCAATGGGAAAATGCATTAAACGTTAAATGAAATTCAAAATTATACAAAAGAGTATAATTCGATATTTTTGGGAAGAAAAAAAGAGTATAGAGTATATGAACCTCGAAAAGAGTATAATACTCTTAAAAAGAGTATGTCTGGTCACCCTACATAAAGGGTCTGGTAAGAAGTTTGTACCGGCCATCGGCTTTAATGAAAATAACAGCAATATTTCCGGCCAGGCCGGTGAAAAACCGGCCAGTTGGCAACCCTACCCCCAGCCCGCAGCCGAATGTTATGAATTTAAAAATTAATACTATTGGAGTTCCGCCATTGATCTCAGCGACCGTAAAAACTATGAATTTGACAGTAATATCGATCATTTTCTACTACTTTTATATGTCCCGGTAAACGCCCTCAATGGGAATCCCTGGTCGAATTAAGAAAAAAAAGTTTAATCTTGGTCTGGGGCCTGGACCAAGTTATCCGTGACCAAAATTTGGTAACTATCGGTCAACTTGTCTGGTCCCGGTCGCACACAGTCACACAGACAGACACACAAAGTCTTTATTTTATTTATATTAGATTACAAATGTAGTTTGTTTTTGTTAATAGCTTGGTATCACCTTACTTGCTCTTCATGCTTCCTCCAGGTTTGGAACCATTGTTACGGATGAATTGACAAACTTACGTGCATTACGACTACAATGCTCAGATACTGTATAGTATTTCTAGTTCTGAAACAAGAGTTATTATTCCTTCATCATTACATATTTTTTCTTTCGCTCCCTTCTTTTCTTTCGAAAATACTTTTTATCATGTTATAACAATATAATATTAATATTTTTACCATGTTATTACCATATAACGGAGGAAAGAATATTTGAGTTGATGAGTTGATTTTGAGTTTAACGTCCCGTTCAGCAGCGAGGCTATATGAGACGGTGGACCTACTAATTAAAGTTTAATTCGAACCACATGAGCTCCCGCCGGGAATCGAACCGGGGTCTCCCACGCCATATTTGAAGATGAGTCAAAAACACTAGTCGAGATCTCATCCAACAGAGCAAAAGGATACAGGCGAGTGGAAATCCTTATGCGTAGTTTTTGAGAATATTAAAAAGAATGAATGTTTCGTAAATTTAAAAATTGATACTGTGCAATAACGAGAACACCTATTAAGAAGAAAGTAATATTAAAATAGATAATTCTTACAAGATTTTCATTGTGAAAGTAGTAAAAATGAAATGAAATGAAATCTTTCAGTTTAACGTCCCACGATTATGTCAATAAGGTTAAGGGAGGCGGATGATTGAGTTGAGTTGATTTTGAGTTTTACGTCCCGTTCAGCAGCGAGGCTATATGAGACATGGACCTACTGATTAACGTGGAATCCGAACCACATGAGCTCCCACCGGGAATCGAACCCGGGTCTCCCAAGGCGGATGATTAAAGCAAATGAATGATTATAAAAGAATCCGTGAAATGAGAATGTGGGAGGAAATGGGAGTACGCCTAGAAAACCTACGGACACGATATCCACTACAAACTTACTTAGACGGTTATCGAATCCGGGTCCCCATGCACGAGAGATAAGTGCTCTACCATTGAGCCATGCATTTTAAATCTAGTCAGACATCAACAGGACTTCATATGATTAATGAGGCATAGCGCAAAATTATAATATTGTTTTGAATCTATTTTTTGTTTATTTATAGTGCTCTTCCAAAGATGATACGTAGATGATCTATCAAGCTATAGATCACACAGTGCTGAACAAAATGTCATCGTTGAAAGTAATTTTTTACTCCTAGCTTTCGGCATAATTTCCCCGCCCCCCAAAAATCAAATTTTGGTTGGTTTTAAAAAAATATGTCGCTTGTTATTAGTAGTATTGATAGTTTCTTTATTACTTATTTATTAGGGTGACCAAAAATATTTTACTACGAAAAAGAGTATCGATGTAAATCAACAGAAAAATGGAAACACTGATATCTCGTTACCAGAGAGAGAGTGTGTTAAATAAAATCAGCGATAAAAGTAGATATATAGAAAATGACTTATAATAATAAGGCAGGAACTCAACTACTGTAGTCCCTTCGAACCTAGGACATTATACCAAACACACGCGCGCTAGAAATTGGACCAGGGACGGAAGTCGTATTTCAAAACTGGAATTCGATACATTTTAATTCAAGTATTTCCCTAATTTCTTCTGAATTCTCTGAATCAACGCAAAATAAAAAAAATAAAATAAAATAAAATAAAATAAAATAAAATAAAATAAAATAAAATAAAAATAAATAAAGACAGAAAGAAATAAATGGCTCCCGTCAATAATAAATAACACAACCACACACACAAAAATAAAAATTCTGTGCCCCGGATCCGATGTTATGGATTTAATGTATTTTGTTACACAGAATCCAAATTTCGAAACCCCAGGAAGATCAATCGTGTCAATTTTTTGTTATGGGCGAAAAACCTGAGCGATTTTGGGAAGAGATGACACACGTTTTTTGCCCAAAAAACAAAATTGACACTTTCAATCGTCCTAGGGTTTTGAAACTTGGATTTTGTGTACCAAAATACATCTAATCTATACCCTGAGGGCCGCTAAACAGAACTTTTATTTTATTTTATTATTATTATTATTATTATTATTATTATTATTATTATTATTATTATTTATTATTATTATTATTATTTTGCATAGCTGTATTCCATGTATCTTCCCTATCCAAATTCGCTCAAGGTTTTCGCCCATAACAAAAAAATTGACACTATCGATCTTCCTGGAGTTTCAAAATTTGGATTCTGTGGAACAAAATACATTGAATCCAAGGGCGCCCATGTTGTGGTTTCCAAGGAGGGGGGGGGCAAAATAAGCGACATTTCAAATATAGTTTCAAATTTTGCTGTAACTATTCTAAAACCACTATTGAGTTTTCGATATTCCGAAGTACAATTTCTTTTAGGGAGGGGCGAGTGCCCCACCTTGCCCCCCTTGATAGGCGGCGTTAATTGAATCCATACCTTGAGGTCCAGTGGACAGTATTTTTTTTGTGTGTGTGTGTCTGTGTGTGTGTGTGTGTGACTGTATAAATCAAACCCTGAAACCGATAACGAAAAATGAGCTACGTCTCGGTTTTAAAGAACCACAATAATATTAATAAAGTTCGCTGAATTTTCACCATTCTAAAACACCTCTAAAAGACTGATTGTGACACGCGGTACAGAATTATCAGTACAAGACATTTTTTCTATCTGTTTATAAGTCTTGTTTTAAAAGATCGCTTTCTGAACCCCGTTACTTTTGAATTTCGCTTTAGAATATTGAGATTTAAGAAATTAAAGCCTGCAACAGAAGCTGCTACTGAACGAAGTTCTTTTATACACTGGTTGAACTACAAATAAATTATTGTTGATAATTTTCTGCTGATCACTCAAGAAGAAAAGTATATTGTTTTAATTAATAAAACTCAAGAGACAAACATGGGAAAATGTTGGAATATATATATATATATATATATATATATATATATATATATATATATATATATATATATATATATATATATATATATATATATAATATATAGTGGTGGATCCAGGATATGATCAAGGGAAGGGCTAAACCATAGTTTGCCGTTTTATCTGTAAAGCAGGATTGAAGTCCATTTTATCCAGTGTAAACCTGAGCATCAAGGGAGAAGGGGGGTATAGCCTCTTAGTCCCCCTTGGATCCGCCCTTGTATAAGCTTATGAGTTGGGGAAAACGTATTTTTTGAATCATTTGCGGCACATTTGTTGTTTCTTCTTCTCACTCAATAATGGTTACGGGTTTCCGTTGTCCCTTCTGTGTCCGGTGTCCCGGATTTTCATTTCTGAAATTTGGCAACTCTAATTATGCAACAACCAATATAATATTCTGGAGTTGTAAAGAGTATGACATCCAATATATTCATGATTTAGTTTTGGTTCACATTGGAGATACTACTGTGCCATGATGTGCCATCAGTTTGTAGCTCAAAACAATCTCTAAATACTCATGAAATGAATATAACAATTGGGGATGAAACTAATGCCCAATACGGTACTTAACTGTAAAAGTTATGGTTGAATTTAAATAAAATTCAATTTTTTTAATTTTATAAGAATGACTAGTTGAGGGAAAGGTGAGAGAGAGAGAGAGAAAGGTTTAAACCATGAAACAAAGGATGAGCACTATAGCCTGATAATTCCAGCGAGACTAGTGTCGTCCTGGTCATCTAGGATGATGAATGGTTTTCCGTTGAAGAGCCTGGATACACTGAAGTCAGCCAACAATTAGATCCCAATCCCGTTCAGCTGTTAGGGGGCGTCGAGTTCTCTCTTCACGATGTTCTCCTTCATTTCCACTCCACTAGTCAGGTATCCAACTCAAGATAATCTGTGGCGATGAATCTACAGAATGGTATTTCTAAGACATGGAGTTGGTCGTTCTCCAATGGTGTGTTGTGCTTCTTACTACGATCCTGTAACTTTCCAAACCTTGTGGCAAATACCCCGCGTGGACGTGTCTTCTGGTTGTTTTGTCTAACAGAAAAGCGATGAGTCTTACATTCAACCAACTAGGAAGCATCAGCCTAGGCGGAAGGGAATGCGGAAAAGCAGAAAGGGAACTAGTCATGTTTATTAGCAATTTCAGCAATAACCATTGAGAAATACATGCTTATCCAAGCCGTCTACAAATGTACATCATAAATAGAAGTTTTCTTTCGTTGAAATTTAAGAGTTCATGATTCTGTTGTAGATAAACGTAATTTAATAAAATAATGAAATTGAATTTAGCAAATTAAATCAAGAGTTCACAGAATTATCTTATAGCCACTTCACAGTTGCTTTACACTACAATAGATTCAAAAACTGATTCAATGTGAAAACATCTTATACTAAAAGATCAATAATGTAAGGAATAATGACTGTGCTTGTATAAGCTAAAAACAAAGCTTTTTTAAAACGCACTAGAAAGGAGAAAAATAATTGTTTTTGTAGGGTAAAGTGAAGAAATTGCAGTAAAACTAAAATCACTGGACTCGATTTATTGTTTGAACATCCCTAACTTGAATCTAAACATTAGCTGTCAATATCTTCGGAAGAGTCCAATGTTTTTAGTCTTACAGTCATTTCTTCATTTTTCCCTATCAAAACATTTATTTGCTTCTTTCTAATGCATTTTATAAAAGGGTTGTTTTCGAAGGTATTTTCATTTATTTACTTATGTATTTCTTCCATGCAGAAACTATAATATCGATCGTGGCATCTCGTATTATTACAGGTGCATCGATCTTTATGGACGTGGCCTTTCCCGCTTGTCTAGTAGTACCTAGCGCAAATCTCAAGTTTAAATCTCGATGATAGAGCATTAAAATTTGAACGTATTACGGTGTTTCGTTTTTACACCTTAAACCATAAATCCACGCTTTGTACAATCTTACTCAAAAGTAAGGGTGCTTACAGGCAGATTTTATGTCGCAGATTGGGCCCAAGAGAAGAATTGAGAGGACATAATGTTTCAATTTGGGGGGGGGGCTAGAACGGTAATTTCGGGGAGCATAATGGTAAATTTGAGAGAAAGAATGGTAAATTTGAGAAGAATGATAAATTTGGGGGTTAGAATGGTAAATTTCAGGTTTGGAAGGAAGAATGTAATTTTGGGAGGAAGAATGGTAAATTTGGGAGGGAAAGTTGTATATTTGGAAGGAAGAATGATAATTTTGGAAGGAAGAATGAAAACTTGGAGGGAAGAATGATAATTTTGGAAGGAAGAATGGCAAATTTGAAAGAAACAATGATAATTGTGGAAGAAAGAATGGTGAACTTGGAGGGAAGAACGATAATTTTGGAACAAAGAATGGTAAATGTGAAAGAAACAGTGATAATTTTGAAGGGAAGAATGATAAATTTGGGAGGGAGAATTATACATTTGGGAGGTAAAATGGTAAATTTGGAAGCATTAATGGTAAATTCGGGAGGAAGAATGGTAAATCTGAGAGAAAGAATGGTAATTTTGGGTGGAAGAATGGTAATTGTAGGAGGAAGAATTGTAAATTTGAAAGATAGAATGATAATTTTGGAAAGAATAATGGTAAATTTGGAAGGAAGAATGGTAATTTTGGGAGAGAGAATAGTAAATTTGGAAGGAAGAATGATAAACTTGGAAGGAAGAATAATACATTTGGAAGGAAGAATCATAATTTTGGGAAAGAGAATAGCAAATTTGGAAGGAAGAACGGTAAATTTAGCAGGGAGAACATTAAATTTGGGTGAGAATGGTATATTTGAAGGGTTTCTCCGAAGTCTTTGAGGGGGATGGACACCCTTGCTGAAAACGAACGATAAACTTCAATAAGCAAGTAAAAGAATGTATTATGAACATTTTGAAGATTAGGTCACATGATGTAAATTCCACGCCTCTTCCACCACTCGGTAGTCGTTTCTTTGATAAATATTCTACATTACAATCGTTGATAGTAGATCCAGACCCGTTACCAGAACATTGAAAGAGAAGGACTAAGAAAACTCTTTTCTGGGATGGGTTGAGTTCACCTTATATTTTGGGCTCCTTACTGTTCGAGTAATCATTAACCTACGAATGGTATATCTGTGAAACCAACGGCTACACATTGATGCTTTTGGTTATCTGTCATCATTATCTTTCATCGACAGGTTGTCTGCTGCTCCTTTTCCTCTTCGTTTGATTTGTTCGTATAAGAATAACAAATTGTCATGTCAAACAGCATTCAGTTGAAAATAGCTGGCATAGAGAAATGGGACGTAAAACCGAAAACTAGTTTAAATATTAACTGGTGCTGTAACTGCATCTCACTGTATGACATCTTGAAGAATGAAATAGACAAATAATATGGTATTTAAAGTTTCATATCAATATACAGGGTGTTTCAGAACAACAGCAACAACGTTTAGGAGGTGATTTCTGACATCAAGATAAGACAAAAGTATAGACCAACCAGTGTGAACAAATGCTTCCTTTCGGAGATATCGGCTGCCGAAAACATGTAGAAATGAACTTTAACTGTCCATAGCTCCAAGACTATGGGACCTACTGTAGTAGGGTCAAGACTTCACTAAGAAACTAATATGTGCGCTATCCAAATATACATGTTTCAGAATCCTGCGGTACTTCCGCACCAATTTTTATAGAGGGAGTTTGGCTACGAGCATATGATTTGAAGTACTCACCAACTACCTCTGTAAAAGTTGTTGAGAAAGTACTGCAGGATTCTGAAACATGGATATTTGGTTAGGGCACATATTAGTTCCCCAGTGAAGTCTTGACCCGATTACTGTAGTTCCCGTAGTATTGGGGCTATGGACCTTTAAAGTTCATTTTTCCATGTTTTCGGCAGCCTATAACTCCGAAATGACGGATTTATGCACCCAGGTTGGTCTATACATTTTGTCTTATCTTAGTGTCAGTAATCACATCCGAAACGTTGTCGGTGTTGTTTTGAAACACGCTGTATTGTTTCAGTTAGATTAGTTAAAGCTTCTAATTCGCTACGATAACGCTTATGACTTCACGAACTTCCATTCCTATGTAACTTCATGACACTTTTAGGCCTTCACTTAATGCCATTCAATAATTTCCTCAAACTCACACCTTCACAATTGAGGAAAAATTAAATCTTTGACTTTAACATCCTACGATTATGCTCTCGAGGCTAAGGGGGACAATGATTAAATCAAGTGAATGTTGATGGAAAAATCGGTGGAATGAGAAAGTGGGAAGAAATGGGAATACACCGGAAAAGACCCACGGGCAGCACGTTGTTCACCATACAAGCCGAGAATCGAAACAGGATTCCCACTCACTAGAGGTAAGCACCCTACCATTGAGTCACGGTGCCCCCTTTCATACTTGAGGAGTTAGCTCTAATAGAGGCATATATCGTTATATACTGGGGTTGTCATTCGTCCCCGAAAATCCGGGACCGTTACGAAGTCGAAATCTGCGTCCCGGTATCTCTAAAATATTTCTCGTTACCTTTTAATGCCCCGCGTTTCAGCGAAGAAGAAAGGAAGGCAATATTATAGTTAGCTCTTCTCACAGGATTAGGTATATAATTATTCTCTATGTCAATTCAAAAGTTAAAAAAAAACTTGAATACAGAAAACATGGATTTAATTAAGTTCAGGGTTTAACTACTTTCACATAGAACGAAGCATTCGTGCAAATTATTGAGTTGTTAGTTTGTTAAAAGGGGTCGCTGTGGCTCAGTGGTAGAGCGTTGACTTCTGGTGCTTGGGGTCCCGGATTCGATCCCAACCCCCGCCAAGTGAACTTTGTGGTGGACAAACACCGTGCTCGTGGGTTTTCTCGGGGTTCTCCCACTTTCTTCATTCCACCATTTCACTCATCTCTCATCATCACCGTCTCCTTTAGCCTAACCGGCATAAACGTGGGACGTAAAACTCAAAGATTTCATTTCATTTCATTTTTTTTAGTTTGTTAAAAATAACAGAAATAAAATAAAAATTCAACGAAAGAAGTTTTTGGAAGATAACAAAAGCGCCAGAATATAATCTATTGCTGTTGAAATAACCGTTCTTAGAAAAAGGATACAACACGATCAGTCAAAATGTGTGAAAGGAAACACCATACCTCGAATAAGCTAAAGCAGACTCTGAAAGCCACGAAACATAACAGATCCTAAGAAATTAAAAAAAAAAGAACTATTTTGCTTACCTGGGGGAGGGGTAAGCCAATTATCTGCTTACGTTTCCTTATCTAGAGAGGAGAAGGTCTAAATGACTAAAAATGTGATTACATAATATTTGAACAACTATCTCATTGAAGAAAATAAATATAGTATATACTTACAACTTCTTTTCATTTTAAGCATTTCAAAGATTCTCGTAATCTAGTAGCGTCCCGGATTTTCATTTTGGAAATATAATAATCCTATTATATACTCCTTTTATGAAGAACACTTTAAAACCCCGCCGTGACCCAAGTAGCAAGAAAGCTTTCGGCCAGTTGGCGGTTGCTTGGCTTTTGGCTTTCTACGCTTGCACTTGAAAAGCATGCTTTCATACAATCTGCCTTTTGTTGTACTTGCAAACGATACTTTAGATTCTTCGCAGAGCGTCATAGCATCACTGGCCGTTCACTGGCTGTTGACTTGCCGCAAGCGTAAAGCGCTTGCATCAAGCTTGAATGAAACACTGAATGCAATGTTGTCTCTATGTAACTTCGTTACTGGAATTCAGCTTGCGGCATGCTTGCATGCTTTCCAATCAAGTCGGATGCAAGCTTGCCGATTTCCAATGCAAGTTTACAGCAAGCGGTTTGGAAGTTGTCTCTGCTACTAGGGGATATTCTGTGCTTCTATGCGTAAAATCTTTGAAATATTTTAAATTTTGAGTCTTGTAGCCCTGTTTGTTTGAACTAATGAAAAAGGGTAAGATCGTTCATGGATTTTAAAATTCCATTTTTTGAGTGTGTATATATGATTTCATTTCAGGACGTAAATAATATGTGTGTTTTACGTAGGAGATTAGATTTACTAGTTTAGAACCAAAATTAAATGTTACCAGACTTACTGCAAAAAGAAAACCGTAAACAAGATTGAATGGACGGAAAGTAAAAAAACAAAAAGCGGAAATATAGGACATGCTTACAGCTCTACCAGTAAGTTGGTTGTTGCAAAGATCTAACAGTCAAAGAGTTTTTGAAATAATGATGGAACAATGTGACAGAACAACAATAGCATTCTTTGCACTGCAGAAGATATGAAACTTCCACCGATGGAGCTCAAAATTCTTAGGTGACAAACTGTAACAAGTGAATATCTTAACACAACTACAATGAATCCAAAAAGAATCAATAGCACATTTGGTATTATAGATTAAAGGTAGATTTTTCCGAGACAAATGTATGTCAAAAATTCCGTTTAACGCTGTTTGAAGTCAGCATAAAGAGGATTCAAGTCATTCAAAAAATTAACTTTAAAGTTATTTCAAATTAGCATGTAGAGCATTCAAGTTATTCAAAAATTCATTGCAATGTTATTTCAAATCAGAATGATTTGATCTTTTGTTTAATGTCCCTTTCAGCAGAGAGGCGTGGACCTAAAGCTTAATGTGGGATCCGAATCACATTGAGTTACGCTGGGAATCGAACCCAGGTCTCCCATGCCAAAGACGTGTACGCTAATCGCTTAGAAACGAACAAGCTTCAAATCTGACGAAAAGATTTCAAGACATTCAAACAAATGATTTTAAGCTAATTTCAAGTCAACATGAAGAGGATTAAAGCCGTTAAAAATAAAACACTATGCAGGGATAGTTTTGAAGAAAGGATGGGAAAACACACGAACAAATCTAGTAAACTAGATACCTCGTTATGGAATCTTACTTTACTGCACCTGCAACCAATACCTCACACAAATTCTACATTTTGTTTTGGTTTCAGATGTTCTACGTAAGAAGGGAATATAATATACTTGCAAAAATCCACCGTTAATCCATACGTATTACATGTTTAGAGAAAATAATATTTATTTTCTTAACTAATAATCATATGCAACCTTTAAAACTGATTTCTCGAAAGATGGCATTTTGTATGCACTGTATATGTGTCGTTTTTGGAGCTAACTCACGCTGCTTTTTAGTCCAACACAAAAACCATCATATGTATATCTTTAGCTTTTTCGCGATTTTGGACAGCTCTAGCTCTAAAACTATGTACTTTTCGCAATCGGTCCGTATGATTTTTTTTCCTATTTTGATGTGAGGAATCACCTCTTACAGTTTGTGGGTATAGTTCGTTAACACCCTATATACTGTATATACAACATACATTTTTTCTTACTGTGCATACTACAGAAAAGTGAAGCAAAATGTGGGAACATCTTCCACTGCTTGCTGACTAAATAAACTTCATAAGATAAGAAAAAGCTTCGGTCTTAGAATAAACAGCCACTCCCTTAGACACCTTATCAATTTAGTGATATGGTGTTTGTACTGTAAACTTGCGATATGAACACAATGCTTTTTAGTGTCATAGTAAAATAGTCTTTCATACGTGAATCTGAACACGCAGAATCATATTGAATTCTCGTCTTCTAGTTGTGCAGATGATAATACAAACTTCACAGAATTTTGTGGTACAAGTATTATTTAGTAAATTCGAATACTGTCGTACAGTGTTATTTTTTCTAAATCTACAAACATTCATCAGAGTAGTTCACTTGCTTTCGTATGAGAATCCTACAACGTACAGGAACTGTAAGTTGAGTGAAATTAAATTTGAAAGTTTTCCGAGGTGCTTGAAACACACTTCGCGAGTAACAATGCCAACATACAAGTTTTGTCAGAACTGTCAAAAATACATCGAAGGAGACTTAGAAGACCACCAGTTAACTTGTGTACATAATGGCGTCCAATCACATGAATCTGATGTGAATCTTGAAAAAAGTAATATGTGTGCAGGTGAGAAATATAAATGTGAATTCTGTCTACAAGATTTTGACTCTGAGCAACTACGCTGGGATCATGTCGAACAATGTAAAACAGAGCCCGTACAGTGTACAAAATGTTCTGCGAAAGTCGAGCGTTGTAATATGAGCATACATGAAACCAATCATTCTGAACATACACATACATATTGTAATTTTTGTGGCAAGAATTTTTTACGAGATGATTTAGAATTACACATCAAAAATTGTGAATTTTCTTTAATCCCTTGTGAGCAATGTAATTTAATAGTTCAGAAATTTTATTTGACCCATCACTTGGATAACATTTGCATGAAGAGAATTGTGAAGTGTGAATATTGTGCGTGTGAAGTAGTGGCTGATATTCTTCAAGATCATTTTCATATTTGTGATTTAATTCCCATGTACTGTGAGAATAAATGTGAAAGAGAAATGCCGCAGAAGGATATGAAACAACATTTATTGGAGGAATGTCCTAAAAGAATTGTTATGTGTGAATATTGTAGTCAAGAAGTGGAGGCCAAGGAATTGGAATATCATCACTCGCAGTGTCTGAAATTTCCAGTTGATTGTCCAGAGGACTGTGGCGAACTTGTTCCGAGGGGGGAGGTAGAGAAGCATTTAGATGAAGAATGTGAAGAGTGTTTTGATGATTGTAGTTATGAAAGCGTTGGTTGCGATTTTGAAGGCTTCCCTTTTGAATTACGTAAGCATGAACAGGAAAACATTATTCGTCATGCGGAGCTCATGAAGAATGTTATACAAACACTTAGAGACGAACTTCAAGAAAAAGAAGCTGCTATAACAAGGCTGCAACGAGAAAATAGGGCTGCTATAACAAAGTTGCAAGTTCAGGTAAACGCATCTGGAAAATTTTTGTGGAAAATCTCAAACTTTTCTCAAAAGGTAACTTCTTGTGGCTTTGAGGAAAAAATTAACAGTGACATTTTCTATGCTTTTCCATTTGGATATAAATTGAAAATACGGTTATATCCCAATGGCTATACTAGTTCTATTGGCAAAAGGTACGAAAATTGTTTATCAGTTTTCCTTGTAATATGTTCTGGAGAATACGATTCTCTCTTGGAATGGCCTTTCAAGAAAAAAGTAACTTTCAAACTGATCAACTTAAAAGACAGAAGCAATGATATAATTCATTCTTTTGAAGGATATGAAAATGAAGGTTTTCAAAAACCTTTGAAAGACATAGATAATAAAGGCTACGGATTCAATTCTTTCATTTCTCATGAAGAGTTAAAAAACGGGAATTATATTTCTGATAATGAAGAAATATTTTTGGAGGTAATTGTCGATTAGGTATCTTGCGAAATGATCATAAAATATTCAAGGCTATCAAAGATTTAGAAAGGAGTATGTATGTTTCTCTATTGGTGTCATAAATAAGTGTGGAAAATTTTACTACTTTCGGAGACAAAAGTAAACAAGCTGTGTGAAGAGAAGAAGGAGGTATTATTGTTGTTATCATTGATAATATCGAACTGTACAGTTATAAGACAGAAAATCAAATACCTGTAGATTTTTAAAGTATTCCTGGTAAATCTATATATACGATCCAACCAATGAATGTAAAGATTCAAATTAATTAACTTGTGCAGGTGCACACTCTTTGATGTAAATGGGTTTGAGCGTCTAGAACTTCCCTTCCTGAGTTCCATTTTTACATTGACTAAATCCCACCAAATCGTATTTTGCAATTGACCAAATGACGCATGGACGTGTTCATGTATTGCAGCAGCATATCAAATTAGGGATGTGATTCTGGTGTAGATTAATTACTTTCTCATTTAAAACTATGTAACGTTTAAGATTTAGTCACAATAACTCTGATAACTTCATAGAGCTTGAAAGTTAAAAAAAAAAAAAAAAAAAAAGATAAAGGGCAGTTGAAAAATAATATAGAACAGCCTTCATATTTTAAAATGTCATTCTACGAATAAAATAAATCTTCTGTTAGAAATATGATTGTAGTGATTGGGATAATAATAATAATGATATTTTATTAGTGGCTAAATGTTCTCATCTTTGGCGGTTTTCAATTTTTAATCGTGAAATATGTTAAGTTTCAAAGTCACGATTTAAATTTCATCGGTGCTCAAAAGAAACATTAAAACCGAAATAAATATCTGTTGATGATATGGTTGATTCCGTTTTTGGCTTGTGTATTACTCATCTGAAATATTTGTGCAGATTACAAGTTTGGGAACGAGTAACGTCTTTTCAAGCAGTGACATTAGTGGTTTGATTGAAACATTGCAGTATTTGTTCCATGTGCAACAGTTTTAAAAGAATTCTTTAGTTTTAAGTTTTACGTATCACGTTTATGCTGGTTAGACGAAAGAAGACGGGGATGATGAAAAATAAATGAAATCATAAATGAAGAATGTAAGAGGAAACGAGAGAACACACGCAAACGGTGTTTATACACCACTTGGAGGGAGTTGGGATCAAACTAAAGATCCATGCACCAGAGGCGAACGATGTACTACTGAGACACAATGGACATAAGTTTTAAAAGAAGTTCTGATCAACTTACTAAATTTTCTGGCTTTCAATTCTCAAAGAAAATAATTCCCTGCAGCGGCCATTATCAAATGTTTCTTCTTTGAGCTAACGTCGTTCAATCTCACGCTCACAACATGATTTCGACATCACACTCACTTGACTTCTCACTCAAACTAACTAACTAACTAACTCTATGGCCTATGGAACCCAAAGGTTCAATGCCGCCTTCAGAAAAGCTCTCCACTGACTTCTATCCTTAGCTAACTGCATCCAGTTTTTACTTTGTATTCCTATCTCTGAGAGATCCATCTTAATATTGTCCTCCCATCTGCGCCTAGGTCTTCCTAATGGTCGTTTTCCGATTGGTCTTCCTGTCAAGACTTTGAAAGCGTTTCCACTTTCTTCCATTCTAGCTACATGACCCGCCCACCTAAGTCTCCTAGACTTCACGACCCTAACAATGTTGGGTAAGCCATATAAATTATGTAATTTCTCGTTATGAAGTTTCCACAATTCCCCATTCCCGTTCCTCTTGGG
Source organism: Thermobia domestica (assembly GCF_964235325.1). Lineage (NCBI taxonomy): Eukaryota > Metazoa > Arthropoda > Insecta > Zygentoma > Lepismatidae > Thermobia > Thermobia domestica. The sequence continues at coordinate 25,652,630 of NC_137458.1, forward strand.
TCCGAATATTCGTCTCAGGATCTTGTTCTCAAATACTTTCAGTCTATGTTCTTCCCTCAGAGTAAGCTACCATGTTTCGCAGCCATACAAAACAACAGGCATGATTACCGTTTTGTATATTTTAAGCTTCAGATTTCTCGACAGAATTCGCGACGACAAGAGATTTTTTACCGAATAGTAACACGAATTCCCTGCTTTTAGTCGACATTTAATTTCTCCGTGAATATGATTTTCCTCTGTTAATATTGATCCTAGGTATTTGAAACTATCCACTTTTTTTCAAAAGTATTATTTAATATTTTAACGCATCCATAGTTTGATGTATTCCGGTCCCGACGCACTTCCATGTATTTAGTTTTATCTGCATTTACTTCTAAACCCATGTCCCTGCAAGCGTTTAATAAGATCTCTGCATTTCTTTCTATTGTTCTCCTATCATCACCTATTAAATTTACGTCATCAGCATATGCCATAACCTGGTGAATACCGTTATTCTAGGCTCTGGTTGCTATCTTTGATTTTCCCTATAGCGTATTCCAGGACGAAGTTAAATAATAATGGCGACAACGCATCTCCTTGTTTCAGGCCATTTTCGACGTGAAAGCTCGTGGACAAAAATTTTCCTACCCGGACTTTACTTTGGGATTCATTTAAACATATCTTAATTAATCTAATTAGCTTTCTCGGTATTCCAAGTTCTGTAAGGACGTTGTATAATATTTCTCTCCTAACCGAGTCGTGCGCCTTTCTAAAATCAATAAATAGTTGATGTACCGGGGTATTGTATTCCCACTTTTTTTCGAGTATTTGGCGAATTGTAAATATTTGGTCGATAGTTGATCGATTTCGTCTGAATCCGCATTGATAATCTCCAACAATTTCATCTGCGTATGGGGTCAGTCTTGCTAATAGAATATTTGAAAGAATTTTATAGGATGTTGACAGAAGAGAGATGCCTCGATAATTATTACAGTCAGTTTTGTTGCCTTTCTTGTGAATTGGAACAATGATTGATTCTTTCCACTCTTGTGGCAATTCTTCCTTGTTCCAGATAAGGAGATTGAGTTTGTGTATCTTGTTCCACAATTTTTCGCCTCCAGCTAAAATTAACTCAGTCGGAATTTCATCTACCCCGGAGATTTGTGTTTCTTTAATTTCTTTATAGCAGTTTCTACTTCTATTCGGTTGGGTTCTGGAATATACGGTTCTGCGGTGTGTATCTCCTTTTCTCCACGCACACTAGTTTTCGGTTGCGTGTTAAGCAAATCGTCAAAGAAATCTTTCCATCTATTTAAGATGCTATCCGTGTCAGTGAGAACTGTACCGTCAGATTTCTTTAATATGTAAGCACGAGGTTGATAGCCTTTCTTAAATTCGTTGATTCCCTTATACATGTCCCGGATGTTTTTATTTTTGCTATTATCTTCAAGTTCCTTAATTTTAGCTTTAAGAAAATCGCGTTTCTTTGTTCTAAAAGTTTTGGAAGTTTCCCGCCTGATATCTGCGAAATTTTGTGTAGTTATTTCATTCGGATTTTGTAGCCAGCGTAATTTTGCCTGTTTTCTCTTCTCTGCTAGTTTTATGCATTCCTAGTCGAACCATGGTTTGTTCCTACGTATTTCCGCGTGTCCCAATTTTTCTTTTGCTGAAATTTTAATGCTATCTCGAATTTCAATCCAGGTGTCCTCAACACTAGTGCACTCCGAATCTTCTAAAGCCGAGAATCTATTCTAAAGCCGAGTTGTGACTTCTCACTCACAACATCATTTCAACATCATTAGCGTGAGATCAAATAAACGTGAGCTCCAAACTCGTGAGCATTCATCTCATACGTCTGGGAGCCTTTGATTATTACTGAAATACTTATTTATGAAATAAGAAAAAAATATAAAAGACGTTTATAGAAACCATCGTTATTTTTAAGTAGTCTCATCCTGTCAGTAGTATACCCTTTCTGAGTTCTTTACAATTAAATGCATTTCATCAGATTCTAAGATAAAACAAGAAAACCATTATAGCCAATTCCGAGAGTCTTAATAAAACACACACAAACCCATTCTGAAATTATGTGATAAAAATAAATTGTCTAAGTTTTACGTCTATTAGTGAAATATATATATATATATATATATATATATATATATATATATATATATATATATATATATATATATTTGTGAAATTGAACATAATACTAATAGCGTAGTCTAGTGGTTACAACGATGGTCTCTTGGGTTTGGGTTTGATCCTCACAAGTAAAAGCTCCAAATGGATGAATCGAGCTGCGGAATGAAACATTATGAGCCTGATAGAGGATGTGAAAATATGTGTATGTGCAAAGTTATAGCGGCTGAGCGTCATAAGAAACGGAGAGGGATGAAGTCAAAGTTGGTGCGAGAAGGGCTATGCTGTTATTGAAATACGTCAAATAAACTATTGAATCTTGGAAATAGTGAAAGATAGACAATGCAAACGGTTATAGTTTCACACATTGGCAAAAGAAGAATGGGCTGAGTAGATCACGAAACTTCGCCGCCATCATGAAACCCGCCATTTTGAAATCTGTGATACTTTTTTGAAATGGAAAGGTAGTCATGTGATATTTCAATTAGGGCCAGCATGTTCTCAAAACGTCAAATATGAACTTTAGTGATCGTTATCTGTACTTATTTGGAAGATTTAGGATCATCTTTATCGCTATTTGCGAAAATTTAGAAAACTGATACTACTCGTATGTTGAAAGTTTGGATTATCATGAAAACCCATGTCTTTGGATTATTTACAACCCAAGAAAACTAAGAGTGAAATTTGATATCAGAGTTGAATATTATTAAATTATTATTATCATCAAATTGCACTGTTGGATATCAAATTTCACTGTTAGTTTTATTGGCTTCTAGATACATTAACTTACATGTGTTTTCATGATAATCCAAACTTATTATAAGAGTATCACTCTTTTAGATTTTCGCAAATAATTATAAAGATGATCCTAAATCTTCAAAATAATGCAGATAACGATCACTAAAGTTCATATTTGACTTTTTGAGAACATGGTAGCACTAATTGATATATCACATGACTATCTTTCTATTTTTAAAAAATCACAGATTTCAAAATCGTGGATTTCAAGATGGCGGCGGAGGTTCGTGATCTACGCAGCCCATTCTTCGTTTGCCAATATGTGAAACTACCAGCGTTTGTGTTGTCTATCTTTCACCATTTTCACGATTCAACGGTTTATTTGATATATTTCAAAATCACAGAATAGCCCTTCTCCCACCAACTTTGACCCCTCCTCCTTCGCTTCTTATGGCGCTCAGAGGCTATAACTTTGCACATATACATATTTTCACATCCTCTATCAAACGCACTAAGTTTCATGTCACAACTTAATTCATCCATTTGGACACTTGACTTGTCAGACTTGCATCCGAATTTTCGGCAACCACCCAGCGTCGTGGTGCAGTGTTAAATGAAAACTGAAAATAAATCTTGCATTTTAATGCCTCATGATTATGCCCTTTAGGCTAAGGGGAACGGAAGAAGCCAAGTGAATAATGATGGAAGAGCTGGTGAAATCAGAACGTGGCAGGAAACGGAGTACCCTACAAAACAAACGGACACGAGCTTGATCACCACAAATTTACTCGCCGGTAGCAAGTCAGATAAATAAAAGACGTGATGACCACTAGGTCTAGAGAACTTCTGGTAGGCCTGTTATAGATAGAGCGATGCAACAACTAACCATTTGTTCGTCTCTAAAGTCGATCTAGTTTGGCTGGTCGCTAACAGATGGCACTGAAGCGGCTGAGACCTATGAGGGGCTGTCACGATAGTGGTTACTTATTAATAATTAGAATAATGTTTGAAAAGAAAATACTGGTTTCGATCTTCATTCAATCACCGTGATATGTTGGTATCGGAGAAATTCGAAACGCTTCCGTCGAGAACCTTATCAGAACAGGTTTTGTAAGGCGGTCTCGTTTTATTGAGGTGTGTGGCTTCTGCACAAGAAACGTCAGAACGAAATAATAATAATAATAATAATAATAATAATAATAATAATAATAATAATAATAATAATAATAATAATAATAATAATAATAATAATAATAATAATATAATTTTTGAAGCATGTATAGGTCATGAAACATTTGAATCCATCGAAACATTGAGTTATTTATTTATTGATATATGATCACATGACTCTTCACTACTATTGTGGTCCCGCGTAGCGTAGTCACTAACGCTCTCGTCTTTGGCTCGAGCGGTCCCGGGTTTGATTTCTGGTGGGGATACTCGGTCAAAAAAAGTGGAAAATTTTATTAGGTCAACCATCATGGGTGAGATTTTCCTGGATTTTCTTCATTCACACAATTCAAATGTCTGGATTGTACCTAATATACAGGTCTCAGGCCGCTTTGTTCCTTCCCCAATCCTTTCTTCTTTCAATTTGCTCGGATAGTGTAATCGCCGAGGGACGTCATCCCTCATACCTGACGGACTAACACGGCTATAGATTCCCAAAAGCCCGAAAATTTAACTCCTATTCCCAGGGATGGATTAACTAACCCATCTAGAGGTATGGGGATAGAAAAAAATATGTGGTCCCTGCTGACTTCACCTAACACATATCTGTGAAAGTACAATAGGAAAATTAAGGGAATAGGTTTCATATTTTTTGTCACGTTTTATTTTATGAAGATGATTGTATCTTCATGATTCTTTTTTGATAGCCAGTTGAGGTTTTCACCAAAGTGGAGAGCCCTATCCACTTGTAGGCCCTGGGCTATAGCCCCCTAAGCCCACCCTCTTCTGCCCTTGCCTAATCCTAGTCGTGACTACTATTAAAAGAATGTGAGTGGCCAATTTTCCAAATATCATATCATATACCTAAATTCAACGACGAAAATAATAAGGAGGAGGTTAAACGTTTTTCCGGTTTTCTTCAGATTTCTGAAACCGAAGTTAAATTCTTTACAAATAACCCCCTTTTATTCTAAACTATAGCTAAGTCGGTGTAAAAAAGAAAGTATGAAGTGTGGGAAGGGGATTAAACGTTTTCGGTTATTGTTGTTGAACGGCTGAGCATACACAACTACGAATTTGTATGATATACATTACAAGTCCATTCCATAAATCCGTTACTACCTAGGAAGAATATTCTTAACTAATGTATTACTACGTTCATTTTTAATTCATAACCATAATTCAAATTCGAATTATTTTTATTTGTAGCCATTTATTTGGACAAGAATGATATGACATCTGAAGAGAGCATATCCAACAGGACTAAATTCAGTTACTAACTCAAAAATAATAATAAAAAAAAAAAAAAGTGGATAAGGCGAGTTTTGAAAAGTCACTACTCAAGTGTTGGTGTTTATTTAAATACATACGTACTAAACTAGCTCTTGCAATATGGCAAAAATATAGGGAAGCATGTTACAATTTGCGGACATTATTTCACTCGATTTTCTGAAATACTTACATAAGAGTCAGCCAAATACAATACCAGTTGGTTAGTTGTTTTTGATATTTCTTTCTATCTTTTTTTTTCTCATACAGACTATTAAAGGAAATGAACACATTTGTTTTTCAATCGGATCCTCTTCTGTATCTTCAATCTGCTGCTACACGTTCTTCAAAACACTGCGGTTGTCTTCAGGACGCTTTTCTTATGTTATAAAATGAAACCTTTCAGTTTAACGTCCCATATTTATGTCCGTTATTCTAAGGGATACGGATTATTAAGGCAATTGGATAATGATGATGATGATGGTGGAGAAATTGGTGGAATGAGAATGTGGGAGGAAACGGGAGTACTAAGAGAAAACTACGGACACGATGTTGTCAACCACAAACTTACTTATCCGGGGATAGAACCAGGGACTCCACACATACCAGAGGTAAACGCTCTACCACTGAGAAAGTGTGCCACCTCGTAAAGTGTTTGTAAAAGGGTTATATAATGATGGTACAATGTATGTAGAGTTTCCCATACTGATTTATGGAAACCAATAGATATTCAAAAGATTATAACCGATACTTGATTGAATACACTTTATTGTGTCAGCGTCTAACCTGGAAGTAAATGCACGCTTAACCCACAATACATAATTTTATTTTCTGTGAAAAAAAAAAAAGTTTTGCAAGAGAAGAGAAAAATGAGTAACGGAAGAAATGATACGCTTAAAGTAACATCTAAGCAGAAACTGTGAAATTACAACTAGCTTTGAACGTTTCCAATCTGGTTCAAAATGCATTAGCAACTACATACCGTTATGTAGGAAAGCACATATTACATTTACCACTATAACCCATATCTGTCCCACTATGCATTGTAGGGTTAATAACAATATACAATGTGGAAAATGCTGGAGAAACACCTATTCTTGTACTAACAAAACTCTCAGCTATTTAATACATATATTACATCACACTAGAATCTAACTTCAAATGCATATTAATTTGTATATTATTTTCTTTTTTTTCTCTCTCTCTCTCTAAAAAATACTTTTGGCTGGTTCTTTCCTACTACTACACTTGTGGACAGTGGCGTATTTACGATTTTGTTTCGGGAGGGGCTTTGCTAACTTTCGGGGGGGGGGGATTTGCCTGGAAATGTGAAAATTCTGCAAGATATTCATTTACTATACTAAGTAAGATTTCGGGGGGGGGGGCTTAAGCCCGGAAGCCACCCCCCTAAATACACCACTGCTTGTGGATATTTGTTCTTTTCTGCATAGTCCTGTAAGATATAAAGTAACAAAAAACGGTGTCAATTTATTTTAAAGTACCATCTCAACAACTTTCTAGCGTTACTCGAACTTTTGAAAAAGCTAAACTAATCATTCGTAATGTTTAATTTTAAACCATTTAACATTATAGATGTCTGGAGAAGAGCTTTTCCTCATGCCATATTTTTAAAAGGAGAAGAAATGGCGTGTTTGATTTCCAGCTGAGTACAAGAGAATGAGATATTGAAACCACAGCTGAGCTTTTTTAATAATAGAAATTCTAATACGTAAATTATAGACCAGTTTGACAATTACACTGTTATAAGTAAAGTATTACTCAGATTGTTTTTACAAAGAGTGGACACTGTGGGCATTCTTTCCTCTTACGAATATGTTAACGCAGACCAAAAGCAATTACTATTTGGTATCATTTAATATCATCAATTACTCTTTTGGTCGTTACTTTAAACAATGAGCCAAAATTTTCCGAAATGCGAAATTTATCTGAATTCCACAATTTACCAGATTTTCTAAATCCGGTCTTTTTCAGGATTTTATATATTTTTATAAATTCCGGACTTTTTATCCCAATTTTTTTTGAAATCTAGCATTTTTCGATTTTACTTTCCGGAATTTGAAAAATTGAAATCCTATAGTTGACCATTTTAGCTTGGAACTTAAAAATTTCCCTTCAGCACCGTGGCTATATGAAAACCTACCGCTGAACGTGGAATCCGAACCACATGACCGCCCATCGGGAATTGAATGTCTCCCAAAGAAAATCCGTATGGTAACCGAGGGAGTGTAGTAATATAATTTCGTTCTTTCAATAACTTTTAAAAGTTTGTTTCTGAAATACAGGGAGTAGCAGTAGTTTTTTTTAAATCGTTTATTTCTTTATTTTTGTTTGCCTTCCTTTTTGAAAAAGATCTAAATGTTTGTTACTATGTTAGCCTGGTGAGAATATACATATCTAAAAGGTGAGAATATATATATATATATATATATATATATATATATATATATATATATAGATAGATAGATAGATAGATAGATAGATAGATAGATAGATAGATAGATAGATAGATAGATAGATAGATATAGATATATATATATAGATAGATAGATATAGATATATATAGATATATAGATAGATAGATAGATACAGATAGATGGATATAGATATAGATAAACCTAGATAGATAGATATAGATATATATATTATGAATGGAAATTTATACACCTTATACCTGAATCACACTATCATTTCTTTTCTCTCTTTCCCAAAAAGAAATCTTTAAGTTTCACGTCCCATGATTATGCCGGCTAGGCTAAAGAAGACGATGATTATGAGAAATGAATGCAATGGTGGAATGAAGAAAGTAGGAGGGGATAGGAGAACCCCGAGAAACCCCACACACAGTGTTTGTTCACCAGAAAGCTTACTTAGCGCGCCCTGGAATCGAACTAAGAACCCCATGCACCAAAGGTCTAGCACTGAGCCACCGCGGCCCCTTCTCTCTTTCCAGTCTTGTATAAGAGCACAGGAACAATTGGTGCCTTCATTCGTATTAAAGTTAGACATGAAACAAACATCTTTTGAAAAAGGTAATAATTGGTCTATTTTATTGATTAAAAGAGAATGTCAGGCTATGTTTAGTTTTCATGCTATGAAGCTGAAGGTATATTATTGATCTTTTTTATTCATATCGTCCTGCGCGTTGCCAGCCATTCGTTGTGGCAATTATCGATGTATTTAATTCCATGAAGCACGAAGGAAATCCTATTTCTGCGCTGCTGTCAGAATACTCGGAGAGACAGCTCAGCTTAGTAAGAACCGAAGCTCCTTCTTTTTAAATGCATTCTTAGGAGCAGTTTTCACTAAGTGAACTGTGGAAATTTCATTCAAATCTAACGATGGTTGAACTCTTTAGGAACCTAATTTACAACATATTATCGTGTGTTAATAATCTCTGGAAAATTGTTCGTGATATGCAGTGAGTTCTTGAGCTTGTGGGTCGAAGTCAGACGCGTTCAGCTTTTGACATTGCTCTAAAGCATGAAACAGTTTACACTTGTGATAAATACAGTACTTCATTTTGAATAAAGATTTATATATTTAGTGCACGGATCCTTAAAAAAAGGTGTGAGTTTGAAAGTTCTTCTTTGTGTGGTATTTCTAAAACTTTAGTGATAATCGAATTCTTTATAAACTCGTTATACATAAATTTCAATATTCATTGTTTGAAAAAGAAACTGAATGTTGTTACATATTGATATTTCTCGTATCTACGACACGTTCACATTATTATACTTTAGTGATTACTAGATACAACTCCTTATACTGCAGTGCTGTATAAAAGACTATTTTCCCCGTCAGCCCTGTAATTCCTTACGCTTGTTTGCATTTAGAACACAACAAAGATTACACTTTGTATTTTCTTCCCAGTAGTTACCCAACTAATCATGTTAAGATTTTTCTTCTAATTTATTCTGAAACATTCTCTACTCACAATGCCAACGTATAAATATTGTGAATCCTGCCAAAAGTACGTGGAAGGGGAGTTAGAAAATCACCAGTTGCATTGTGCATCTAGCGTTTCTAATTTCCAAGACTCATATGTACTAGAACAGAAAGATGTTCACCCGACAACAGAGACACATACTTGTGAAATGTGTTCCAAAACGTTTTTCACTAAAGATATATTAACTGGTCATACACTACATTGTAGAACAAAACTTCATTCAAAATGCGATTATTGTGGCAAGAAAATGTTACAAGATAATTTAAAATTTCACACCCAAAATTGTGAATTTTCTTTAATCCCTTGTGAACAATGTAATTTGATGGTTCAGAAATTTTATTTGAACCATCATCTGGAAAGCATTTATGTGAAGAGAATTGTGAAGTGTGAATACTGTGCGTGTGAAGTAGTAGCTGATATTCTTCAAGATCATTTTCATATGTGTGATTTAATTCCCATGTACTGTGAGAATAAATGTGGAAGAGAAATGCCGCGGAAGAACATGAAACAACACCTGTTGGAGGAATGTCCTAAAAGAATTGTTATTTGTGAATATTGTAGTCAAGAAATGGAGGCCGACAAGTTGGAATGCCATCACTCGCAGTGTGTGAGATTCCCACTTGATTGTCCAGAGGACTGTGGCGAAGTTGTTCCGAGGGAGGAGATAGAGAAGCATCTAGATGAAAAATGTGAAAAACGTTTAGAAGATTGTAGTTATAAAAGTGTTTGTTGCGATTTCCGAGGTTTCCCTTTTCAATTACGTAAGCATGAACAGGAAAACATTATTCGTCATGCAGAACTCATAAAGAACATTATGCAAACACTTAAATACGAACTCCGAGAAAAAGAGGCTGCTATAACAAGGCTGCAACGAGAGAATGAGGTTGCTATAGCAAAGTTGCAAGATCAGGTAAACACACTAAAGGGTGGAAAATTTTTGTGGAATATCTCAAACTTTTCTCAAACTTCTTGTAGCTTTAACTACAGTATTAACAGTGACATTTTCTATGCTTTTCCATTTGAATATAAACTGAAACTAAAATTATATCCCAAGGGTTGTACTGATTCTAGTGGCAAAAAGTACGTAAATTGTTTATCAGTTTTCCTTGAAATATGTCCTGGAGAATATGATTCTCTCTTGGAATGGCCTTTCAAGAAAAGAGTAACTTTCAAGTTGATAAACTTAAAAGATAGAGGCAATGATAAAATTCGTTATTTTGTAGGATGTGAGCAAAAAAATTTTCAAAAACCTTCGAAACATATAAATAATAATCGTGGCAGCGGTTTCTATGATTTCATTTCTCATGATGAGTTAAAAAATGGGAATTATATTTCTGATAATGACGAGATATTTTTGGAGGTAATTGTCGATTAGGTACCTTGTACAATAATCATAAAATATTCAAGGATATCAAAGATACAAAAAGGAAAGTACATGCTTCTCTATTGGTGTCGTAAATACGTGCAGAAAATTTTATTAATTTTGTAAACAAAAGTAAATTTATTTGTAAATGCATACCACCCATGGAGAGAAGAAAAGCTCATTTTAAAGGTTTGTGAATGAAAAGTTAAATAAAGAGCATTGTGTTAAGTAACGTATTGTTAGCTTAAATATATACACTAGGGAAACCTTCTGAACAACTACTAGGAATGTTTAAAATGTGAGTATGGAGAGTAATTATATATATATATATATATATATATATATATATATATATATATATATATATAAAGTATGGCGCTAAATTCGTTGTACAAAAGCAGAGGAATAATTCCTGAGAATAAAACAGTTCCTATAAACACAGGGCGAAAACCCCATCGTTTACGTGTTATTGGCTGCCGAAAACATGAAAATATGAATTTTAAAGGTCCATAGCTCCAAAACTATGAGACCTACTGTAGTCGGGTCAAGACTTCACTTAAGAACTAGTATGTGCTTTATCCAAAAATACATGCTTTAAAATCCTAAGATACTTACGCAACAATTTTTATGGAGGTAGTTGAAGAGTACTTAATATTATAGGTCCGTAGTGAAACTTCCTCTATAAAAATTGTTGTGGAAGCACCTCAGAATTCTGAAACACGCATTTTCGTATAGAGCAGATACTAGTTTCTAACTGTAAGTGAAGTCTTGTCCCGACTAGGGATGGCCATAAAGATTCGGTTTCGGCGAAACTGGTTCCGTGAGGAACGGTTCTCGGAGATCCGGTTCCAGACCTGGATCCGAAAACCCGGTTCCAGACCCAAATCTTAGGAACCGGTTCCAGACCCTGATCCGAAAACCCGGTTCCAGAACCAGATCTTAGGAACCGTTTCCAGATCTGGATCTGAAAATCCGGTTTCAGAACCGGATCTTAGCAACCGGTTCCAGACTGGATCCGAAAGCCCCCAAAGACCCGTAAAGTAGGCACAAAGTTCATCTTCAAAACACTGCAAAGAGGACCATGCGCTTGTGAGCTCCCCGCCCAGACCCGCTTGTGCCTCCAGAAGAAAAGATTTGGTCCACGAGTGGGTGTTTAGCCAAATGAGTTGGCCAGTTTGGCTGTTTAGCCAATGAGTTTGCCAGTTACCCAGTTTATTTAGCAAATGAGACAAGGGCCGCCGCCTGGGCGCCTGCCTGTCGCTTCCACCATTTCATCTAGCACACTGTTCACAGTCTGCCAGCAGCTCGGGTTTAGCGTAGGGATTGGTCACAAAGTTTCGGTTCTAGCGGAACCGGTTCTTGGAGATCCGGTTTTCAGAACCGGTTCCGGAACCGGTTCTAGACCTGGATCTTCTAGAACCGGATCCGTTCAGACCCGAAAACCGGTTCCACCGGGAACCGGTTTCTCCATCCCTAGTCCCGACCAAGGTAGGTCCCATAGTTTTGGAGCTATGAACCTTTAAAATTTATTTTTTCATGATTTCGGGAGCCTATAACATGTAAACGATGGAGTTTACGCCCTATGTTAATTTGAACTTTTTTGTTTGTTTTACTCTCAGGAATCACTCCTCTGCTTTTGTACAACGAATTTAGGGCCATACTGTATATACCGGGTGATTCAATAAGAACCCACCAGGCCTACATCGAAGTTAATACTGCACGTATAGCCTTGAAAAAAAATTGCATACCAAATCGTATGTGTACAATGCAGTAAAAATAGTAGCCAGACCAGTGGCGTCTCGTGAATACCTCCTACGAGGGGCAACTTCAAAATTTGCAATGGAAAGTGGTATAACTGTTGGAATCGTTCGAAAAGACATTAAATGTAAGGCAACTTTTAGAGGACAAACTTTGTCATATCATTTCCCATTTAGCCGCTAGAGACGTTATTGCAGACTTGTATCTGACTCCCCCAAGCAGGCCTTTATCTCAGCTAATAATGCACATAGAGCCGTCAAAAAAAAAAAAAAAAAAATTGAACTACCAAATCGTATGTGTAGAATGCAATAAAAATAATAGAGGCACCAGCGGCGTATCGTGAATATCTCTAACGGGGTCATCTGCAAAATTTGACATGGAAACAGGGATTGATTGTGCCTCAATTGAAAGAAGCGCACAATGGGAGAAACGCCGAGAGGAAACACCTTGGCATACTTCATCTTCGTTGGCAGAAACACGGTCGCATTACTAGGTGAAAGTATTATTATTACGCCGAACACACTAGGGATGGTCAATTACGGGATTTTTATTTTCCGGAATCCGGAAAGTAAAATCGGAAGAATTCCGGAATCCGGCAAAATCCGGATTGCGGAAAAATTCCGTATTTCGGAAAATTCCTTTATTCGGAAAAATCCGGAATTCGGAAAAAATCTGATTTCGGAAAAATTCCCGAATTCGAAAAAATCCAGATTTCGGAAAAATTCCGGAATTCGGAAAAATTATTCCTTTTTTTTTTTTTTTTTGTAATCCCCAGAATTTTGTTCTGATGCAAACGAACAAATTTCCTTTTTGTAATCCTAAGAATGTATGAAGCAAGTTAATCTGAAACTTACATCCTGAAGTATACACTACTCATTCTTTCCATGGTTAATGAGATGTAGCCCAAAAATATAATGTACTTCTAATATTTAATTTTTGTTTTACTGTGATATTGTCCAGAGATAAGACATATATCACACCGAGATAAACAAAATGACGTTATTAAAGTAAGTTATCATGCGTAGTTTTCGAGAAAGTGGTGAGAAATGAATTTTTATGAAGTTAAAATATGCGTCGCTTGTTGCCAATGTGATGCAATTGATAACTTTTAAGTTGGATTATTATTATTATTATTATTATTATTATTATTATTATTATTATTATTATTATTAGTTTATGTACTGTAAAATAAAAGTATGAACCGTTAAGTAGCAGGTTTTATCTACAGTTTTTTTTAAATATATCTTCTAACAGTAATACACATGCTACTTGTAAATACGCAATGACTATCAAGGACGAGGGCATATTAATGTAAGGAATACTTTGCAGACTAGAATAAATAACAGATAAACAATAGTTGCAGCAAAGTAACTAACTTGGGCACGTCAGACAGCACACCCACACTGCGCATTATGTTCGCGAGAATTGAGGGACGCATTGAGACTCTAACAAAGAGTGTGGTGTTATCATGTTCGTTTGGATAATTTTAATAAGGTAAGCCTGATGTATACAGTTGTTAAAGTCATATTATTACGCCAAGAGCTGTACGATGGAGGCATTAACATTAATATTAATAGCACTATTGAGCACTTACATTGTGCTAACGGTTAATATTATTTTTGAGAAGATTCTTAGACGTGGGCCTATTGGCATGCAGTTACAAGACCCATACTCATCATTTAAAAGATACAGTACACGTTATCTGTGGAGTACTAAGGATTTTCGTCACTATTGAACACTAGCGTAGCACTAGCGACGTGTAAAATCGAAATTGGGGTCTCACTTAAGTGGCTTGTCAACTTCATGGACATTATATTTTCCTTATTCATAGAAGGTTTATGTCACCCGGGGCAAATATGAAATTCGTCGCCCCCCCTAATTTATATGTTCATTTATCTATCTATTGCCCTTTTAGGCGCCCCTCCAACCACACGCCCAGGACACGTTCCTTCCCCCTTAGTAGCGGCCTGTATTCATATATTCACATTTGAAAAAAAAAAGTCCTGACTGACTGACTGATCAACGTTCTGGTCAACAGCTTAAGCTAGAAACTTGAAATTTGGACAGGACATACAGTAGGTACCACTAGAAAAGGATTTTTGGAGATTCACCGGGGCAGTAGCAGAAGAGGGATGGCAATTATTTTCTTAACAGGTTGACAGCCATAAGCATTATATGTGGTGCTCACCTTATTTCTCTGTGGGGCCATGAGCACCATATATGATGCTCATGCTTGATATCACAAATTACTAACCTATTCAGGTTTATTGATCATCATATATGATGCTCATTGTCACAAATTACTGTGAGACCATGAACATGACATGGTGCTCGGCTCCCATCGGTACAAGAAATTTATGGCTTCCTGGGACCAGTACTCTCAAATCATCTTGGAAGTCATTAAAATGCGTCATATTACTTTTACCCACGAAACGAGACGAGCAAAAAGTTTTATTGTGTCGTCTCATTTTTTGTAAAAGTATCGCCTCGATTCCCAAACGGTTCTCTCTCGTCTTAAATCGATTCTAGGCAAGTCTTTTTCGTCTCTTTTCGAAACTTTCCCATGTCTTTATCGTAAATACAATAGACTACCAACTATCCGGCCTAATGTTGCAGAAGGGCAAGCCTGTTAACAAAAATGCCGGGTACATTGGAGTACTATGATTGTTGCTCCACACATACCATCAAAAACACAGTTTTTCATCACATTCCGTCTCATTAATATTACATGAATACTTAGCACAGACAACTAATTTATACATATTTCTTAACATTGTAACATACGTTTAAACGATGTTACAAGAAAAGGAAGTCAAAAAGAATAAAAGGGCAGAATAAATTTAATAATATTTAATTTAGTTGCAGGAAACATGAAAAATGTAAATCAAGAGTTCTCAATTTTGCACTGACATACTGCTGTAAGTAGTACGGATGACCCTTAGCGCCTCGCGATCAAAATTAACTAGACCTAGAAGAAAAAAATGAAATGAAATCTTTGAGTTTTACGTCCCACGGTTATGCCGGTTAGGCTAAAGGGGACGGTGATAATGAGTAATGAATGAAATGGTGGAATGAAGAAAGTGGGAGGAAACGGGAGAACTCCGAGAAAACCCACGCAAACGGTTTTTGTCCACCACAAAGTTCACTTGGCGGGGGCTGGGATCGAACCCGGGACCCCAAGCACCAGACGTGAACGCTCTACCACTGAGCCACCGATTTCCGAAACTTTTCCAATTTTGGGATTTTTCCGATTTTTGGAATTTTTCCGAATTCCTGAATTTTTCCGATTTTAGAATTTTTTAAGAATTCCGGAATTTTTTCGAGTTTCGTATTTTTACTGAATCCTGGAATTTTTCCGAAATCCGGAATGGAAAATTTCCGATTCCGGAAAATAAATTTTCCGAAATCCGAATTCCGGAAAATTTTGGCCATCCCTAAAACACACTGAACAGAAAACCTCAGTCAGAAAATTACACAAGGAAGGGATTAAAATAATTAACTTCTGCAGGTACAACATCGCTGATATAAAGGGATTTGCGAGTTCAGTTTTTACATTGATTAAATTCCACTTACGATCTTACTTTTACACTTTACCAAATGACTCATCGACGTGTTTGTATATTCCTCAATCCTAATAAAAACCTAGATGTAATTCTGGTATACATTGATTATTTTCTCTTGTTAAAATAGAAATTTTGAGGCCCTATGTTTCAGGATACGGCCCTGTCTAGATTCGTAACCGGGCGCAAAACACACGTACCACTGATAAGTGAGTTGAGAGGCCTTTAAATGATGAACATTAATATAGAATGTTGACGGAAATCGTATTCGAGTTTAGCACCGGAAGCGCAGACAGATAAGAAACTCACTTAGTTACAGAAAAGACTTATGAAGTAGCTTTTAATTAAATTGTTGAACCTTATGAGAATAAAAGACTGATAGCAGCCACATACATACAGAGTCTGATGTACATTGAATCAGTTAATAAAGAAAGTACAAAGAATTTACGAGAATTCATTAATACATTCAGTAGAAATTTGAATGCGCTTAAGGCTATGAACTTAGTAACTCCGTTAGATGAGGTGATTGATACTATCGCATCATTTTTGTCAAGGTTAGTTGCCGATACGCGAAAGGAATGGGAATTTAAAAATGTCTTTTCCCGCATTATCGGAATTACTTTCGCTTTTGGAACACAAGTGTCAAGAACTTGAGAGCATAGTGATGATAATACAAGAGACGCAGAATAGAAATACATATTTAGTAACGGCAAAGGAACTATGCATGTTTTGTAAACAAAATCATACTTTATTTCAATGTTTGCCCTTTTTGCATGTTAGTATTAGTCCACCAGAGAACGAGTGCGGGCGGCCGATTTTGGAACAAAAATACAAACAACAGTGTTTCTAACCGGATCACCTGTAATTAATCTGTCACAGTTGTTTTTGCCCTGTTCATAATAAACCACTTCACGCATATGTTCAAGTTAAGACAAACACAATTTCAAAAGTTATGGAAGTTATTTTCAGAACATTTTAAGGGACTGCAAAAAAATTTAAAAAAAGTACATACACCCTCCATATTAATATGTCAATAACTTGCGAATAAACTAACCTCAGTGTTGTACAAAGGAACACTGAGAACTTCGTAGCATTAGAGTGTAAGGAATTCCTAATTCATCTGTTAACGAAACCTCGAAGTTCATCTTTGTGAATCAAAGTTATACCTTGGCAACTGCGCTTTCATTGTTTAAAGCAAGTTCTATTGTGTAGTTTTGAGATAAGGCGTCTTCGAAATTGCTACCAATTTGGACCATGTGATCGATCGATTGACAGTACCTTCAGTAACAAATTTGCATGGAGATCACTTTCGGATGTGCTGCAAAAGACTGGTCAGAGAGAAACTGATAATCTAACCGCCTCCGAAGGAGATTTGGATCCGCCCCTAATTAAGAAGGTAGATAAAGATAACTTTCTCTAATGTCTAACCTGTCATTATTTAGCATGGTTTGGTAATTTAAAAATCCAGTATTTCTACCATATTTTGAAAAAAAAAAAATATTTAAAAGAAATAAACCCAATGTTACATTGAGGCGGTAGGGGAGCGATTAAAATTTAAAGTGGGGAGCCTGACAATTGATTTCTTATAGCTCGTGAAATTCAGAAAAAATGAATTTCATATTAAAAAAGAAATACAAAATACATTTTCAGGGTAACTCTTACATTCATTATGTTATTATAAAGTTAATGGTACTTTTGAAATTGATTAGAGTGAATAAATATGTATTTAAGTAACAAAACCACTTGCGAAAGTTTTTCAAAATATCAAGTTAGAAGAACGAAGTTTGTCTTCCACTGCTATCTCATTGCTCAAAGATACCGGCGATGAAACAATTGGCCGGAAATCTACGTAGCACATTTTAGTACTTACACTTGAAATAAAAATACAGCTGTTTAAAGACGATTGATTACCTTTGTCTTTGAATTTCATATGTGCACACAGGATTTGTTAAACAAGACCGTACATCTGATATGTTTGAACTATATGCAACTTATGCTCACGGGCTAAACTCAGTCTTCTGAAGTCAATCGACAAATGATTACGTATTACAGACACAAAGACAACACTAGGCTCCCAAGTTTCAAAATTATATTGTGTATGAAAACAGATAATAGAATTAATTCTTTGTCACAAGAGACCTAGGGTCTGAAAGAAATTCAGAGGGAGTTCAAAGGGAATTTCTATACTCATAAATAAAAGTTGTGAATTTATTGGGTATTGAACCAATGATATTTATGCTTACATTACCCATACGCTGATGTTTTATCGATACTTTTATTTCACATTTACCAAAAGGCTGGATTACGATTATAATCCTAAAAGAAAGATACATTGTAATCAGGTTTTACAAGGCAATCCCGAAAGACAAGCTATCCAATCCCGTAGCCCTTTAGAAAATTAAGGAAAATTTCTTCTTCACTTAGACAACACTAGGCTCCCAAGTTTCAAAATTATATTGTGTATGAAAACAGATAATAGAATTAATTCTTTGTCACAAGAGACCTAGGATCTGAAAGAAATTCAGAGGGAGTTCAAAGGGAATTTCTATACTCATAAATAAAAGTTGTGAATTTATTGTGTATTGAACCAATGCTATTTATGCTTACATTACCCATACGCTGATGTTTTATCGATACTTTTATTTCACATTTACCAAAAGGCTGGATTACGATTATAATCCTAAAAGAAAGATACATTGTAATCAGGTTTTACAAGGCAATCCCGAAAGACAAGCTATCCAATCCCGTAGCCCTTTAGAAAATTAAGGAAAATTTCTTCTTCACTTAGACAACACTAGGCTCCCAAGTTTCAAAATTATATTGTGTATGAAAACAGATAATAGAATTAATTCTTTGTCACAAGAGACCTAGGATCTGAAAGAAATTCAGAGGGAGTTCAAAGGGAATTTCTATACTCATAAATAAAAGTTGTGAATTTATTGTGTATTGAACCAATGATATTTATGGTTACATTACCCATACGCTGATGTTTTATCGATACTTTTATTTCACATTTACCAAAAGGCTGGATTTCGATTATAATCCTAAAAGAAAGATACATTGTAATCAGGTTTTACAAGGCAATCCCGAAAGACAAGCTATCCAATCCCGTAGCCCTTTAGAAAATTAAGGAAAATTTCTTCTTCACTTCCTTTTCCCCCAAAGGGTTCACATTAATCGAAACAATGAAATGAAATTTCTTTAGTTTAACGTCCCATGATTATGCTCTTTATGCTAGAGGAGACAGATGATTAATGAAAGTGAAACATTGTAAAATTAATTGTTGGGCTCTCACAAAACCACGTACAACAAAGACACATGCGCTAGCCAATACACCAACGGAGAGAACTTCCACAGTTCTCGAGTGGAAACGTATCGGGATTCTTTCTTGGCTACAACTCAAGAAAATAATTTAGTTGTCAATCGATAGACCTACATTAAAACAAATACAAGCATCGCGAGCCTTAACTTGATTTAAACTTACAGTTACAAGATATTGCGCAAGTATCTAAGTTACCAACCCATAATTAATATTTTAGTCATTACATCTTATTACTGAGTTTTACAGGTTTCTACTGTTTTATAATGAAATCAAATAAAACGTAATCAATTTTTTATATATAATCTGCTTAATACACAGTAGAAACTCACTTGTATGCTATCTTGTTCTTAAATTGTTAATTTCCATGCATATGCCATTATCCACAATACATCTGCATTACTGCAGGAATAACCATTACTGCATTCAATAACAACTATATAATTTATGGAGTTCTTTATTATTAAGCGAAACAGATTAGGCTACTTATATCATGTAAACTGCAACTTTTGAAAATCGTTGGATACACTGCAGAGTTACGCTCTCCGTTCTCCTGTCCCACCGCGCTTACCTAGAAACTGATGTAAACACTACACTAGCGCCCTCCACGAAAACCCGCACTAATATCCTGGTCAGGTAATAATAAGGAAAAGCAAGAATTTGTTCGTAAACAAAGGCTATGTATAAACTGTTTGCATGGTACTCATTTTGTTAAGGATGTAAGGCAAGGCGCTATAAAACATGTGATAAGAAACATAATACTTTCCTGCACTTCGAATCAGATGATGAGCATTCTATGAGTAAGAACTCAGTAAGTAATAAGAATCCCTCAGTTCAATCAGGATCAATCAATGATAGACAAGAAACATCACAAGATTGTTATTGTACTTTGAAAAATAAACGCATCCCTCAGGTTATGCTATCAACAGCAATGTACATGTGGAGGATAGTAGTGGTGTAACATATCAGTGTCAAGTTCTTTTAGACAACGGTTCTCAATCGAACTTTATGACAGAAGATTTAGTACAGAAATTGAGATTAACCAAGGATAAGCATTCCGTTCCTATACAAGGTATAAATGATAGTCTTCTGAAACAAAGTATTGTGTATATATTCAGTTAACATCAAGAGTATCAGATTTTTCAAGAACCATGATTTTTTTAGTTTTGCCTCGTATTACAAGCAACATTCCGGCAGAGTTCATCAATTATGATAGTTGGAATTTACCTAAGGATATTCAACTAGAATATTCTCTGTTCTGCCAGTCAGACAAAATTGATATGTTACTTGGGGCAGAATTATTCTTTAAACTTTTACTACCAGGCCAAAAGACACGTGAAGGTAATTTTTCAGTATTCCAAAATACCAAGTTAGGATGGATTCTTGCAGGAAGTATTCCAGCATCATCGAAGTCACTTGTTAGTCAGAATACCCAAATATCTACTACAGTATGTTTTGCTCACACTGTTGATTGCTTCCACCAACAGTTACGTAAATTCTGGGAGTTGGAAGAAGTTGATACTGTAACAGTGAGTAAAGAAGAACAAGAATGTATCACACATTTCCTCGAAAACACTAGAAGAGATAGTACAGTCACATTTGTAGTTCGCCTATCATTTAAGAAGGTTCATGAAGATCAATATCATACGTCTCAGCATTTTTGGTTATTACTGAAATATTTATTCTTGAAATATGAACAAAATTATAAAAAGGGTTTATGAATTGTTTTTTTAAATCTCAGACCGTCAGTAGAATATCCTTTTTGAGTTTTTCACAATCCAATGCATTTCATTATATTCTAAGGCACTGTTTCTCAAAGTGTGGGTCGTGGACCGGTTTTTGGTGGGTCGCGAGAAGTTTTTTCTTTTAATTATGACAATTTTATTTGATGTAGAAACATATGTTGTAAAGTAAGTACTATTCAGGAAATGAGAGTTGGAAGTGTTTGTTAATGAGGTGAAGAGTAAGTGGTTACTCAGAGCCTTGTCCTGTTCTACAGTCAATAGAGATGTTGGGTTTGGATGGAAAGAGAATGGGTGAGTCAAAATCTGTTAAGGAGTAGGACATTGAGTTGGGAATAGTGTTAGCTCTGTATTACCTTTATATAGAAAAATTAGAAATATGATTTAAAATTTAATTGGTTTGAAATACTCCACCATTGTGTAGAACGACTATGTGTATTTGAATAAAAGCAGGTGGGGTACAAAATACATTTTAATATTTAGTGTGTGTCGCAGTAACAACAAGTTTGAGAACCACTGTTGTTGTTTGAGAACTACGAGAATCTATTCATCGTTGTGATGCAAACTGCTAAATGAAAGATGAAAATAAATCTTGTCTTCTAGGCTAAGGGGACTTATGATTAAGGCAATTTAATATTGATGGATGAACTTGTGGAATGAGAATGTGGGAGAAACAGGAAAGCCCTTGAAGAAAACGACATAATGTCGTTAACCACAAACTTACTTGGCCGGGAGCAAAGTGGGAAGCTACGTGAATCATAGACATAGTTTTTACGCATATTAAGGACACAAACTTTGAATCGGACGCAATTTCTAATAATACTAATACAGCTACAATAACCCTTCTATTGGTGTGTATCAAATCATTATTATTTGTAAAAGATACTTGTCATGGGGATAAACAAAAAAAAAAAAACATTTAAAACAACCATAAGTTTAAACTAGAAAATTCTAGTATAAATAAGTAGATATGTGACTATATATGAAATATATCAATTATAATAATTGTACAGTGCGTCTCAAAATTCACGCAAGATTTGAATTTTGCGCAGTTTCAGGTAAGGTGTTGTCAACGAAAAAGAGAGGACAGCGTGACAGCTGACAATTCAGGGTCATTAAAAATTGAGCGTTACACGAAGGGACAATGCATTTTAATTGAGGAACAATTTTTAATAATAATGAAGGTTTGGAGGCCAAAATTCACAATGTTTGTATGGACGACTCCAAAAGTGCATTACCACTTACATTTCGCCCTTTCCTACAATAGTAAGTAACCCGAAAACAGGGTCGTTGGAATAGTTGCGAATTAGAAAGGCGTCGCATCAAATATCAATTTTGTTACAAACATACTACTGTGGCAAAATGCTAATAACAGAATAAAATAAGTTGTTAACACTGACGATTTTATTATCGTGAGGGCAATGGATGACATAGAATGTTACAACATGATCTCACTTAAACTGTTCAAACAAGATGAATGGTAAGAAATAGATATAAGAGGAAAGCAGTTTCTCTCGTTTTTCCAAAGAAAAAAAAATCTCCTAGAAAACTTTTACATAATGTATGCATACTACAGCAATATATCATATAATTTTTCACAACTAAGCAAATCTGAAGATAAAATTCCTGTAACATTAAAGTGGAATGTTCTACAAAATAATCATAATCCTTTGTCCTTATTTCTATCACCAATTTTGACATACACCCTGAGCTATAAGACTAATAGATCTAGAAATGAAAGATTTCATTAGTTTTTTCTCTCACACTAAAAGACTTCCGCGTTTTGCTAAGATTGTCATTTTTCTTACACGTAGCTATCGCGGACAAATTCTAATTAATGGGGTTTCGGGGTAATCGGTACCGGAAAGAGTAAATTTTGTCGACACTCAAATTTTGGCAGTTGGTTAAAAGAAATTTCACTTTTCATGTTATTATACAAAAACACTTCTGTTTTACTCTATTCATGGTGAATTACTGAACTTATACACTCCACACAAAGGAATAAGCGACAGCTAATACCGTGCAGCAAGACCATCAAATATACACCTTCATACATTATAATCGTATCTGGTAAATAGACCCTCTCTCTCTCATATTAAAATCAACAAAAAATTGAGCACAATTCTAATTTCAAAATATACATGTATTAGTGTCAATAAAGTGAAAGAATAAAAATGAGACGAAGGGATATTCATAAGTTGATGTAGTGGAAAACTTACACATATCTCAATGATAAATTGAAACCAATAGATATCTGTTTGGGGTACAGAAGTGAGACAGAGACAGAAAAGACAGAAGAACAAAAAGAAGAGGGAGATCAGATTAATATATTGGATTTAAATATAGCAAGAAAACAACCTAACATTATAAAGTTCCGTATCCTGAAATCCAACAGTAATGTAGAAATGACGTTTATTTTTTATATTCTTTCAAAACTATTCCAATATGTAGAGGATGCTTGAAAAATTCATTAAGTCACTTTCAAAATGTATACCAAACTTGGTGGTCAAATTAAATACTAACTTTCCAGTAAAACCGTAGAGTTCCGAGATACGTCTAGGATCATGTCAAAAGTATGACAGACATCCTTTCTATCTGATTAGTTCGGTTGCTAATTCCGTAATGCTCATTAAACGTACTGATCCGAACCTAGTAGGTAGCGTAGGTTATACCTTCCATTCCAGACTATTAATGCAAACTGAACAAGAAAGAAAAGAGAAAGAAAGAAAAAAATGACAAACGAAAATAAATGAATACTATTTTATTCCTAAATTTTTACCAGAAAGAGCCTAAATTAAACGTCTAAATTGTATCATAATGAAAAGTTACAAATGTTAAAGAAACATCGATGTTGGTTCCTTATAGACTAGCAACCAACTTTTGCATATTTCAAATTTCATACGTGGATAATACAAATTGAATTATAGAGTGGAAACGAATTTTTGTATCAAATTAATATAAATAAAACCTCTCTTTAAATAACAAGATTGGAGACATTTTGTAATCATTTCTGAACATTTGTCTTTTCAGAACATCCACTCTCGATATCACGTTTTGCAGATGTAACGTTGTAGTTCGCAATGATAGAATAGCGCTAAAACTAATGGGTCATAGCAGTGACACGGTGATTCGATTGGGACTCGGTAACCACAGGAAAAATGAGATTTTTTCTTATTTCGTTGACATAAAGTTGTGTTTATGTGTGTGTGTGTGTGTGTGTGTGAGTGAGTGTGTGTGTGTGTGTGTGAGAGAGAGAGAGAGAGAGAAGAAAAATGCAAGACATGATAAGGATACGTCAAAAAGGATGGATAGAGAGAGGCAGAGAGAAATACAGACGAATATAAATATGAAAACTATTTATCATCATTCCATATGATGAAGAACGCACACGCTTTTTACTCAAATTCTGGTCAGTCAATGCCTTGTAACATCTCCAACCAAAGTTGGTAGTGAATGCTTATGGAAAAAAGATACTAGTTGATGGGAATTCAAACTGAGATTTTCCGCTTGGAAGTCTAACATGATACGAATACACCACCAGTTACTCTACCCGAAACATGTGTTTAACATATGGTATAGTGCTCTTTCCTAGGAACTGTAACAGAAAAATGTGGATACTACACTTCTATTAAGTGTTTCGAATTGTTCTAATATCCCCTATAGTTATTATTTGCCCTTTAAAAATCAACATTTCTAATCGTCTCTATCATAATTCCTCGCTCTTACTGATTGCTTGTTTAGCATGAGAAGTCGCTCTTGAAATATTCACGATCACTTTAGGAAAAAACATAACCTTTTCCTTGACCAGGATTTGAACCTACGTTGTGGACCTGTACTCCTCGTAAGTCCGGGGTGTAACCCCTAAATTACCCATCGTTAGAGCTCAACTGTTCGTTTTAGTCTTTCGTAGTAATTATTATTGATAATGTTTAGCACCGGTAATATGTTTTGTCTTTGTGCATTGTTTTAATTCTTTTCTTTATTTTTACAATATATCCAAATAAATGCCATCATAATTACTCTTATTTTGAATGTAAACACCGTTTACAATTTATAAAGAACAAGGATTTAACGTTTCGATGTAGCTGCAAAAAGCTACGAAAAAGTGCACCTATTGGACTTCGAACGCATACTCATTTACAACAAAAGTATTAAAACCACCATGCCTAATGCTCTTGTTTCTACCGAGCGTTTCTCAGTAACTTGATTAATTACTCAGTATTGTGTTTTACTTCAGTTTTACTCGTTTTTCCAGTAAAATATAGCAAAAGAGAAACGAGCACATCAACGAGGACAGTGTTAACATTCCAAACACAATCTCATCGGGAAGACCCTCAGTTATGACGATTACGTTTAGTAGGGTTCAATTTATTCAACTTTAGTACTGCTTACAGCAAATTTATGAGGATTTTTTCTTTCCTAATGTCAGAGAACTTGAAAATGTGGAGATAGGTTTGATGCTAGCTGAACACTGGCAAGAATCCGGTAAACACTGTGTACGTTCCTTACCATAATGAGAATATAGTGCGCATATTTTCATTCATCTTTGTCTCTGTTTTTCTGATAACGTTTCTTTACCATATATTTGTTTCTGTTTCTTCGTCTCTATCTCTATTCATTTTTATCTCTTACTGATTTCTTCTCTCTCTTTTGCACACAAACTCAACTTGCTTTAATGGGGGCATACAGAACTTGAATAAATTGAGTACTGCTAAGCGTAACTATCAAGGCCAAGCTTTTGGGCAGAAAATATATTTCCGAATAATCCGCCTCTAATTTGTGTTTATAAATTGATCCGAGATCATACACAACTCTTATTCAATACTGCGCTTACAGTGGTCTCAAGATAATCCCAATGATTTGTCCTTTAAACAACTCAATAAAACCAGTTTATGAGGGTACTAGTCCGTTAGTGTGTCAAAAATTTCCGCAGTACAATTGGTCACGTATATGGATAAACTATAATTCACAGTGCCTCACAGCAGATGTTAGAATTGCATGGTACTGCCTCATTTATGACTTATTGCCTACAAATGAGAAATTATTTGCTATCCATCGTGTAGTGCAAGCCGAGTGTTCTTTATGTGGTCAGCTTGACACTTTACTACATCCCATCACGCCCTGTATTTCCACGCGACTAATTTGGAATGCCTTGTGTCGGATGCTTTGACTTATTTGTCGACAGCCACCATCTACTTTTTCTCCCTCTATCTTACTATTTCCAGGCTCATTAGTACCCGCAGACCAAACTAAGTGCGATTAATTGGTTGAATGGACCTTTTATATTCTATATGTTACAATATCCTAAAAAGTTGTCATATTTGGATTTTATTTGGTACAAACTCGGAGATTCCATTTGCTTAATGCAATTCCTCAAATAGAGACACAAAAGTTTTCCAACTTCTTACGTATTTTGTTGTCCAACAATAATGTAGTTATTTCCTTTTCTGTAGTGACTTACTTCTCTTGATTTGTAGTGTTACGGAATGTACTAGTCAACGTTCATGTGAAATAAAAAGTTTTAAAAAGCTGTTTCAGGCAGATGTGTGAAATACTTTTAATGTTCATGAATTCGGGTTCGAACCCCAATACATCCACTTGTGTTTTTTACTCTTCGCAGCTACGTTGAAACGTTAACTTTTTGTTCTTTACTAATTGTAAATTTTGTTTACATTCAAGAGAAGAGTAATTATGGTCGAATTTGTTTGGATATATTTTTATATAAAGAAAAGAATAAAAATCATACGCAAAGACTATTACCGGTACTAAACATTAACAATAATAATTACTACTAAAGACTAAAACTAACGAACAGGTGAACTCCTAACGAACGAACTTACAGTTGTGGACAAAGTATGTTAAGAGTCATTGTGTTCTGTAGTTCCAAATGGACTTGACCATTTACACAAGTAAATATTTTTGTAACGCTGCACATAAGCTTGAGTTATTTGACAATAACATGTGTAGTACTGGTCCCGACTTTTATGTATACATAAGATCGATCTAATCTCATGTCATATGGACTTAATGGTTTATAAGCATCATGTGCATGTATTTTCTAGAAACGGAAGAGTAAATGAGACAAATGCCTATTCTTCAAAGAATATTCACTAGATTGACTCCGCATATTGATATTAATATTCGTTGAAATGACAACTATAATGTGAAGATGGAAATATATTATTATTATTATTATTATTATTATTATTACTATTATTATTATTATTTTCATAAGCGTACTTTGAAAAGCGAAACTACTGAATAATATGATATTATTCCTGTAATTTTTCCTGGATTGTATGTTATTTCGTTTATTAATGGGCACTAATTTGTCACCAGGTCATCGAATAAATGACTTTCGGCGTGCAATTATGGGTAAATAACCTTACAGGAATAAGCCGGTTCGTTCCAAAGAGCAGAACTGATCTTAGTAACATTAGAGATATAGTTTTAGGTGGCAGCATAATGTAGAGGTAGCGTCCTGGAGTTACAAGTAGTATAGGTTCACAACATAGGTTCAAACGCTGGTCAACCCAATGGTTATTTTTTTCTCAAACTGGTCATGAAGAATTGAAGAATGACTTCTCACGCTAAACAAGCGATCAGTAAGAACGATGAACCAAACATTTCTATCATGATAGAGACGATTTAAAAATGTTAATTTAAAAGGCAAATAATAACTATAGGGGCTACTATTACAATTCGAAACACTTAATTGGTCATGTAACCACATAGACATTTCATGTTATTGTTCGTAGGAAAGAATACTATGCCATATGTTAAACATGTTTCGGGTAGATTAACCAGTGGTGTATTCGTATCGTGTTAGACTTTCAAACGGAAATTATCGGTTTAAATCCTCATGAGGTAGTATCTTTTCTCCCAGTAAACATTCGCTACCAACGTTGGTTGGAGAAGTTACAAGGCATCACTGGCGAGAATCGAAGTAAAGAGTGCGCGTTCTTCATCATATAGAATAATGATAAGTAGTTTTCATGTTTACATTCGTCTTTTTTCCTGTCTCTCTATCCATCTTTCTTCACGTTTCCTTAACTTGTCTTGCATCTTCCTCTTTTTTCTTTCTCTCCCTCTCTTTGTGTTTCTCTCTCTCATACACACATACATACAAGTACGCACACACAAACACAATTTATGTCAAGAAAATAAGAAAAACTCTCTTTTTTGCTGTGGGTTACCAGGTCTTAATCGGTTCATCGTGTCACTGCGATGACCCGTTTCAGTAACTGCGTGTTAATTCTATCATTGCGAATTGCAACGTTATATCCCCAACAGTTGAAATCGAGAGTGGATGTTCGGAACAGACAAATGTTCAGGAATGACTACAAAATGTCCGACTTTCTGGTTATTTCAAGAGAGATTTTGTTTATATTAATTTGACAAAAAAATTCGTTTCCACTCTATAATTCAATTTGTTTTTTCCACATACGAAATGCGAAGTGTACAAAATTTACTTCGTCTATAAGGAACCAACATCAAATTTTCCTTTTAAACATTTGTAACTTTTCATTATGATATAATTTGGAATTTTAAATAGGCCCTTTCTGATAGAAATTTAGCAGTAAACTAGCAGTCATTAATTTCTTTCTTTTTGTCTTTTTTCTTTCCTTTTTCTTTCTTTTTTTGTTCATTTTGCATTGGGAGTCTGGAATGGAAGGTATAGCCTATGCTACCTACTAGGTTTATTATAATGCATTTCGGATCAGTACGTTTAATAAACACTACCGAATTTGCACCCAACCATACAGAAAGAAAGGATGTGTGTGTTACACTTTTGGCATGATCCTTGTTTTGCCTCGGAGCTCTACAGTTTCACTGGAAAATGAGTATTTAATTTGACTACCAAGTTTGGTATTCATTTTGAAAGTGACTTAATGAATTTTTCAAGCATCCTCTATATAAACGGCATTTCTATATTTCTATTGGATTTCTGGTAACGGAACTTTATAATGTTAGGTTCTTTTTCCCTTCTTAAATCTAATATTTTGATCTGTGTTCCCTTTTATTTTTCTTCTTCTATCTATTTTCTCTCTGTTTCACTTCTGTACCCCTAACGGATTTCTATTGGTTTCAATTTTTCATTGAGATATGTGTAACCTTCTCCTTACATCAACTTATGAATCTCGTTTCGTCTCATTTTTATTCTTTCACTTTATTGACACTAATACATGTATATTTTGAAATTAGAATTGTGCTCAATTTGTTGCTGATTTTAATATGAGAGAGAGAGGGGGTCTATTTACCAGATACGATTATAGTGTACGAAGGTGTATATTGGATAGCCTAGGTGCACGGTGTTAGCTGTCGTTTATTCTTTTGTGTGGAGTGTATAAGTTCAGTAATTCACCATCAATACAGTAAACCAGAAGTGGTTTCGTATAATAACATGAAATGTGAAACCAACTGTTGAGATTTGAGTGTCGACAAACTTTACTCTTTCCGGTTCCGATTACCTCGAAACCCCGGTAGCCAGAATTAGCTCGGGATGTGGAACTTATATTAAAACAATGACAATTTTAGCAAAATACAGAAGTCTTCTAGTCTGAGAAAAAATGTAATGAAATATCTCAATTCTATTTCTATTAATCTTGTAGCTCTGGGTCTGTGGCAAAAGTACTGAAAGAAATAAGGACAATGCATTATGATTATTTTGTAGAACATTCCACTTTAATACCACAGGAATTTCATCTTCCGGTTTGCTTAGTTGTGAAAAATTATAGGATATATTGCTATACTATGTAAAGTATCTGTACTATCGCTGATTTGTGATGACAATCAGAAACTGAAGTAAAAGATAAATTACAGTAATAGAAATATGGAGAATGAATTATGATTATTTTGTAGAATATTCCACTTTAATATCATCTTCCGATTTGCTTAGTTGTGAAAAATTATATTGTATATTGCTATACTACGTAAAATATGTATACTATCGCTGATTTGTGATGGCAATCAGAAACAGAAGTAAAAGATAAACTACAGTAATAGTTTTCTATTAAGGAGGAAGTATAACTACCTTTATTTTAACATTTTTGGGGCTTAAAAATGTTTGTTCGGGTTCACCCCCTTCCCCCAACCTTCAGTTTAGATTTTGATTATTGTTTTCAGTATATTTCAAGCATCATTTGTCGGATGTAAGCCAGTGCGAAATGTCGATATTTCGAGATCTTCGATTTTGATATTGACACAAATCAACATTGGATATCGCAAACACATCAACATCGATATATTCATATTCTAAATTTTCGATATTGATCTTCGGATTGGCGAGGTATAGCGGGTCCCTAAGACTTGCGATGGATAAAGAAATAAAAGTTAATTTTTACAATAATGTCTTTAATGACAATTACTTTATTAGCGCAAAGAGCAATGTAAATAAATCCACTTGCAAATTTCCAATATTATATACTGTAATTTCTTAGCCGCGAAAACTTTTTTGTTACCGAAAACAAAATAAACAAAAAAGCATGTGTCAAAAGCAAGTGCTTCGAACTCGGAACTAGAATTTATCACAAGAAAGTTTTTTGTTGCTCTCTCTTTCGGACATTTCCATCCCGTTTGGTCTTTGGGACCGGTCATTGAAAAAAATACCCAAGTGACACTAAAAATGCACAAACGTTTATATGCTCTTCGGAAGTCAGAGATTTTGAATATGAATTTTAATAATAATAATAATAATAATAATAATAATAATAATAATAATAATAATAATAATAATTATTATTATTATTATTATTATTATTATTATTATTATAGCAAGTGGGTTTATAACTATGGTACTAACTCTTTATCTTGCAATGGAGTCTCGCAAGTCTGCTACGCCGATGGCGTCCCTTAGGTCGCTTGCACACGGCAACGATAATATCAGTGGAAGCGCCGATAATTTCTTCGGTGGAATCGATTTCAATGTACTCAAATCGTAGCTTGCACACGCCACCGCCATTATCGGCCGATCTTCTGACACGGGAGATGCTGTCGGCCAAGCCCCCGATATTGCCGGCGATATGGCCGACACTGGTTTTGTCGGGGGCAATGTTTTCTTATGATTGGATGCATATTCGGCCGATAATGTCGGCCGGCCAGTTGTTTAGGTTAAGAGAGTGAGTGACAAGGCACTGTGTATTCTTGTTTCAACTCTTACCTTTGTAATTTTGTTGTTTCCATTTTTCTTGTTACAAATTGTATAACATTATTATTAGCCTCTTCTACGAACAACATCGGAACATTTTTTTACAGTGTTTGTTTTGGAGTAGTTAATTCCATTTGGTAAATAAAGTATAAAATGTGGGAAATCTGGAGAGTACTGATTTCCTTCTAAATAGCTATTATCAAATAGAATATAGGAAATTTAGATAAACAATTTCCGTTGATTATTTTCTACTCCCTTGTTGTTCTTGTTCTCCCTCTCCCTTTGATTGTATCTTTTTTAACTACTAATGCATTTAAATTTTACTACATTCTGGAAATTAATTTAAGCGTAACTTTTAAAGTTTGATACACTGTGACATAACATATGGAAAACGTCCTGATTATTATTACTTCCTTTTATTTTCATCAGAATTCTGTGCAGATCACTTTTCTCTGTCCCACTCAATAACCAATGATTGAATAGAATATTTGTTGATATGTCAAAGTAAAATAAGTATTATTTTGGGAAATAGGAAAATTCGGTGTAGAAAAACTTGGTGTAAGAAAATTCGGTGCACGGAAAATTTGGTGTATGGAAAATTCGGTGTGGGAAATGCTAGGTGTAAAGAAAGATTTGTTATAGTAGACTGTATAATCCATTAGAAACATAAGTTTGAAGATAAAAGAGCGTATTAGTTTTAATTTCAAACTTTGTGTAGAGCGTAGTTTTACTGACTACTATAAGGAATTTAAAAAAGATAGTGTTCTTGAAATATTTTGGATTCTAAATTTCGACGGATTTTAACATTTCATGGCCCTTACAT
Organism: Thermobia domestica; assembly: GCF_964235325.1. NCBI lineage: Eukaryota > Metazoa > Arthropoda > Insecta > Zygentoma > Lepismatidae > Thermobia > Thermobia domestica. The sequence goes on from NC_137458.1 coordinate 25,684,610, forward strand.
GGTGAGAATTTTTTTTCGATGTCCGTTCGTGTGATTTAGCGAAGCGACCATCGCTACCAATCGACATTTAATTTAAAACTTAAGTTTTCATGCTGTTTTAGCGGGTGTCTCCTAGAATTTTCTGCTTCCAAAAACAAATGTAGGTTGCTGCATGGAAAAAGTTGAAAATTACAGATTTTTCAAAAATGTTCTAACGATTTTATGTCTATTTTATAAATAAAGATTTAAATCTAGTCTTCAAAAACGACATAGTTTTTTTATGTTACTCATGGGCGTCTCCGGCGGTGGGGACGCGTCCCCCCCAATATTTTGAAATACGAAATATTCAATATTTTAATGTAATTTAATTTATTTAGATACTCACTAGCAGTGAGATCATTTCCTTTGATGTCCCCCCCAAATTTTACATGCCAGAGACGCCAATGATGTTACTTAAAGATGTAAAAAGAAATACTTCAACTAAAGTATCTATGCCTGATTGGAGAAGGAGTCAATAATGTTATGGGATGTTATGGTACTTGGGTTCAGATCTTGGTAATGCTACGATATATTATATTATTGAAAGTAATTTAACTTAATTTTATTTACATAATCACATGTGTTTATTAAATCATATTACTCGACAAAGATAGAAGGAAATAGTGTTATGAAAATTATCTACACTATTCATGGACTGTAGTCTTTGTTACGAAAACCAAATACTGCAAGTTAGTAATATTACGTTAAAGAGAATTTACATAATGAGACCATTATATAACTGTTAGATAACTACTATTAAATCAGCATTTTAATTCGAGACTTGTAACAGCAAATGTTTGTAATGTTGTAAGAATCTTTGTATTCAACTTTTCCAGAAATTACTTAGATTGACAAAATTTAAATCATCCGGAAATTTGTGTCTTGAGATTTTAAGGATTCTTGGTCAGCAGAATGTTCTTTCTCAACTGAGTTGCCTCAAGAGTTTCCACGTGCTGGCTGGACCCATTATTGTTTCGAAGTATCTCTGAAATCTGCAATCTCAAGTTTTCGGCTACATAAAATTATTTCCTTGGAAATAGGATGAGTAGTAGAGATCGAGATAGTAGAGAGCTAGAGTCGAGAGAGCGCAGACTAGAATCACGACGAATTAGTAATCGTGGAGAGCCGTAAATTGTAAACGGACGAACATATCATGTTTTCGATACAGCACTACCTACGAAGTAACGGGACAGAATAATTTACTTAAATCTAAAAGTGTTCGGAGATTTCGTGAACGATCCTTGCTATCAAGTGTTTCGATTACCAAGTTTGATACTTCCAAGGACATTTTATAACACTCGAACGGAACGGAGCTGCAGAGAAGGAATCTTGGCAACATGGATCCAGCAGTACTCAAGGTATGACATTCTCTTTGGCCAGATTTCCTTTCTTTCATTCCCCACAATTATTCAGACATTTAAACACGTCCAATCTAAGAACACAAACTCTATGTCCAATAAATTGATCTGAAATGAAAGTAAAGCTTCTCTCTAAATTAAACATCAACCTCATTGATCATTATTTGAATTTGCTCTAGTTTCATTGTACACAATTTTCCCACACAACATGTACACAACTTTCAGTGGCATGCTCATAAGAGAAATTTCAGATATTTCTCTAAGTTTAATCTGGTCTTCTCCTTTTAGCTACAAACCCCACATTCATTTTGAACTAGAGTAGACCAGGCTAACAATAAGGAGGCAATAGGGTTGCAGTACTTGTTTACCTTAATTTAAGGCAAACAAGGTGAAGTGACTGATTGGAGGAGAAGTCAACTACTTGTACAATTATTATCTGATAAACCCATCCTGCTTTATATTGCCAGTTCTACTAAGACTTTTTTGATCAACATTATATTTTTGCATCTAACCGAAGTCCGATTTTCATGCGGATTGTTGCAAATGATCATGGAAGGATGGGGGATTTATGTGAGTATGTTTACTGGTTTAAATTCATCCGGGATAATATCGAGCAGATCTCAAGAAAAACAGCAAATATTCGCAGTGTACCTTACAGTTCGAATGAGATATTGGATATTTGAAGCGAAATTGAAGAATACAAATTAAGTGTTAGTGAGAATACACATTAAGAGTTAGTGGTAATACACATAAATCACATGTTGAATAGCTATGGCCGATTTCTTGCTACAAACGACAGAGATATCTCTTGGGCCACTTAGAGTCGGTAACTGACATCTTCCGCAACATCCGCCAGCGGAGTCCGATGCTTCCTTGTCTCACTCAGAAGCGATCCTGTTTCTTGCAATTTATTCACTAACGACCATATTATCTCCACATGGCACCTCACCTAATTCCAATTGTAAGGTACACTGACGAATATTTGATGTTTTTCTAGAGGCGTATCCGACATTACCCTAGGTGAATTTAAACCAGTAAATATAGTTCTGTAAATTTCCCATCCTTCCTTGATCATTTGCCACAAACCGCTTGAAAATCGGACTTCAGTTAGAAATTCTAGACCCAAATGAAATCCGTGAGTTTAAAAAAATCACCCTGTATATGCTCTATGATGTACTATATGAAAGGTGTTTTTAATTATTTCTATAACTATTCTCTGAATTTATAGTTGTAATTGTTTTATTTCTGACAGAAAAGTGTCAGCTTTATTGTGTGATGGAAAGTAATTTATAGTATTACCCCGCAAAAGACACGCAAGAGGTATTGGACTCAAGGCAAAGAAAAAATGCTTTTCTTGAAATCGGTAATAACATTTTAATCGTTACATTTTATGGTTTTCGTTTTCACAATATGAAGTGTCGTAAGTTATCGTAAGTGGTAATATTCAATATGCATTACACCGATCTACCTTACACCTAAATTTCCCCACACCGAGTTTTCCGTACACCGAATTTTCCTAGACCTTTTATTTTGAAACGAAACCAGCACAATCAAACACTCTTTGCAAAGCCCCCAAGAACAAGTGACTCATTTTGCATTTTCTTGATTGTGATCTGAACAACAGGGATGTAACTCCACGCTTCACTTGTCGCAGTTCTTTTCTCTCACTTTCAAAACTTTTCTAAAAGAATTTGCGGAATGGCAATTGAAAATAAAGACCAAAGTTGTATATCCAAGTCTTCCCTCTCACCTTTGTACCGGGATCGACCCCCTGATAGAGTTCTGCAGTTTAGCTACACTGACTACGTGAAAAGGTTGTGTATTATTGTATTCTTACCTTTCAAGTTTTGCTTAGAATTTTAGAGATGGCAAGAATTTTTCCATACGATATTTTAGCCGTTATTAAACTTGTGGAATGTAGACCTTGCATATGGGATAAGACAACAGACAATTTCAAGGATAGAATTGAAAAGTAAAAAGCATGGCGTGAAGCCTTGCCGAGGATTTTGAGTTCATGGACAAAAAGAAATGAGAAACGAGAGGTGTGTATGGAGCAATGTAAAACAAAATTACTATTTCGAATCTTATCATTTAATCTACTATCACATTAGTGTTAATTGCATGGAAACCAAATAATATACATACATACGACATGTAGCAGTGTTTCAATAAAAATTAAAACTAATATACTTTGCAGCATCAATTCTCATCGAAACGAAAATAATATGTTTACGAAATCTATTTAAAACAGCAGCGTTAAATCTAAAATGTTTAGGCATATTTTTCTAAGTTTTGGACCATCCTTCCCACCTCTTCAGAACAGTTTTTGTAGTCCTTATTGTTTTAATAAAACAATTTTTCCGATTATTATTACTTTTATTTGTTTTCATATATGGAGAAGATTTTTAGAAACACAGTGCAGAATATATTGTGTGTGTCGATTACTGCGCTCATCGCAGGGAACGATATTGTCGGGGCTACCACCGACATTGTCGGCTACGTGTGCAAAGTACGCCGGCGCCGACAACGATATTATCGTTGCTTCCGCCGATTTTATCGGTATCGTGTGCAATACGTTTAGTCTACGTTTGTCTCTTTCCGTTTGGTGTAGATGTTTTTCTTTGTAATGTTAGGCTTTCATATTAAACCTTTACATTACGTAACCTTTTCCTTTCTTCAAGAGATTTTTTAAAAAAGGAAACAAACTGCTTTCCTCTGATGTCTATTTCTTACCATTCATCTTGTTGAGCGGCTTAAGTGAGATCATTTTGTAACATTTTATGTCATCCATTGCCCTAGCGATAATAAAATCGTAATTCTTAACAATGTATTTTCTTCTCTTATTTGCAGTTTGCCGCACTGATATATTTGTAACAAAATTGAGGTTTGGTCCAACGCCTTTATAATTCTAAATCACCCAAACGACTTTGTTTTTTGGGTTGTTTGCTATTGCAGGAAAGGGACAATTGCAAGTGGTAATGCACTTTTGGAGTCGTGTATACTAAATATGGTCGGAATAGTAATTTAAATTTATCAACTGTGAAAAGATAATCTTTTTAAAAAACAATTAGACACTGGATCAACTTGTGGTCATTTCGAGAAGCTGGTCAAGCAGTACCAGTTAATTATGCTTGCTATCGCGACATAATAAACCAGCTTTCTATGTCCAAACTGCAAGATATGGATGTGGGTGACATGTGGTTTCAAATAGATGGTGTCTCTTGCCATCCAGCTCGACAAATAATTCAGTTGCTGTATGAGCCATTTCCTGGTCGTGTAATTCTCGGCTTTGGAGATCAGAATTGGCAGACCAAATCATGCGGTTTAATGCTGTTGGACTATTTTTTTTTTAAAAAATAAGTCTAAGATTTATTCCAATAACCACCTGACCACCCACGTATTCGAGGAGAAATGAAATGAAATAGAATTTTTAAGTTTAACATCCCATGATTATACCGGCTAGGATAAATAGGACGGTAATGAAGAGAAATGAATGAAATGGTGGCATGAAGAAAGTGGGAGGAAAGGAGAGAACCTCGAGAAAAGCACGCACAAGTGTTTGTCCACCACAAATACCACTTGGCGCGAGCTGAACCACATGCACCTGAGCTGAGCGTTCTGCCATTGAGCCACCTCGGTTCTACGTCTTGAATGAGGAAATTCAGCCCTGTATCAACGAAAATCAGCCATTTATGTATTTTAAAAAATCATGGAAATTTTGAGCAAAAAAGTGCGTAGGCTATATGTCAGCAAAACAATCGAGGCAATTTACCAGATAAGCTATTCCATACATAACCTTATACTATATACTTTATGAATTAATAAAAAAAATACAATTTGTAATTATAAATGTATGCTTTCTATCAAAATTATTTTGGGATACCTAGTAGTAGGCCTACCCTATAATTTATGTATAAGATAATATCCTGATAATTATTAGTCGCAGGATTTACAAAATGACAAAACTTGAAACAAAATCCCCATCTCCTCTGTCTTCGCATCACTTTTTGTTCAGCTTTGTAGCAGACCCGAAGTACAGTTAGTGATTTCATTTGGAACAAAGTTAGGATTCAAACAATGTCGCTAACGTTCGTTTGAGAGACATAGTTTGTGTGTTTTATTGATCAAGAAAGGAGAACTGTGTTACGAATGCTTACTGTTCGTGTCACAAAGACCTTGGAAATGTGATATTGATGTTTTATGTCCACATGACCCTACGACCTGTTATTATAGCCATTCATTGCTGCAGGTAATGACGTACTTGCTTTCCCCAGCAACAAGTAAACACCTCGTTTCTGCAGAATAATCGGGAAGAGAGAATTCAGTTCGGTTGGAAGTAAACTCTTTGGTTACTAATGTATTATTGAGAGGTGTTTTCAATAAGTGAATTGTGAATATTTCGTTCACAACTAACTGGTGGGTCTTGATACGAACCTAATTCAGAACACACAAGATCCTGTATTAAATTCTGCACACCTGTCCGTGATATTCAGTGGCCTAATTTAAACAATTTTTCTTCCATAGGGCTAAATAGGTTGACTTGTTAGCTTTCTACAAATTATACGTATTACGTCATTACGCTTGGCAATCAAACGCTTATTGCTGGCGATGAAATGACGATCAAACGATCCGGTCAAATTCCGATCAATTTTGGTTCCATAGCGGGGCTAATAGGTCACTGACTGGTTGAAATATACCGCAGTTCAGTTGTCCTTAAAAATATACAAGGAATGATACGTTAGATAATATATATTAGAAAGAATCAGGTTATCGTTTCTTTTCTCTCTCTCTCTCCACGGTGCACCTGCACAAACACTATCGGTGTACGTGCACAAACACTATCAAGTTTATAGCATGATAATCAGAAAGAAGAGATATAGATAATAATCAGAGATATAAACAAGTTAATGATAATGGAAGAGGACGAGAGTAAAAAGGAAAGAACGAAATACAATTTCTCGAATGAACATCTGCATAACTATTACACAAAATATAATAATGTCAAACAATATAGTGTTATGAAAAATTTATTATAGACATTGGTAATGTTCTTACACATTAGAAGATATCTTTAATCTACCGGCTTCTCCTGGCCGTTAGTTTAAGACCAATTGTAACTCTTGTTGTTACCATTAAGGTAAGCAGAATTATATCTTGCAAAAACGGGTTGCATATAATCGGGGGTAAGGGTTCTGTAAACATCTATTTCCAGACTGCATTAGGCGCCTGATTTTTTTTTCAAAGTTACTAAATACACAAGTAACACATTCAACAGTTTCGAACACTGAAGATCATTTGAAAGTTCCAGTCATGGACTAAAATGAAATGAAATTATTTTTTTATTGTTTCACGGTTATGTTCTTTAAGATAAAGGAAACGATTGATTAATGAAAAGGAATGATTGTAAAATTAATTTCTTGTACTAACCTCTCCAAGGAATCAAACCCGAGAACATGCATGATAGGTAGGTACATGCCTTAACTATTACACCAGCGAGGACGGCTGCATGGTCTAAAAATTCCCAATGAGTGTTAACATAAAGAACTACTTTATACGCAATCATTTTAACGAAATAATGTAAACTTTGCTCTAATAATTTATATTTTAAATAACACTTACGGGACAGTTTGTTCATTTTAGCTTAAAACGGGGCATTTAGGTACCCTGTTTGTAAATTTGAAAAAAAGAAAAAGAAAAAACGGAAAACGGTTGAGTGAAAGGGACTATCCCGGTAGAAACAGGACGGCTGGTCTGCAAAGTAAACATATCGCTGTTTCGAAAGTAGCCCTAACTCTTCATTGCTACAGTAGTTGAAAGTCGAACTATCATATTAGTATTGGCAACGCTGAATTGAAAACAAGATTACATATTAGAGTGCGTAGTTGTGTCATTTACCCAAATTGCGCAGCGGTTAAAAACTAGGCGCCCGAACACAGAAAACGAGATTTGTCAATCCCTGTTCTGTATCTTAGTTTCGGAAATCTAGAGGTCGCAAAATAAAAATAAGTTAGTCCCGCATCATCCCATAGAATATACAATTCCCAACACCTTGCCTTATTTGCACTTTAAGGTGCAAGGAAAACGTGTATAGAAAATTTCAAGGTTCTCCATTTAATAGTTTCGGAGATCTTGGAACGGCTAAAGAATTATTCAAGCCTCCTCCCTGTTCCACGGACATCATCCACCCTTCGGAAAGAAATTTGCAAAATTCCGTATTTTCTACAGTCTAAGGTGCAAGGGGAATGTTTCCACAAAATTTCAAAGTTCTATGCACAGTTGATTCCGAGATCTGTTGGTGAGAGAGCTTGCTTTTCTTTACTACTTGTTTAATAGTTTTGCAACGTGTTAAAAAGATGTAATAACATCAGCTGTGTCTTTCTGCTGAAAAGCTACCCCAAAACGATATGTCTATTACTTCCAACAGATTAAAATATTTTGGATCTGAATTCAAAGTAGCCTCCATCATGGTACTACTCACAAGGAACGTACATGAACTTGTCATCCGGACATCCGAATCAGACCTAGTCCATTCGATAAACATAACAAAAATATGTTCATGCACATAAAACTAGGTGCCATGGACAACGGAGCAATTCCCTGGGGCCATTATCCCAGTAGATTCGTATACAAAAGTAAAGCAAGGTCATAATTATATATTCATAACACGTAGCAAGCTGCTTTACTTTTCTGCATGTTAAAATCAAACTTGACATTGATGAATAGCTTTGAATTATATATTCCGTGGAGATGTTGTACATAATAATTGTTTTTACGGGCGGTCTTTTTTATAGTATGACAGTTTGAAGAATGGATACACCTTTTTTCCGGTGAAAAGAAATGTTAATTGGACAAGCAGAATACAGAAAAGACCTTTCGGAAATAAAATATGCAGATCACACACGTAGAACAAGGTAATTCATTAATATGCAGCACATGTAACGCGGCAGCTGATGTTAGTCGTTGGAATGAGTGAAAGAAAGCACTGGAAACTTCCAGATCTTTTTTCTAAGCTTATTATTGTTGGAATAGGGGAAAGAACACACTCGAAACTTCTAGAAAGGTTTCTTGTAGTATACTTGTTTACTTTTATATGGGAAAGGGACATATTGTAATTGTTGGAAGTATAACGGGGACGGAAGTGTTTGGTTTAATCGGGAATTGATTGCGGATTTTCCGGCATTGAAAAATGATATGACTCGGTGTACTTTTATGGAATTATAACTTGACTAAGATATAGTATAATGTAATATGTAGGGAATCAACATTTTTTCCATTGCACCGGGACTCGAATTAGTATTCTCCCACTTGGAGAACCGTACGCTAAATTTTATGCTTGCAGTGCGAACTTGTTACTTATATGTAGCTATGAATTGTGTATGACATAACAGGTATATATAAATTATATTGTACAGAAAGTTAGCAGAATGCGCTCCGGGAATCGAACCAGGGCTCTTCCACGTGAAAAGCCGTACGACAAACATTTTGCTTAGCAGATGTTGTTACTTATACATAACTATGAATTGTGTAACACATAACAGGTATATATAAATTATATTGTACAGAAAATCAACAGAATGCGCCCCGGGAATTGAACCAGGGCTCTTCCACGTGAAAAGCCGCACGACAAACATTTTGCTTAGCAAATGTTGTTACTTATATGTAGCTATGAATTGTGTAAGACGTATAACTGGTATTTAGAAAGTATATGGTAAGAATTATTATTATTATTATTGTAAACTGTTGTGTTTTGTTTCATAAACGCTAGTGTAACAATGAGGTTATATGGCGACAGAACGTTTAACGTTACCGCAGGTGACGTGGGGAAAAAGCCATTTGTAAAGGTGGGGAAAAAGCCATTTGGATAAAGAAAATCTTTGCGTTAGCAAACGTTGTGGATCTGGAAAGAAAAGGTTGTCCACCATTAACAGAATTACAAGGTACCGTTTGTAATGAAATTTGTTCATTTCATAAGCAAGTAGAATCAAAATCGGCATGTGCATATCGAAATGCACAACAATTGAATTATTGGTGGAAAAATGAGCGATCCACAACCCTTACTAAGGGCATAGCAAGTTTAATGTTTTCATTGTAATCTTAAAACTATTGTAAGGAAGATATATTTTATGGAGAAATAAAAGTATAAAAGTTTAAAAAATTGGTATTTATTTATTTCTAAAAAAATCTACAAACATCTACTTTTTTTCTTTTTCATTATGTTTTCTACATGTTTTTTGACAAGCTTATCATTATTTTTTAATTTTTTATGATTAAACATTGCAATACATTTGTCAAATGAAACACCACGTATCATATAATACAGAAAATATAACACAAAATATCCACACATGATAGAATGATTATCTTGAACTTGTACAGTATTTACAAAATAGAATTTACAATTCCTTTGTAGGAACTGTTGAATTAGTTTAGGCACACCCTGTGCCAGAGAATCAAAATAGTATCCATGTTTATTGTTAATGATATAGATCGCTACCCAATGGCTACCAGGTAAATCAGACTTGTCCAAATTAATAATCAGTCCTACAGGGTGTTGAACAAGTATAGGTAAACGATCAATGGGATAAATTCCAGTTACATTTGCAGCGGTAATACAGTCCTTTAGTAACACTTGTAATAATTGATCACTATACATGTTTATTAGTCTATTTCATCCTTACTTTCCTCCTCTTGTTTTATTTTGGATGGAACATACGTTGCACTATTTGGATTTACGTATAAAACATAACCATAGACTTTTAAGTATTCGGCATATAGTAAAGCTTCACGCACACAACACTTAAATTGTCCAAATCTATGTTTTAAATAAGCACAAGAGTAAACATGAAATCCCAAGGAAGACGCTTTTGGGCACTGTAAATCTTCTAAATTCACAACAGTCCGTTCCAATAGTTGCTGCAAATAGTCCTGACGTGTTTTACCATAAGTATACAAGGTACAGGTATTAGCACAATATTGTTTCAATATAGTAGGTAACAATGAGTAATCTACATCGCCATTGTACCAGTCAATACCATAATCATGTTGTACTAGATGTTTATTTGAAAGTATGAGCGGCACACGTAATTCATGTAATGGATATGGTGGTTTAAAAATCCAGCTTTGTACAAAGGGGATATCAGGATTTACAATTGCAAGTTCCTTAATAATAATATGATCATCATTATCGTTGAACGCGGAGAAGTGAACAATAACCCTCATGGCACTCAAATGACGAAATTTTACATTGTATGATCAGTATATACATTCCTGTATTTATCGATTTGAATGAGAGAGTCAAATTGAGCGTACACAATACATGTAATGGAATTTTGTAGAGGTTGAGAAAATGATCATTTTAAATTCACAGGGGAATCACGTATGACATCCTACGTAGAATCATCTAATGTTCCTGTTGGAGATAGAATGAACGGGTACAAAGTGTATCCATGTCGAAATTCTTCACGGGAAATTGTATGTGAATGATCTTGATAATATATACCGGTACCGGAAAACAGAGTGGAATATGTTTGAACATATAATCCATTTTCAAAATTAGGAGTGAGGGGTGTCGGTGGAAGTGATTTTGAACCAACTTGTAATTGCAGTTTGTTAACGTTAAAATGTTGAAATTCAAAAGGATTTACATGTGGTTGACCATTAAATGCAGCGTTTGATACAAAACCTATAACAACACCTTTTGGTACTTTACCCAAAAATAAATTATCGAGATTATATGAACTTACTTCTGCGGGAATGGTATAGGTACGAGTTTCAACACGAGTAAGAGGTATGCTGGCCGGAATGTGTTCCATGCCAGCATTGATTTGCATAGCTAAGTCGGCAGCAATATCTAGACGCCGCACGTGAAGTGTTACGTCTTCAAGTTTGACTTTATATGCTGTATTTTCAGCAGACATTAAACAAAACGTATCTTTTGTACGATGTAATTTTACACGTAAGCTTACTTTATTAGGAAGCATACATCCCACACCGGCAATATCAGCATGGATACGGCCATACATATCGAATGATGCACTATTTCTAACATACTGGGCACGATTTGTAAATCCAGTATTTGCATTACCTAATACATTAAATTGGTTTGCAGTATCTTTATACCATAATCCCCCAGTTAAATGGGTTCGAGCGGCATCACTACCATAATTTAATAATGTTTCGATATAAGCACGGTACGGATATGAACCAGATGATGAACTAATTAATTTATCGTTTAATAAAACATCAACTTGACTAAATAACGAATGAAGAAAATTATTTACAGGTGCAACAATATCCGCCGCAACTAAATTTGTATTATCGTTTTTTGTAATTTTACATTTTACATATAGATACAAGTATGCAGTGTGAATAAAATCACCAGTTTCACCAGGTACAACAAATTCAATTGGTCCTTCTGACGATAAAGTAGAAACCGGACGATATTCAACAGTGGAAGATGACTCAATAGCAGTTTGAGTCATTGGAATAGTAAACAAATCAAGTTCACTTGTACAACATTCAGGACTACTTCCACTGAGTAAAGCCATGATTAACTAAATATATCACCGGAATATTTTCGATTACGTTTGACCGGAGGGCCGAATTGTACAATAGCAGGAGCCTTACGTTTTCGTGGACGTCTCTTACCACTACCGGTTAACAACTGACTAAGTTTATTTGCAGCTTTAGTTTTTAATGTTTTTCCAGCACGAACGGATTCTTTAAATGGACGGTCTTCTAGTACATCACCTGCAACTTGTATTCCTGTTTGTAACGCTTGCCGGCCTACAGCTTTGGCACCTTGTTTTAATAAAGGCAATGCAAAACGAAATAAACCTTTAAAGAAACTACCAATCCCATGACCCCGTTGATAAACTGGACCTGAAAAGAAGGGAAGGCCACGTCCCCGCTGATAATACGTATGTTGCTTTTTCATTTTCCAGGAGAACGTTTAAAATGAATGTCACTGTCAATGTCCCGGAACGAAATGGTAAATTTCGTCCTGCGTGGTCCTTTAGTAGTATTTCAACACTGTTAAAGCAAAATTTAGAGAGTGGTATATAGTGAATATCTTGATATCGTAACGTTTGAACTTTTCCATAAGTCATATTGCCAACAGTTGCAATACGTAGTAAGGGAGCTTGCGTATCTCCCACCAATTGATATTCAATAAGATCAGTATACACAAAAATTTGAAAAGGATATCCAATATCTAAGTATGGTTGTTTAAATCCCTGTTTTTGAATAATGAGATCATTTTTTTCATGAAAACCTAGTTGTATAGCCAAAGTAGGTGAAAGTGTTATAAATTCAACGTTTGGTTCAGAAGTAACATGAATAATATTGGAAGCGTTAAATCGTATAAATTCTGAAACTTTATTTAATTCTTCCAGTATGTGTTCAATGTTTGCATAATATCCAGGAGTAATTTTACTTTTCATAATTTCATGACCTTCTAATTTGTACCAAACGATATTTTCATCTTCGGTGACATTATGACACGTTAAAGGAATATGTATTTCACTTAATCCGACACACCAATCCGTATCTGTTAAATGTAGAATATTTTTCAAATTATTAATGAAATGGGTTGGACTATTTTTAGGATAAACGTCTGTACTTGCATTTGAAACCAGTGTAATGTAGAAACTGTCTTCGATGCTTTCAGAAATCATTTTCGTTTAAAGTGAAGTGTCAAGTTCGAAGTTCCAAAACGAAATGGTAAGTTTATACCGAGTTCATCTTTTAAGTTTACTTCTATCGTATCAAAATATTTCTTTTCAACTTTCACGTACTGCGGGTTATGAAATAAAATATTTTTGATTCGTCCATACTGCTCGTAAAATATACTAATTTTTACGAAGGTCCAATTTCTTCTTGTTGTTTTACAATATCCACACATACGTTAACTTCTGTTGGAATATTATAATCAAGGTTACAGGGATATTTTCCCTGAGGAGCCAGAAATTGTTCCCTATGTTGATCTTTTATATACACCACTGAATTATAAAAATTTGAATTTTCATTCATATAACCGAGTATATGTTGTAAACCTTTTGTTATGTCTAGAATACACCGATCTCGCGACCGGAAGGAATGTTGAATATACACTTGATTCTTAAAATAATTATATTTTATTATACGTACTTTCTCGGGAATTAGATTTAAGATGGCTTTAATGGATGCATAATATCCCTCCGTTACTTTAACAGGATATCGAATATATTCACCATCAATAAATGTATCGATTGTAATTTGTTCACCCGGACCAACATTATAAAAACTCCACGGTATATTAATTTGTGTTAAGCCCACAACCCACTCTCCGTCCGTTAAATCTATGGCCCTTGCAAGTTTTACTCGAAATGAGGATGTTGTATTATCAAAAAGTGTACTACTTGCATTGGAAGGTAACGTCACGTAAAAACCGTGTTTCAATGACGAATTCATTATGCAGACTGAATACTAGATACTCGAATCCACGAATTCATACTTTCTGGGTAGCCTAACCATTTTACGAAAACCCACCCCTTCTTACGTTGAAGAACTTTTTCAATTAAATAGGTCTTGTTTGAGCTTAGAAATATTTTTTGTAATTCTTCAGCATAAAATATTCCTTTAATTTCATCACCATTCCAGTCTTTTAATTTATAAGTTACAGGATTTGATTTTATACATTTATCAACTAGAAATATTTCTCGAGACCAATTTGGCAAATATCCTTTTTCAAGCTTATGTTTATATTCAGTAATACGAACATAATCTCCTGCTTGAAGTTTACAAGTTAATTTCTTCTTATGTACAGTCTTTCCGTACAGCGTATTCCACACTTGATTGATATTTGAATCATTTACTTCTGCGGGTGCCATTTTAATAGTTGAATGATAACTATGATTATAATTGTGTACAATTTGATCCAACACATCAATGTACCTATAGGTATTTTCTGCAGTAAAATAACGATATATTTTACTTTTAATGGTACGAATTACTCTTTCTACTAACGCACATATCATTTCCGAATGTACACTATAATGATTAATCCCAAAATCTTTAAACACTTTCTTTACATGGCGATTATAAAATTCTGACCCTAAATCAGTTTGAACGTGAACCAGTAATGGCACTTGGTTTAAAATTGAAGTTATTGCATTAGCCATTTCAGGCCCTTTCTTTGTTTTCACAGGAATTCAATACAAGTACCGTGAAAAAATGTCAATTGCACATAAAATATAGCGATATCCGTCATTATACTTTGCAATATTTTGCATGTCCGCCAAATCGCATTGTAATGTTTCATTAGGACCACTAACATAATATTGTTTCCGTGGAAATGTTTTTCGTATCGGAGCGTGCATTGTATATGCATCTTGTGATGCTAACCATTTTTTAATTTTCTCTCGGGATAATTTTGTTTTACGTTCTAATGTACTAACACTGGATAAAGATGCAGGATCTGAATACTTGTAATAGATTTTTGATAATTTTGTCATTTCTTATTTACATTTTATATTCTTTCCAATACCGAAATACGTTAGCTGCAATTGCGGGAGATACTGCAGTCGAAGAATGCCGTTTTCGAATTTTACTGCCAGTCACTTTCGGGGTTGTAAAAGCAGGTGAAGGCGGTCCTGGTGTACGTGAACTAATAAATTCCCGAGGAACATTAATATCATCCAATAACGTTTTAAATGGCTGTAATCCTACTGGTTGTGTTGAATATTTCCGTGTACGAACGACATCATTTACTAAATCGATAATATTGGAACCGGGAATGATATTTCCATCGATAGCTACTGTACCTGTTTGATCCCACGAGATTTTCTGTGAATTAATGAGTTGTTTAAGTAATAAATCCGTTTTCCTTCGAAGTGTTTTTGGTACTGATTGTAATATATCGGGTACAAGAGTTAAAATACCACTATCTGTACGACTACTTGCATTTTCTGAGTCAACAATGGGTAAGACAATAGGATTTTCCGGTGTGGGACCCGATTTATAATGTAAATATTGATGTAATACTTGCTGATACAATTTCCATTTTTGTTCTCTACTCAAATCTGTACGATGTAAGATTTCGCTCATATCTTTATCTAGTCTTGATTGATGTGCTTCATGCGTCTTTAAATTAGATTGTATTCTATGAAGTGCATTTTCTGGAACTAATAGCATTTTACGTAATTCCGACATGTTATCTTCCAAAAATTGTTGAGGCTAAGGCACCAATGAGTGACCCGAGAATTAATGGAAGTAATGCACCACCTTTCTGTAGTAATAATTTCTTTTTCTTTTTAAGAGAAAGTTTTGAGGAGAGAGTACGTAAGATCTTCTTATGTCTACGGAGCCTTTGCTTCTGAATTAATGATATGGGGATATTTCCTTTTATAGTATTTTTTGCTACTTGTGATATGGTACGAATCAAATCACCCGGTGCGTTTTGAAGAATAACTTTCCGATCGGACGGCTTGCATTTCGCAAGCGTGCAGAGCGTATTATAATGATGTTTTACCTTCAACATCTTGATGCTAACTAAACATAAAACGGTATGGCCGCGTTTTTAACACTACTGTACACATGCATTATTTCTCCGGGAAATATATTTGTTCTCAGTCGTAGGGCATCATGTGTTTGTTGTGTAAGATCAAACAATAAATACGTGTGTGGTTTTTGTGTAATTTCCTCAAAGACATTCACGAGTTGTTTGCTTTCACGAGGCATAATTTGTCTTGCTAAATATTCAATTTGTAACTTATCACGTGGATTCTTAAATACCACTATATAATGTGCATTTAAACTAATATCTCGAGCATGCCGGTTTTTTGGAAATAAATTTTGAACAATAAATATTACGGTTAATTTCTTGTGGTGAGCGTACTTGGTAAATAATTTGGCCACATCGTCATTTGTTTCTGACATTAAATCATCTAATATGAGTAATGAATTTTCACTTATATCAAAAGTATTTATATCGGGGATTTCTTCCAGAAAACGTATTTTTGCATCAACGTCCAAGTTTGGTATAACTGCGCCATAACACCATACAATTTCTTTAAAGGAAACATTAAACATATCATTTCTTTCTTTGATTAATCGATTCACAAAGTGAGTTTTACCAGCACGGGAAGGACCAGCTATGAGAATAGTGCACGGATGTTTAAAACGTAACATCTTCGTTGCAAATGACACAATGTGATAGAAACTCTGCTTTTTATTCCCCAAAAAACGAGTCTCTGGCCAATCATTTATGAGATCTATAGCCATACGGAACAGTAACACTTCTTGGTACGTCAGTCACAATGTCAGATTCTATTCGTCTGCGTTTACTGGTCACCATTCGATGTGTCTTTAGTTCTCTTCGAGAAAAGATGCGCAAATCTGGTTTCCGAACAATTTTGGATGGCATTTCAATTACAGTTGCCTCCCGATTCCCCGTCACTAAATCATAAAAACTATCAAAATTAATTTTATCACTTGTTCTGTGATTTAATGTTATTCCACGTATTTTATAGACATATTTCATTTCCCCACTAGCATTGCGTAAAGCGTAGGCGTAATTCTTTGCACCTAATGCTATTACTTTACGTATTTCCCAACCTTCGGGAACTTCATTTGTTAACCCACCCAAATACGAACTTAATTTTAATGGGAGTTGCTCATCTTTTCTTTGTATAAACATGATTCTGTCCGTATCGCAATAGATTACATTCTGTTCTTCAACACTTGTTAGTAGATCATACAGCCACAGTCGTGCCCATGAGGTTATAAATGCTGCCAGCACAACATTTGAAAATGCTAATGGGATATTTTCACTCTCACAGTCTTTATATTGAACAATTAAATGAGTTTCGCCAACTGGTGTTACAGCTTGAATTTCATATTTAGGATCTGCTAAAATTTTTAAAAAGTCCTCTGCTGTATCAACCATTGTGCACTGTGAAAGGTCTGTTCTTTGTCCCCATTTCCCGTACAGCGAATTCAAAAACAGTTTTGCTGTACTGCGCAGGCCTGGATTATATTCTATGTTCTCATAATTTAACTCTATTCCCTCATGCCTGAAATATTCTTGAATGTACTTTTCCTGCTCTTCTTTTTACTGCATTCTGCAGGAAAGCCTGAAGCTTCTTGTTTCATTTGTAAAAAGGATTTCACATATGACCCAAATAATCCTTCACAAACATCTTTTTCCGGGACTAATAAATCAAACTCCCATATTTCATGAATTTCAATTAGCTCATACCCATTGTCTAATGCTTTGTGCAGTTCGGGGGTA
Organism: Thermobia domestica; assembly: GCF_964235325.1. NCBI lineage: Eukaryota > Metazoa > Arthropoda > Insecta > Zygentoma > Lepismatidae > Thermobia > Thermobia domestica. The sequence continues at coordinate 25,702,256 of NC_137458.1, forward strand.
CAAAACGTACCGGTAATGATACGTTCAAGATCTATGTGCGTACATTCATCATCATTTTGTTCATCCATGCACGATTTACACAATCCAAAGATTAATCTTCCTCCCGTAACATAAGGGAGGATTGGAAAATATAAATCGGAGGGTGGAAGAACACTGCACTTTACTAGTCCATGAATGTTTTGCACATTGGGGAAATTGGGGCCATTGTGTACTTTAGGTACATTCACAGTCATGCCTCGTTTACACATTGTTGCGGGATAAAGCGAAGTGGCATATACGTAAACTACGTATTCGTCCTCTGCACAGTCTACATATAACTTAAAATTTTCTGTTCTACCTCCTTGATAGGCAGATTTCGGAATAAGAGAATCACGAATATGTTTGCACCGTTGTTCCGGGATCTTCTGTATATGTTTATCACGTTTTACCATTGCATCCCATTCACATTCCCAAATTTCTATTAAATTATAACCTAATTTTTTCAAATAGTTGCGGCAGTGCACTGTTTGTTCGTATCTCTTTTCAAAAGTGTTGTACGCACCATTTTCTTTGCATAAAATGCTACTTCTATTATCTTTATAACAGCTTTTACAGGAATGCCAAAAACATCCCATGAACTGATATATAGTGTTTGTTTTAGCGTCAAAACCATCGACTTTATATCTGCCAAACCGTTCCTCCAACGCATTATTCGAAGTAACAATAGATCTCTTTGTTACATGTTCCATATACTTCAACCATTTTAATGCTTTAATACTCTGTTGTTGGGTAAGTTGGAACCCGTTTGGAGGAATAACTGGAATTGTGTTTTCAATCATGTGATGACACCGGTACGTCAACATTGCTAGACTAGCGATCGTCGTGCTGGAAATAAAACATTGAATACCATTTGTTTTCTCTTCAATCATGGAGGTAAATTTAATTACTGCCTCCGCCAATATACGCACATCGTTCCGGCAGTACTCCATCAATTCTTTCTGAAAATCAAAAATATCAGCATTCCGTACCCGCTCTTCATGCCACAGCATAAGTTCTGCCCGGTCTGCCGTACTACGTGAGTCTGGGTCATAATAATACAATGCCGGACATTCTCCAACATAATTTTGATGTTCCTCTGTATTAAAGAGGTATGGAAAATCTCCTTTTTTCAATTCAACATTCAATCCTAAGGTTTTCGATAATTTGGATAATTTTACACCAAGATAAAGAAAAGTGTCCCGAAAATAAAAACGATTACTAATACTAATTTGAAATATCTTTTGACCGTGCATAAGAACATGTGGAGTTATTTTTTTGTTTCTCAATAAGTGTCCGCACACAAAATAGACCATCATATCGCGAATTATTGTGAGCAAGTGCCACAATAATCTGATACTCTGGCCTTTCCATAAGCACATGTTCAATAAACGCCTCCATGGTTGTGAAAGAAAACATACGGTTCCCGGATATTTTATCTCCGCACTTGAAACATAAACTATCTACTCCAGTATTTATGCAGTGAAAACATACATTCAAACAACAACATAAATTTACGGCATGTTCCCGTTCACCTTTCTCATTTGGTGCTAATAGCATGGTTTCCACATCAAATATAATATACAAAAACCGTTCAGTGCGTTTTAGTTTACACTTTTGAACGAAACATCGATGGTCAACAGTTACGTGCACTTTACAAAGACTACAATAGTAGTCGCCGCATACATGAGCTGATTTTCTTTTTCTCACATCGTAAATTACACCACATGCGTTACACAATTTTACGTAATCACATGTGGATTTCTTTACTTTATTTAGTGTTAAATGGTTATTAAAGCAAATGCCTTCAGCAAAGTTTCTATTACATTGTGTACAATGTACCAATTTCGCGTTAGTTTCTTTACTATGAGAATGTTCACAGTACGAACATCTCATCAGACATTGATGAGCCGTACCTGATGCATTATATCCTTCCAAGCACGAAAAGCAAAAACTTGTCTTACCCATAAAGGAAGTAATATTCTCAATGGGCTGGAAATGGCCCACAATATCCCCTCTCTGATACAAAATAAATATCTTTTTTTCTGCATTTATTCCTGGGTAGCGTACCACAGGTGTTCTGAAATCTTCCGGTAATTCATATACTACAATTTGATAATTCTTTTTCACTAAATAATTTTGAAATGCAACTACATCTTCCAAATCAAATCCCTGTTTCCGTTCAACGTACATTTTTGCATCATTACACAATTTTTGTGCTTTATTTTGCCACGTTTTCTTCGTAGGCAGGGTCATATCATATAAAGCCTGCTTACTTTGTTCATGTTTCGTAATCCAATATACTATGGATTTTGGCAAACAAAGAAAATCGCTAGCCTTTGTGGCCACCACATGATCCTTGAGAAAAATACTCATTTCTGCATATTTTCTTACCGCTGCGCGTTTAGGTATACCCTGTCCGTGTAATCCATCAACGATATCAAACCGGAATTCTAATTGATTTCCTAAAAGAAATGATTCATTGCTATTCAGTACGTTCTCCACCGTTCTAAGAACAACATCGGTATTCAAATTTTGACGTTTTCGCCATGGAACAAACACTTCTTTATTCAGGAGATTTCTGTCGGAATTTATTCTTAAACCGACAAAATCGTGGGGTCGTGTATCCCTCAGAACGGTAGAAAGCGCATAATCCATCATGGATGTAATATAATCCATGGGATTTGTAATTATATGTTGCACCGTTGGTTTTACAATAATTTCCACCCCTTTCATATTGAAACGTGGGTACTCTCTCACATTTCTCCCCACAATTTCAAACATATTACACTCTCTTTCATTCCCTCCATACCCTCGCAATGGAGGGTGCTGAGAAGTTGTGGGCCGCATATCTTCTGAATAATGTGCATTATTCAGACGATCAACACGCGCATTTTCTTCCTCAATTTCTTGCAATTTTTGCCACAACATCTCTGTAAAGTCAGTTTCGGAATTTTGAATTTCTAATGGTTCATCCAAATTAATTTCATTTAATAGTGCCCAATCAATATGTAATGAGTCATCATCATCATTATGTTCTGATTGAACATTTTCTCGATTTCCCGTAAATGAAAAGAACGCGGATACACTTTTGTCACTCACTCGCTCTAACTGCCCCTTCTCAGAAGCCATATAATTTAAATATGACATAAATGCCGCATCATACAGTCGCTCTTCATGGAAAAATCCGTGGTCAAAAAGCTCTATAATGTCCGCTGCTGAGCGAACATTATTCAGTATAATATATTGATTATTTTTATAATATAGGTACAAAAGCGATAGTAGATCACTTACAATTTCAGACGATCCAATATACCCTGCTGCTTGCAGGTCCACTACCTGCTGCCACGTATGTAAAACACGTTCAGCAGTATCCAAGCCTCTCAATCTTCCCTGGAAAATGGTTTCATCAATCACGTTAAATTCCTCAAAGTAAAACTCCATTTTTTCTGTAAAATACAAGACAAAAAAAGTGCAATCAATATATGTATACAATGACTAAAAACCTGAAAACAAACAAAATTTTGAAAATAATAATAATAATAATAATAATAATAATAATACTTACCGAATATTAATTTATCTCTGTGTAAATGATGATCCAATTGAAATCCACGTCGCTCTCTGCTTTTTCTCGTTTCTATCACTTATTTGCTTCAGCACCTAAAACAGAAAAGAAAAAAAATGCAATTAGTTACCGTATTACGACTTTTCAAATTACAAAATATGATATTCAACGTAACAATAACGTTCTCAAGCATATTGGCTTTGCATGTAAGAGAGCCATGGTTCGATTCGCGGTGCAGATTTTGCTAACTACCTATCCAATATAAGTTTGTAAAATATACCATTTATAACTGAGAAAAATCTAGAGTGCAAGCAAGCGTGCGGTTCTCCACGTGGGATAGCCCTGGTTCGAGTTCCGGCAGTATCATGGCTCCCTGGTCAATAAAATTTCCCATATACTTTCTAAATACCTGTTATATCTTACACAATTCATAGCTACATATAAGTAACAACATCTGCTAAGCAAAAGGTTTGTCGTACGGTTTTTCACGTGGAAAAGCTCTGGTTCGATTCCCGGGAGCGCATTCTGCTAACTTTCTGTACAATATAATTTATATATACCTGTTATGTCATACACAATTCATAGCTATGTATAAGTAATAAGTTCACACTTTAAGCATAAAATTTAGCGTACGGTTCTCCACGTGGGAGAATACACATTCGAGTCCCGGTGCAATCATTAATGTTGATTCCCTCCATATTACATTACACTATATCTTAGTCAAGTTATAATTCCATAAAAGTACACCGAGTCATATCATTTTCAATGCCGGAAAATCCGCAATCAATTCCCGATAAAACCAAACACTTCCGTCCCCTTATACTTCCAACAATTACAATATGTCCCTTTCCCATATAAAAATGAACAAGTATACTACAAGACAACTACAACGTTAGTACTTACTAATCTTCAGTCTCTCCTAGTAATAAAATATCTTCTTCGCAAAGTTAACACTTGTTCTTGGTGCCCTCTTCTTTCTAAATGTACACATCATGCAAATGCATCAGTATTTATATGCACTTCAATCTTTCTAGAAGTTTCGAGTGTGTTCTTCCCCCTATTCCAACAACAATAAATTTTAAAAAAGATCTGGAAGTTTCCAGTGCTTTCTTTCACTCATTCCAACGATCCAAATTTCTAGAATATTCTCCAGCAGCTGCCGCGTTACATGTGCTGCATATTAATGAGTCCAACAATCTATTACCTTGTTCTACGTGTGTGATCTGCATATTTCATTTCCGAAAGGTTTTTTTTGTATTCTGCTTGTCCAATTAACATTTCTTTTCACCGGAAAAAAGGTGTATCCATTCTTCAAACTGTCATACTATAAAAAGACCGCCCGTAAAAACAATTATTATGGACAACATCTTCGCGGAATATATAATTCAAAGCTATTCATCAATGTCAAGTTTGATTTTAACATGCAGAAAAGTAAAGCAGCTTGCTACGTGTTATGAATATATAATTATGACCTTGCTTTACTTTTGTATACGAATCTACTTATCCCTGTTAGTATAAAAAGAAATCGTAGACTAGCAGTGAAATAGCTATTGCATCAGCATTGTTCATTGGAAAGTTATGGTTTATAAGTCCATTCTTTTCAGCATGAAACAAGCTGTAAAGACATGCTATGTATTCGGCCCCATAACGTACTTGAACAGGGAAGATTGGGAGAATGTCTGGAAAATTCCCACCAGAAATCCCTCCCATCAACTTTGGACCCCTCTGGAGTGGCTCCGGGTAAAAGCACACAATTCAAATGTATTTTGAAAAATAGTATAGGGGATAAGAAATAACAGTACCAAGTTTTTTTTGTTGATAATCGAACTAGATATGGGGCTAAAGCTTGTATACCAATACACGATTTTCCATCGTACCTATTCTGTCTATCAATACAAAACGTGCTACACTCATTTCTTATGCCCTATAGTATTTTTTGTTTGCTTTTACCCGGGGCCATTCCAAAGAGATCCAAATTTGATGGGTGAGATTTCTGGAGGGAATTCTCCCAATTTTCCCTGTTCAAGTACGTTATGAGGCCCAATACATAGCACCTCTGGAAAGCTTGTTTCATACTAAAGAGAATGGTCTATAAGCCATGACTTTCCAATTAACAATGTTGATGTAATATCTGTTTCACTGCGAATCAACGATTTTTTTTATACTAACAGGTTTAATGAGCCCCAGGAACTTACTCCGTCGTCCATGGCACCTAATTTTTTGTGCATGAACTTTGTTATGTTTGTCGAATGGACTAGGTTTGATTTGGACGTCCGGATGACAGGTTCATGTCTGTTCCTTGTCAGTAATGTATAAGATTCTACCTTTCTTACACCTTTACGAAGAGTGCTGCACTCTTTCTAGCCATTCCCAATTTACAAGGGACTACAGAAATACTACAGACTTGTGTCTCATATTGTATAATGTAAATGCATTCAAAACTTGAGGTCGCTTAAGGCACAATGTAATATTATTCAATTGAGCTAATTTTTCTCACGGGTTTCTTTACATTTTTGGGAGTAATAACAACGACCTCCATAATATAGAAGTATTATCAAATATAGAAGTAGAAAGTGAGGAAATAGAACAGATAGCTAGTTTTCGATACGTGGGTAATATTATTAGTTATGATATGAAATAAAAGCAAGGATAGGAATGGCGAAAGAAGCCTTTAGGAGGAAGGAAAGTCTATTTTGTGGGACCTTCAATAAAGAGCCAAGGAAAAGACTTAAACCGAAAACTTCCTTATAAGGAAGCTTTTGAAATGTGGATGTGGAGGCAAAAGGAGAGAGGGTCGAGCGGAAAACGAAAGAGAGGGTTATTGAAATTATCTAATTAACACAAAGTGTGTTACTACTGCCACGTCTACAATTCGTCTAAAAACAAAATTACAATTATATCATTTGATCTGTTTATTCAATATCTGTACCGTTACTTTATTCTTGGTTCATTAAATCATTCTTATTCCACAATCTAGCTATTTTTTTAGATCATAATCTTAAATCTTATTAACTAACATTTATAATCTTCATTCTAATCTAGTCTGGACCATCAATTTATCTGTTTTTTTTTTTTTACATGCTATAAACTCACTTAACTACGTAACAGTATGCATTAGATTTGAAAGCACTTTGTCCAGTCACATATATCCAACAAGGGTGTTAGAAACGGTGGGTGAGAACAGAACAATTTTAAATATTATTAAGAAGAGGAAGAGAAACTGGTTGGGGCATTGGCTAAGAAGAAATTGTATCATGAGGAATATTTTAGAGGGTATGGTGGAAGAAAGGGAGGGAGAGGAAGAAGGAGACTACAATTAATGGACGATATCAAAACAGAAAAATTGTGTGTGAAGAGGAAAAGATCAGCCAAAGACCATGGGAGCATGGAAACTTCTCAGTTGCTGCAAGTGACCAACCAAGAAGGGCAGAATGAATACCTATAATGATGATGAGCGAGAGACAGAGAGATTCCTAGTGGCCACATGTCATTGATGTGGGAGATCCGGGTTCGATTCCTGGTGGGAGCTCGTGTTGTTCAGATCTACGTTAAGCTGTAGATTCATGTCTCATATATCCTCGCTGTTGAACTTAAAGATAAACTGTAATCAACCGATCAAATACACAATACACTAGTAAATGTATCCGAGTGTTATTACGACCAAATTATACTTCTTCCTTCTGACCTTTCACACAGAATTCATTAAAGGTCACTAACGAAACTTCAGCTCCTCGTATATTCACCTTACTGAAACACAAAGAACCGTTTCTGTTTTCTTCTAGATAAACTATCACAAAGTATCTACTAAAACACCTATTTAATTATTAGGAATGAAAAGTCTTAAATACAATTAAAAAAAAAAATCGTAAATCCTAACGAACTTGGACGTGCTGATATCTATGTGAACCACCTCGACCCATTTTTCTTCTGTTATCTTCTACCAAATTGGATATTTGTAACTGGATTTTGAAATATAGATAACATTATTGTAATAATTGATACCTTGCCCCTTTTCCTGCCTTCTCGAACAAATATAAATGAAATAAAGGTTACGGGCCACCGCACTAAACTTTCTGTCTCCCACTTCCTAGTTTGAATCATGTCACGCAGTAGCTATTATTGCTATTATATATATATATATAGGGAGAGAGAAATAAAAAAGGAAATATTTCAGTTTAACGCCCCACAATCATGCGCTTTAGGCTAAAGGAGAAGACGATTAAGACAAGTGATGGTGGAATCAGAATGTGGGAGGAAACGAAAGTACCTCCAGAAAACCAAGCGACACGAGGTTGTCCGCCACAGACTTAGTTGGTCGGGGAGGAAACCAGATTCACCACGCACCTAAGGTAGGCGCCCTACCACTGAGCAACCAAAAAAATAATCGCGAAGCGATTTGAAAAGGTTTCGGATTTCAACGCCAGGTGACGATTTCGTCAACACGGAAGTTTCTTGAACCTCAAGGAATAGTCAGGTTCTTTTCTTATGTTCTTCTGAACTTTGAGCTTGATTGTAATACCTATAGTGTTTTACTATTAGTGCAGTCACGTATTGACATCTCTGGAACTGCTAATGCTCCTAACACATTAAACTATTTCAAGCTGTGTTATCAGTTTCACGTAATAATGCATTTGCAGAAAGAATTTTCAATTTTGTTGAATGCTTTCTGAACAAAGTCTAGGAATCGTTTGGTCACAAGTTAATAAGAGCTGAGCTGTGTATGCCAACTGTGCTAGCCGTGAGCTGAATTCATAGCAATATCCAAAAACCGAACCTAAACTCTTTATGTTGCTGCTCTTGGAAACAGGAATTTTATTTTAAATGTAAAAGATAAAAGTGAACTTTGCTTTATATATATGCATTAACAGTACGGTAATTATCATTGCCTCTAATTTGTTACGTTTACATGTAAAATTAAGCATAAACTGTTTTAGAAATGTCATGTCATGTGATCTTTTTTATTTTTTAAAATGTGTCATCTACGATTTTGAAAATGAAAACTTTGAGTTTTACGTCCCATAATTATGGCGTTTCGACTAAAGGAGACATTCATTAAGGGAATTGAATGAAATGATAGAATGAAGAAAGTGGGAGGAAATAGGAGAACAACGAGAAAACATACGTATACACGCTGTATGTCCACCACAAAGCCCACATGACGTGAACTGGGGTCGAATCAAGGACCTCGTGCATCTAGAGATAAACGTTTTACCACTGACCCATCGCTGCCACCGTATTACAGTTTTGAATTTAATATTGACCGTTTTCTGTTCTATGGAGGGAGATTCCTTTTATTTTGTTTCGTTTTTTTTTTTCAGAAAAAAATGTCAATTCTAGCTGGAATGAAACAAGAAACATTTAAAGATTGTAAACCACATATTTAGAAGCGCGATTATGCCATTAGGAGATCAAACAACAATTAAATCTGATAGCTAATTGTGTGTATTTTGTTATATTCATTACATAAATAAATAATGTTTTAGCTCGTTTTCGAATTACGACCTTATTAGACTGGAAACCGAAAGCCATTAGAAATAGTATAAGCAGAAATGTGAAATATTTTTAGTGTTGCTCATGATAGGAGACACTGCTCCAATGCTCTCATCTCGTCTCCTCTCGATAACGAGACGATAATAGATTTGTAACTAGACAGGCTCAAATGTCTTAAGAACCAAATAAGTATACGCTGTAGTTCACATTATCAAAGTTGAGGCGTGGACGGTCGAATTTTTTAGCCTAGTAAAAAGCCCAATCCAGGTAGTGATGTCAACCGGCTCGGCTCGATTCAACTGAGCGAACAGATCGAGGCAGCTCGGTTAGGTGAGGCATCGGTTCGGTTCAATTGAGCCAATGTCTCGAGCCAACTCAGTTGGGATGAGCGACCAACTCGCTTCAGGTGAGCCATCAATCAGCTCGAGTCGCACGATTGAAATAAGTCCATCGGCTCCGTTCGACTCGGCTCAATTGAGTGGATGGCTCGAACTGGCTCTGTTCAGATCAACCATCGGCTTAGTTCGCCTCAATTCAGCAAAGGGCTCGAGCCGATTCGGTTGGGTGAGGTATATGGTTGGTTCACTTCTTGGTTCGGCTCGATAGTGGATGAGTTGTGAGCCTAGCCGCTCGAGCCGTTGGCAACCCTAAACCCGGGAGGAGGAGTCTTGAATGTGTTTGGCCGGTACTCTAAAAGTTTTAACAATTTTTGGCTCAAGGCCGAATACTTGCTCCTCCGGAACTCAAACCCAGAAACTCTTGAACGATGTTTATGCCTCCTAGATTTCATGACTACCGAGGTAGGCAGTCAACTAGTTTTTTGTATTCAGATCTCCTATCTTTCATGTTCATATACGGTGATGCAATACTACTACTACTACTACTACTACTACTACTACTACTACTACTACTACTACTACTACTACTACTACTACTACTACTAATAATAATAATAATAATAATAATAATAATAATAATAATAATAATAATAATTTGTTGTAGTAGTAGTATCATTGATAATTACGTATATTATCTATGAACGAAGTTGAATACAGTACTTGAAACTACACACAGGATTTGGCTAGATTTGGCTCGACTCGACTCGAAACTCAATCAGAATTCGAGTCAAGTTGGAGGAATTTTTTCGAGCCGAGTTCTCGAGTCGAGTCTAGTTTCAAAGAAAAGTCGCTCGAACCCGCTCGTGTCCGTCTCTAATCTTCTTGATATTTGCTTATGAGAGTTTATCCTCAAGTATACCATTTGGTTCGGTTTAAGATGGTTTTTAAACTGATATGTATAGGGACTCTCTCTTTGGATAATTTTACATTCTGCGTTTCTTTCAGAAAAAAATGTTATGGGGCCCACATTTAATATTCGGAGGGGCACATATTATTTTCACATGGTACTATTCTATTTATATTTATATTACAAACGTATTACTTTTATCTCATCCGGGGCAGCACTTTTAGAGCTCTTTGGGGACAATGCCTGCCAAAAAACACGTGTGGAAGAAATACTGATTACATTACAACATAAATTAATATTTAAGACTTAATGAAAATTTAGAGCTTTATTTCATTCATTATACCATATAGTGCAGGCGCGTACCTAGAATTGTTTCCGCTGGGGAAAGGTTCCAAATTTTGAGACCGGTCCATACTACAAAACACTATGTATTATATGTAGTATTTAACCAGTGATATTCTACACCCGAAAAGACTATGAGTAATAGCTAAGTACTGTCATCTATATTGTCAGAATAAAATGATAGAACTAGATTTTTCTTATAAATGAAGAACAAGTACAAATCATATGTAAGATATAAACATTTTTAGGTTATATCAATCATTTTCGTGCTCAACAAGTAGAGTTATATTAAGACTGTGTACAAATATATGTCTACTTACCAAGATTTTGGGGGGTAGTCTGATCCCGGTGGATACTCCCTGATGTACTAGCGTCATCTAGCATCTTGCTAGCATCATAATGAAGAGTTTGACGAAAGTATACTTCACTATCAGTTTGATCCTAATAGGCGGCTTGGTTTGCATAGCATCAATTTTATATTCACAGAAAAAAAAATCTTGAATTTTCGAAAAGTAGAACATGAGCTTCTATACTGACATACATAATTTTGTAAACTCAATGAATTCAACGTCTCGTATTTCCACCTTTTCTTCTGTTAAGTGGTAATAATATTGGCATACTTATGAACTATAAATGTAATAGTTAGAGCCAATAAACTAGTATTTTTCATAGCATGTAGGATTCCTAATTAAATATTTATTTTCTAGATAGGCCTATGAAAACGCAACCAGAACAATTCTGGAAAAATTGTTCAAAGAGTAAACTTCAATCCCATCAATACGTTTTCCCGGCGGATATTTTAAGAAGAATGTCTCATGTCATATTGAGAACTGTTAATGAAAAATGTATTTATGAAATATGAACAATAATCCCCAGAAAATGTCTAAAAATATTACTCCCGAATAATAAGTTTCTTTGAGGATTTCTTTTTCAGGAGTTTTGCTATATTATGAAGCTCTTAATGAAAGATTTATGTACGAAATATAAAGAAAATCTCTAGTTTCTGAAAAAAGGAAATAGAAAAAAGGTACTCCTACAAATAAACTATACCTTGTAATTGATTCACAAGTAACTAATACTTTCGCCACATTTTAAATCACAAATCCCCAGTGTATCACATTGATTTTCTGTTGACCTTATAAAGTTAGATTCAAACGTTTTACACAAATATCCATTGTACTTTATAAGCCACACATAAACCATTGTAGCAAGCTTTCTTTCGTTCCTTTTCTTCAGGTTTTAGCAATTTTATTCAACTTTTCTTGTCAGTAGCTGCATGTGGCTCATGGAGTTCTTGAGCGCCTTTCAGCTTCCGGATATATTTTATTTATTCCTATGATAAGTAAGTATTTAACTCATAATAATTTATTTTTCCTTTATCTGAAAGGGTCAGTAATTACTTTGGTAAAATAATAGTTGTTCATGTACTAAATTAAAGTTGTAAACTACGTCTGTTCCTCGCTGAGTCACATGTGTCATCTTGGATTTCCAATTCATTCAAAAACATTTTTTTAGACATTTCTGTTATCTAAGACCCTCATTTAGTGAACCATGAAAGTTTCGTTCAAAAATTCTTACTTGAACAATGTTTGGGTTTTTGTGGGCTAAAGTTGTTAACCAGATATTTATTTGTGAAGTATGAGCACAATCGGCTGGGTCGTTTTTCAGAAAGCCCTTCAGAAAGTCACGTCCCAAGTATAAACCATTTTTTGTGGATATTTTCACAAAATTGACTGTTACTACATTTAAGTATCATTAATGAAAAGTTGATTAAATATAAGCAAAATCGTCAGAGCTGTGTTCGTTCATCTGACACTAGACTATTATTATTTTTAAGAATGGAGAAAAATTCGAAATACGAACGTAGCAAATCCTTTAAAATTAGGTCAGTATATGTTGAACAGTAAGTGCCTTCTACGGATGTATATAAATATATGTATCAACGGATGAACAGTCATAAAAAAAAATCAGTTTTTGTTGTTGCATTCATGATTTGAAAGGGAATGAAATGAAATCTTTAACTTTTGCGTCCCACGGTTATGCCGGTTAGGCTAAAGGAGACGGTGATTATGAGAAATGAGTGAAATGGTGGAATGAAGAAAGTGGGAGGAAACGGGAGAACCCCGAGAAAAGGCACGAGCGCGGTGTTTGTCCACCACAAAATCCACACGGCGCGAGCTGGGATCGAACCATGGACCCCAAGCAACGGAGGTGAACGCTCTACCACTGAGCCAAGCATACATGATTTATGGAATGTTTCTTTCTTAATATTATCTTCTTTTTTGTTGTCGATCAGGAACAAAAACGTTGACGTAAAAAAAAAAAGAATTAACAATGAGTACAAAATAAATAACACGCTTTTAACTGTCGCATTATAGGCAAACTTCCACGCAACACAACGGCGTCAGTTCTTAGTGATCAATATTTTTAGCAGCGGGAAATTCCCGTTTTAGCTTTGACGCATGGACAGCATGTAAACTAACTGCCTCAGCAGCTCAGCTGAGTTGCGTGATTGGCTAGAGGTGACTCTGCGATAAATGAATTTTTCTTTTCGCTTCACTACAAACGGGGTGTAATTCAGGGAGCAGAGGAGTACTATTGAAGCTCCGACTTTGAGTTAACAAATATTCTAATCAATACTAGCGTAAATATAATGAAAGCGGTGATCCTAGCAGATATCTGCTACCAGCAGAACAGAAAAATACCAGGGTTGCCCGTGAATTCAGAGTGTCATCTATACATATTCCCTGTAACGCTCTCAAATCAAATAGAACTCGGTAGCAATTTTTATTCTAATATACACCTTCCTATTTATATTATAGTTGTGTTCAAGCGGCTTTCATATTATGTATAACTAATTAAATAATTAACACGACAACTAATAATTTAGGCTACTCTTTTTTTGAATATTTTATCGAGTTACCTCCTCTAGTCATAATCACTTAAAAATCATTGAATCCCCAGATATATTACCTTCATATATATATTATAGTCCTGTTGAAGCGGCTTTCTCTTTATGACTAATTAATTGATCAATTAAAACAACAAATCAAAATTTTTCATATTTTCGAATATTTTTATATATATCAGATGCCATCCCCCTCTAAGCAAAATCATTTTGGTATCATTGAACATCCGGACATATACGTTTATATATATATATTATAGTTGTATTGAAGTGGCTTTCACTTTATGAATAATTAACTAACCAAACCATTCGGCAACACCTCCATAATATGTTTATAATATCAGTAGTAGTGTCAAGTTTAGAAAATCCACTTAGTTATAAGTTTAAACTGTTTAGCGGTATAAAAATATGTGGACTTACTTTACCATTTTTTCCACATATTTACTTTCATATAACATATTGTAAGCAGAGGCGGATCCAGTACCGACTTCTGAAGGGGGCGGTGGGTTGTCATAATGCTACTTCTATGGGTTCCAAACTCTGGGATGGATTTTATTTTTATATATAAAATAAGAAAGTTTCCTCTTCTGGGGGGCGATAGCCGCGATCGCCCTCTTCTGGACCCGCCCCTGATTGTAAGTAAATATACATTTATGCGTATTATCTAAATATAATAAAATATTAATAAAATAATAGAATATCGTTCAGAATATACATTTTAAAGAATCTTCTGGAGACAACTATAATAATATACTGTGATAAAAAAAAACGAATTTAACTTCAAAATCATAATATAGTAACAGAATGCAATTTTCTTTGTAATTGTACATAAATTCCCGGAAGAATTCCCATTTTGAGAATCTTCCCAGGGAATATTCCCGAAAAATATCTTCCCGGGAATTTACTCATCACTAGTTGTACCTACATATTCCTTCAGGTAGATGCCCTACTACACACATCACTACCCCTCATTAATACGTGTTGGGGTATTCCGTGATCTTATCTCCTGGACCCAAGGGCACGTCCTATAAAGTTCATTCAACGAACCTTCTGATCCTCATGTAAACATTATAGAATGGTATTACTCCGCCAGTCATCGGATGATTGGCTATCGGTCACCGCTTCTTTCGAGAAGCACGTGCTTGTACCCTGTCGGCGTCTTGCATATTCCCCGCACGCAGCCAAATTGTAAACTGTGATTCGCGCATAAGGTGGGCCAAACCCTGTTCATACGCATGCGTATTCTCTTTTATTGTATTAATTCAATTTAGTTCTTAGATAGAGTGTTGTTTCTGTTATTTCACTGTGAGTAAATTGTATTTCTGGTAATGAGCCTTATAAGCAACAAAAATATTGAAAAACAGCTTACTTGACAATGGACTATTTTCTTCTGCCGCATGGATGCGGCAAGGCTCTTTAACCAATAAAATGAAACAATCACCACGTGTATTTGTTTACATGAGCTACTGAACGTTCCTTGAATGAACTTTAGTCAATGTCACCCGAAGTGGCGTGTGGCATTTGCCAATAAGCTCGCAGTGCGCTGTTACTAAACCTCCAGGAAAGAATCTAATCATTCATAACTGTCCACAAATACGAATAAAATAAATTATGAATGATTAGATTCCTCCCTGAAGGTTTAGTAACAGCACACTACGAGCTTACTGGCTGATGCCAGACGCCAATTCGGGTGACGCGGACTATAGTTGTCCATTTCGGAGGATAGCCAAAGCCTCACCTCTGAAGGTAGGGGCGGCAGTTTTCACTATCTACTTTGATGAGACCTTGATGAGATCGCACGTACCGGCACTCTCTCGGATCCAATAGCACGAGTTAGACGCCATTTCGAAGAATTGCAGAAGCCTCATCTCCGCCGGTAGGTTATTGACCCGGTTAGCTAACTATTGCCATATGGTAGTTTCGGTACTGAGCAGTTTTGGCACCAGGCCATAAGCAACTACGAGTTACCACATTTCTCGTTGGTCCTATGTCCCCCTCCTTGACATGAGTCTCGGAATGCTATGCGGGCTCGGCCGTGACAGGAAGGGGTTCGACGCATTTTCTTAGAATGGGCTTCGGACCCGCCATGATGAACAACCATTGCACCGAATTTTTTGAAATACTTACAGAAGAGTCAGCCAAATACTTCAACAAATTCCTTTTAGTTCTTAAAATCTTCTATAGTCGGAATTCTGTTATCAAGCCACCAAAAGCCAGGGAGTATCACAATAATTCGGAGTCATAATAAAAATAGAACACACCCATTGTTTCTTGAATGGAATTCCATTTATTGTTTTTAGATATGTACGGCTCAGGCCGGGAGAGGAGAGCGGTGAGAATAGGGAAAAGTGTTGCCTACGGCCTACGTTGAAGGTGCCATCCTGTTAATTGCAGGTGCGACTGGGGAAAAACCCTGGAAAAGCCTGCAGGATAGTCGGTCGCTGGGATCGAACTCAGGACCTTACAAATGCTACGCCAACGCTCTACCACTTAGCTACGTGGGCTCCGTTCATTGTTTTTTGAAACTACCAACAAAGGTCGGGGGTACCCCTGGAAGAGTAATCATCGAGAGATGTTATCCCACACACATGACGGGCTTAGACCAATATTGCCTACTCAGCCCAAGAACACGGGCAGAAGTTGTATTTGATTGCTCCGAAGTGTGTCTAGATGCGAAATTTACATTAAATGTACAGAATTTCTACAAAAATAAACTAATTTCACAAAAACTCTTAACTTTTGGGGAAAAACTCATATCTTCGGGACTGTAGTTTTATCGAAAAGGCGTTTCAGTCGCTGATTACTACGTGCGCTATACAATCTCACATTAAAAATGAAAATTAATACATGAAAGCATGTCAACTTTATTAACAAGCATATGCAATAAATAAACACTTACCCCGTGCTGCTCCAACAGGCGTATTTCTAGAAGACCCTGATATTGTGTGACGATCCTAAAATTTAGTGTTTACGTTTCAACTACTTGTAATTTGGTTCTATAGAGGAAGGTTTCTTTAGCAACCAAGCGTTCCCCATTACTACAAAAATTGTTTCTAAGGTGACAACTGTCATAAAACACGTAGTCTCTTGAGCGACCACAAATGAAGGCCAGGTCTGAGGAGGCTACAATCTAACCTCAAACACGTATTAACTTGTATATTATTTCCTTTAAAAAAATGTTACTTTTGTTGTGATCGCATCCTACTACTACACTTGAGGACGTTTGTTCGTTGATTCATAGTCATGTTTAATAATAATAATAATAATAATAATAATAATAATAATAATAATAATAATAATAATAATAATAATAATAATAATAATAATAATAATAATAATAAGTAATGAAAAATTGTCTCAATCCATTTCAGAGTATCATTTTGAGAACATTCTAGCGTTACTTGAACTTAAGGAAAATCTAGACTAATCATTCGGAATATTTCATTTAAACTATTTACAAGTAGATGCCTGGTGAAGAGATCTTCATCGCTGCTAATTTTTTTAAAGGGGAGAAGAATGGCGTGTTTCATTCACAGCTAAGTTCAAGAAAGTGGACTGTTGAAAACACAGCTGGGTTTTGTATACTAGAATTTCTCATACGTAAATTATAGACCAGTTAGACTATTATAGTTATAAGTAAAGTATTACTCAGGTTCATATCGGAAAGAGTTGGCACTATTTGTAGGCCTATTGTTTACTCTTACGACTATCTTAACACAGACCAAAAATTTAACATCATATATTACTATTTGGTCTGTATTTTAAAACCATGAGCCAGAATTTTCGAAAATGTGAAATTTATCTGTTTTCCACGATTTACCGAATTTTGTAAATGCCGGACTTTCTTTTAATTGTAGATTTTTATAAATTCCGTATTTTTTCTATAAATTGGAGATATTTTTCGAAATACAGCAATATTCGATGTTACTTTCCGGATTTTGGAAAATTTAAATTCCAGCTTTAACTATTTCTACCTTGGAGCTTAAGCCACCTTCAGCACCTAGGCTATATGACACCTACAGCTGAACGTGGAATCCAAACCACATGATCTGCAATCGGTAATCGAACCCGAATATCCCACAAAGAAGACACGTATGTTAACCAGGGAGCAGAGTAGCTTCATTTCGTTCTTCAACATTCAAACTGTTTGTTGTGAAATACAGGGAGCTCGTAGTTGTAATATATACTTGTATTTGTTAAAGGTAGAATTTTATGCAGCTTTATTCTGAATCACCTTATGATTCCTTTCTTCTCTTTTCAATCTTGTATGAGACCAGTCGAACGATTGGGGCCTTCATTCGGATTAGAGTTAGATATTAAACAAAAAGTTTTGAATAATAGTAATAAATGGTCTATTTTATTGATTAGGGGGCCATTCACATATCACGTAATGCAATTATGGACCAATTTTCAACCTCCCTGAGTTTTTCACACTTCGTAACATAGCGGAACACTTTCGCCCCATGTCACGTAACGCGTTTTCATTTTTGAACCAATTTTGGTTATTTTACGGAGTTATTAGAATAAAAAAACTAATGTTAATGGCAGAACGTTTGCTACAAAATACTTGTTTTCTGAATAAACTTGTAGTATTTTTCGCCAATGAATTGAGGTGTTAGAAATGATAATAATGAAATAAGATTTTAACCCCATAACGCAGGAGCAGCTTTAGGATTTTAATTTTGGGTAGGCCCGCTCCATGGCTTATGGATACATAAACCTTATACACATTTGATTGATTAATGACGGTAGAAAATTACTTTTACAATAGTGGTTGATGTTATTTGTTAAATAATTATCTACCTTAATGTAAATAGTGGAAAATATAATTACTCTTTAATGTATCTTCTAGTGTTTATATATAGCGTGCCTACGCGGCTCACCTGCTAAAACCATCACTGATATAAAGTTGTTTAATTAAGCAGTTTTAATTCTTTGATATTGTCTTTCTCCCAAGTAGATGGCATCCATTCTTTTATGTCACCAATGATTGGTAAGGAAAAACTACTGTCAGAAGATGCAATTGAAACAGGATCTAGAGGACTGATATCGACCTCTTCTTCCGGGACCCAGGATGCTCCCTGTATTTGGAATTCGCCAGTATCGACGTTCTCTTCCCGTCGACCACAAATTTGGCCTTTCTGCATACGTGGAGGAGCAGAAGAATCTCGTTTGTGGACAAGTTTTCGAGTATGTTTTTTGGTCTTTGGATTTCCATTGACTCCCTTTCCAAATTATTATTGTCCTAAATCAGTGTCAGAATGCGAATAAACTCGATTTCTGCAGTAAAAAATCAGATCCAAAAAGCAAAAATCTCAATACAAAAATTAATATTCGACGAATTCGGATTCTGCACTGGAAATCATGGATAGCTCTGTTGCGGAAAATATTATTTCACGAATAAGAGTTTCTTTTATTTCACATGCGGAACTGCTAAGAAGAATAGAGGGGATAATGATTCAAATTAATTTTTTTAGTCATATTCTCGGAAATAGCGATACCAGTGGGAACAAGAAGTCATTTTTAAGTGGTGCTTAAGATCGCTAAGAAGTAAACCCACAAAAGCTTGGTGTGCAATGAAAGCAATCAGGCGGTAGCCACAAAACGGAATTTTATTGTATTGTAATAATGCAGAGTTCGTCACCAGTAATTCTAGTGTCTAGTAGCACCTTCAACTCCCTCCCGTATGATTTAATTTACCTAGGTAAGGGTTTCTCAACCTGAGGGTCGCGACCCCTAAGTGTGTAACAAGAGAGTTTCATGGAGGTCAGGAAGATAAGCGGAAGCGATAAATATAACTAGAATCTATATCGGAAAATATTTTTAAATATTATTTTGAATTTTGTTCTGATAGGTATAATTTTATTTTTATACATACTGTTAACAACAACAAAAACTAGGTCTACTAAAGATTTTCAGCAGGTGCAGAGTTGCTCAAAAATCAATTAAAATGGAAGAGGTACGATATGAAACTAATGAGAACTGCATGTTGAAATACAAAAGAAAATAACAATGCAACAATACCTGCATATTGAAATACAACTAAAATTCAAATCTAACGAGATGTGAAAGTTTGTGAGCGAATAACCTTTTTTCCAGCAAGCTGGTCACAATAAAGAAAGGTACATATTTCCGTGGGATTTTGTTTTCTAAATTTTAAATATAAACAAGTTGCTTTTCACAGTTTCTGGTGATACTGAACACATACATAACAATAATCCGAATTTAAAACAATATGAGGTAACTCAAAGTGGTTGCCTCTCGTAATCTAAGATACTCAATAACTTTTTAACAACTGTCCAAGTTTTCATTAACCAAAATTAGAAATAATTTTATTTTTTATCATATGAATCAAAATTAGAGAAGTTATGAAGTTTCACAATTTTCAAACGGACTCCATTTTGAAACGGTATGACGGAATAGATTCCATATTTGTAATATGAATGAACTGGCCATATTCCGTTTTAATCCACTATATACAACAAATGGATTCTACTATTATAGAAATAGATGGATATCGTGAGATCTCCGCAATAGATATATTAAATATCTCACATAAGCTTATTTCAAACCAAAAATTATAAAGGGGTTGCTGGCGAGAGGATGGGATAAAATGGAGTCGCGATAAGAATTAGATTGAGAACCACTGATCTAGGCTATATGTTCACAATTTCCTAAAAGAATAGAAATATGTATTTATTTATTTATAAAATCGAAAAGATCTGAATAAAATTATTTGTTTAAAAGATTGCATATAACCTTGAGAATAAAAATAAATATGACAGCAGGAAAGCACGGGTTACGTAATAAAGATGAAACTCCATTCTCCCTTGTGAAACTTCATAATGCAAGGCCGAACCCTTCGCCTCCCCTTCCCGCGTTACGCAATATGTGGACGACCACTAAAAGGACACTGTCAGGCTATGTTTAGTGTTCATGCTATATAGCTGAAGGTGAGATACTAATCTTTTATATTTAATTCATCCCACGAGTTTGTTTTCGCCCAACACTAACCAGTAAGAGAACTCCTGTCTCTATGCTGTTGTCAAAATACTCGGGGACACAGCTCAGTTCAGTAAGAACAGAAGCTTCTTTGTTTTTAGTACGTTCTTCAGAGCAGTCTTCATTAAGTGCATTGGGAAAATTATATTCAAAAATAACGATGGTTCGACTGTTCAGTAACCCTATTCACAGCATAAGATCGTGTGTAAGCATAATATCACCAACTCTAGACAATTGTTGGTGATATTCAGTGAATTCTTGAACTGAGCCAGATTCATTTAGCTTTCGACATTACTCTAAAGTATGAAATATTTTGTAATTGATAAATACTTTACTTTGAAGGAAGATTTATATTATTAGTGTACAGAATCATTAAAAAAAGTGTGAGTTTGAAAGTTATTCTTTCTGTGTACTTCTAAAACTTCAGTGAGAATCCATCTCATTGCTTAGAAACTCAATAAGCTTATACGTAAATTTCGATATTCATTGTTTGAAAACGAAACTGAATTTTGCTCTTCTCGTCTTTACGGCAAGTTCACGATATTATACTTTAGTAATTATGAAATACAACTCTTTCTAGTGCAGTGAATTAAAAAAACGCTATTTTCCGTATCAATGATACTATTACCTACACTTCTTTGCATCCAGAACATAACAAAGGAACACAGTTTTTTTATTCCTCCCATTAGTTATACAATTCATCCCGTAGAGAGTTTTCTTCTAATTAGTTCTAAAACATTATCTACTCACAATGCCAACATATAAATACTGTGAAACTTGTCAAAAGTACGTGGAAGAGGAATTACAAAATCACCAGTTGCATTGTGCATCTAGCGTTCCTAACTTCCAAGAATCGTTCGATCCACAACAGAAAGATGTTCAACCGACAACGGAGAAACATAATTGTGAAACATGTTCCGAAACGTTTCTCACTAGAGAAACATTAACTGCTCATGGACTACATTGTAGAACAAAACTTGAACATGAATCTAGAAATAAACAACGTGTTAAGGTGTTTTCAACTTGTGGGTATTGTAAACAGAATATGTTACAAGATGATTTACAATTACACATCCAAAATTGTGACTTTTCCTTAACTCCGTGTGAGAAATGTAATGTGATGGTTCAGAAACTTTATTTGGGATATCACCTGGATAATATTTGTATAAAAAGAATTGTGAAGTGTGAATATTGTGCGTGTGAAGTAGTGGCTAATATTCTTCAAGATCATTTTCGAATTTGTAATTTAATTCCGATTTACTGCGAAAATAAATGTGGAAGAGAAATGCCACGGAAAAATATGAAGGAACACTTGTTGGAGGAATGTCCTAAAAGAATTGTTATTTGTGACTATTGTAGTGAAGAAATGGAGGCCAATGAGTTGGGCGATCATCACGTAAAGTGTTTAAAATTTCCGATTGATTGTCCAAAGAATTGTGGGGTATGTATTGAGAGGAATGATATAGACAAACACCTGGATGAAGCGTGTGTAAAACTCTTTGCTAAGTGTAGCTTTGAAAGTGTTGGTTGCAAATACGAAGGGTTTCCTTTTGAGCTACGTAACCACTTACAAGAAGAGAGCATTCATCATCTAGAATTCATGAAAGCTTCTAATGATCAACTTTCAGAACATCTTACTAGAAAAGAAATTGCTATAAAAGAATTAGAAAGTAAATTGAGAAGAATGGAAGATGAAGTAAAGGAAAGTATTCGTCAACTTTCAGAAAAACTTAGTAGGAAAGAAAGTACTATAAAAGAGTTAGAAATAAAATTGAGAAGAATGGAAGATGAATTAAAGAAAAGTACTCGCCAGCGTTCAGAACAACTTTGTGCAAAAGACATTGCGATAGTAAAGTTGGAAGAAAGATTAAAGGAGCATAGAAAGTTTTTGTGGAGAATTTCAAATGTCTCTGAGAGGCTTACGCGATATAAGTTTCATGAACTTATTTACAGTGATAGTTTTTATGAGTCTCAGCATGGATATAAGCTAAAAGTTTTATTATACGCAAATTATCGTTGGAAAAGGCTTGATACAGAATATGAGAGTTTTTTAGCCGTTTTTATTTCAATATGTCCTGGGGAATATGATTCTCTTTTGGAATGGCCTTTCAAGAAAACAGTAACAATCAAGCTAATTAACTTGAAAGACAGGGGTAAAGATGTTGTGACACATGTAGTGTATGGGCTAGAAGATTTATCGAGGTCTCGAAAACCATTGAATGGTGAAGACAACTTGGGTTGTGGTACTTCTTTAATTTCACATGAAATGCTGAAGAACGGAGACTATATATCTGATGATGATGAAATATTTTTGGAAGTAAATGTTAGTTAGAAAACACTTTTAAACATATCCATTATCATGAAAGGATGTTTTTAATTTAAAGCAGACAAACGAAGAACAGTTTATATATTGTTATTTTAAGTAAAGTAGATAAATGTTATTCCGTGACAGAAAAGTTAAATCTATTTGATTAAAATTAAATCATTCGTGATATAACATTTTGCGATAGTTGGGAAAAAAAGTAAACAAAATTAACGGATTAAAACTAAACATTAAAGCCATGAGAAAATAATTAATTAAATTAAAAATTCATGTCAGAACAAAGTAACTGAAAATTATTAGCTTCAAAATAAATCAATCAAAATTAAAATTAAAAATAAAAATTTCACTACATTGCAGGATGATTTGCCTTGATTTGTGAAACTTATAATAATGAATAATATTAAAGGTGTTGAGCTTTATTACCAAAAGTTGTTGTTTTCATACAAAATTAATGTTAAATGTAATGTTATGTCATAGAACTGAAAAACAAATTACCAATTAAAATTATGCATCTTCAAATAACCTTTTGCTATAGTTGTTAGTTCTATATTTCTAAGAGGGACATTACAGTAAATGAGAGGCTCGGGCGTACGTACTGGTAAGAACCACTTCCAATGAAATAGAGTTATTAAGTAGAATGGATTGGGTCGGACCATAGAATGGTATGTAGGTAGTTTAATTTGGGAAATGCAACTCCAGATGCCAGTGGAAAAAGCTTGTTTGGTATGTTCATTAAACTGTATTCCATGGGAATGTAGGACATTCTTCTCCACTTTACTCTAAAGTTAGAAAATGTGACATACCATTGCTTACCTATATATGGTATTGCTCATATGTATATTAAAATTAATGTTATATACCAATTTGAGTGCCCAAGTATTATGAAAAAATAAACATGCACTATATTAAGATATATAGGCTGGACATTTTACAGTAACTTGAAACCTTTAAACTAATTAATAAAAATCGGAGAAATTTTGGAACATGAAATTCCGACAGGGGACATTGTTTTAGATTCTTCACAATTCCACTCATTTAACAGTGTTGCGAATCTAACGTAAGTTACACATTTTTAAGTGACATTACATTAGGTTATTATATAGTCTTATTTTAAATCTACATGTTAAATGGAAACTTACAATATTACATTTAATATTCACTGTTCTAAATTTAAAAAGCTTACAGTGTCAGAAACATCTGAAAACGTCCCAATTTTCGAGGTCCCCATAACAGTCATAACGCAAGTCAGATGGATATTGTAGTGCTGCAAGAAAAAAAGTGAATAGTAGTATGTGTATGTATGCATGGGTTCTGACCGTGCTTCTTTCGGGAACTGGTAACTGTGTTAGGCAACCGGCTTAACAAACAACCTCAATAAATTAACTCTATTCTAAGAGTAAAAGTTTAAAATCTCTTGCATATTTGTTAATAGTATATTACGAACATATTGAATAAATTCTAATATCCTGTTAACCCAGAGGATATTAGTTTTGAGTTGTGTCCAGAGGTATAAAATTAAGCCAATAAAATTCACGAGGGAACATATCCTGTTAACCTTATGACGCCAACCTGGGGTCCGTGTGGACCCCAGGCTTCATTATATTCATATATTTTCTCTGTTTGTTTCATATTCTTATCCACGACTCAGGGCATCTCTTTTAAAGATGTTTTCAATTCACTTATTACAATTCACTTGTTGTACGCGTTTGTATTTAGAAATTATAAGAATATTATAATTAGGAATTATAAGAATATAAAACGTTTAGCATACCTGGTGTCCGTGCGGACCCCATGCTTTTCCGTGCTTCTATATGCGCAGATAGTTAAATAAAGCTTGCTAATTGGTAAATAAATAGTAGGCCTATAGTTAGCATACTAATACAATCAGCAATACTTTGCCAAAATCGAAAATGATTGGAATTCACTTGTAATTCCGGTTTCAGTACTTACGACTTTCATAGGGTAAAACATTAAGAGATATAAAAAAGTAGTTTTTTTTTAAACACAGATTCAGTGCCTCAAGAATTAGTTTTGTTTCGAGGTAAGTGTTGGATCTCTATGCAGAAAGTGGCGAATATTCTGTAGGCCTTATTTCCAATTACACCTCTCATCGCATAATGTATGAAACGAAAATAGATATGAACAATCATTTTTTTTAATTATTTGGATTCAGTAAAGGAAAAATAGATTTCATGACTGATTTTATTCGTGTATTGCAACTGAAAATGATAGACATCAATTAACATTTTAGGATTCAATATTAATCAACGTAGCGAAAACAGTAGGAAATAGTGAGTAATGGGTTTCTGGTATGGATTCAGTGTCAAAGGAACAGATTCTATCTTAGATATTATTCCTCAATTGCAACTTGTAGTTATGGATGTATTAGTTCAAGTTTGAGTATTTAGTTCGCATAGTTTGGAAATTTACCATAGTTTCACACACTGTAATGTAT
Source organism: Thermobia domestica (assembly GCF_964235325.1). Taxonomy (NCBI): domain Eukaryota; kingdom Metazoa; phylum Arthropoda; class Insecta; order Zygentoma; family Lepismatidae; genus Thermobia; species Thermobia domestica. The sequence continues at coordinate 25,727,604 of NC_137458.1, forward strand.
ATAAAAGAATGTGTTATTTTACATTTTGTAATGATTATTTACATTTCTTAAGTTAGTTTAAGTTTTAAATTGTCATTTTTATATACATATATTTTGTGTAGTTGCAGATCTACTTTCTATGGAATAGCAGGTTACCAAATCTGTAGAAAAGGTGAATAGAACACAATTAATTGACATTTTTTGGTGAGGATAGATTATATTTAAAATGTGATCACTGTTACTTTCTTTCCTGCAACGATTTTTTCCTCTTTCAACATGTTTGATTTTTACATACACTTTTAGAAAGTTATTTAATGTAACAAACTGATTTGACATATTTGTTTTTATCAAAGACTTTTATCTGTTGAAATACGTCAATAGTTCTGACGCATTATTTTTCTTGTTATATATCTCTAAGATATATTTGAGATGTTTATTATTATTATTATTATTATTATTATTATTATTATTATTATTATTATTATTATTATTATTATTATTATTATTATTATTATTATTATTACCTAGTAGTATTGTAATAATGTATTGTAGATAAGGGAAGAGAATGAACATACGTAAAGATGACTTAAAAGATAGTAAATCACTTGTAATATAGAAGAAGCTAGGAAAATGTGAAATGCACTTCATAAAAGCACACAGGTGTCTTTGGATTTCACTGTGTTTGAAAGGAAAAAGTAAAAATTTATTTCCGTTAATACACACATAGATGTTAAAATAAATTAGTATAACGTGTGAATATTATTTGTCAGATCACATATACTTTTAAGTATACTGTAATAAACAAACAAAGGCTTAATAGAAGCAGAATAACTCATTTCCTTTCGTGTCTTATATTAATATAGCACGTCTGTCTCCTGCAATAGCCTCACATGTCCAGAGACATTTGCTATTAATATATTAATATACGAAAAATTTAATTGTCATATATTTAGTGTTATGCACGATAATTAAAAAAAACAAAACTGTATGTTTTACTAACTTTTTAAACAAATCACAGCAAAATTTGTACTCAGATGCTTGTATTCTGACAACATTGAATAATTGAAACATTTAAAATTAAAATATAAGTGTTAGTAACGGTTTTAGATTATCATCTCTTTAAGCGTAATATATTTTCTAATTCTGCTAGTTGTATAAAATTAAAGCCACAATGGAAGTATATTTCAGTATCCTTAAGAGATGTCGTGCTTTCTAAAGGGCAATGAGATATTAACATTTCAGCCCCATTAAAATTAATGTTTTGTCGATTCTCTCAAAATAATAATAATATTTACACTCTTGAATGTTATTTTCTTCAGTTCGATGAGATCTATTCTATCTTATCTTTAGACATGTTTTTTCGTTATATGCTTATATTAATATTGTACGTACAAAATATGTTAAATATTCAAGAATCTTTATATCACTGCAAATGTTGGAAATGTTTTCGATCTTCAGTAAACAAACTAAATCCATCACATCATAATTTATTTATTTATTTATTTATTTGTACGTGTGTGGATAATAATGTTAACTTCATTCTTGATAGTTATACGTAGGTCATTCAGTGTTCTTCAAACAATTAAGATACACCCTATTCAGCAAGATGGTTTTTAACAACGGGCGGAAGGTGTCACACATACTAATAACTTCATGCAAATCACAACAGCTTCTTTGGTTCCTGTTTAACTTACGGCTTACTAGTATAACCTCACCTTATGTTTTCATTGAATGCTGTGACAAAATCTCGTATAATTCATAAAAATCTCGTATATTAAACGTATTATTTACAACTGATTTTAGAAGTTTATTGTGAATTTGTTTGAAAGGTACCGAACTAACTCCTTTCTGACAAAAGTCGAGGTGGCACATTCTTAATCTCTATACATAGGGTATATAAAAGTTTAACATAATTTGTTTGTCAGATTTGTATCTCATAGTTGTTTCGTAATACAAAGATTACTGTGTGTATTTTTATGTTTGCTTTTTTTTCATCCAGGAAAAAATCACATGCAGGGGTGTTACAAAAATTTGCAAGTACTGTAGTGTGTCACAAAGGAAAAAAAACGCTGAGAAACACTGTGCAAGATTGTTGGGCAACTACTTCAAATATTGTTTTAAAGAGGATTTGTTAATGAATAAGATAATTATACTAGAGTGAATATGCTTTTCCTATTTTTGCTTCAAAAAAGTTTAATAAGTCAGCAAAATAAAAGTTTTGGTTTTGTAAGATTTCTAAATGTGTTTAATAAATCAGGTTATAAAATGTTTTATTTTGTAAGATTTCTAAATGTGTTTAATAAATCAGCTTATAAAATGTTTTGGGTTTGTAAGATCTCCAAATTTGTTTTGGTGCTTGAATAAATACAAAGTTTGATACATTGGTTGCGATGTTGTCTAATTTAACATCGGTACTATTGATTGAATCATTAATTTGTGGATTTCATTTAGACAAATATTTTTCCACAGGTCAGTGACGACCGCAGTGCTGTGGAATATACCAAATTTTAGCTATTATATCAGTAATGTGATACATTATTTGTGGTTTTACTTGTTTAATCAGTTTTTACTTTTCAAGATCTAAAGTATGGAGACCCAAGTAGAAAACAAGGGTTATCTCCGAAATGTTCATCTGTACGAGTTCAACTAAGGTAGGTTCTAATGCTGCAGAGGCATCCAGACAAATCTGTGCAGTGTATGGAGAAAATGCTATTACTGGAAGTATCACCTGAAAAAGATTTGTCAGGTTCCAAAGTCGAAAGTTTGACCTGAGCGATATCCAATATTCTGGTCCAATATCCCATTTTGATAAGGACCATTTCAACGATGTGGCCCACGATGATCCGTATCAGAGCTGCTAGGAATTGGACATGCAAGATAGGCAATGGATAGGTAAGTATTCTACATCATCTTCAACGCATGGGAAATGTACAAAAACTTGGCTCATGTGTCAATGTGTTGTCATTTTTTGCATATCTGTCATTGTGAAACCTGTCATCAACATAAGTTCTTTCTTTCTCTACAATTACTAGAGATAAATTATGGCTGTATGTGTACATTTAGCAGAGAAAGAGATGGGTCACACGAAATACAACCTCCTAAACAGGATTTGCATCCCAAGAATAGAATGTTGTGTCTCTAGTGGATCATGAAAGCCATGATCCACAACAAATTCCTACCCCACAATGGTACAGTCAATGTTACTGTATACTGTAATTTACTCCACCGTAATCAAACATCACTTCATGAAAAAAATCCAATAAATGACATGGTATAATCAGCCACATGGACAAGAGTGGACCGCATTTGGTACATCACAACCATTGCTATTCAACAAGTTCAATAGGAAATTCATCGTCATCCTACCTATTGTGGCGAGCAAATTTGCCATGCTAAATTTTGAGGAAATTTTTTGCCTCGCGCCACTATTTTTCTTGCCTTCCGTACTTCCGACAATTAGATTTGCTAATTGCTTTCAATAACGCTAGACTTTAAGTATTAAAAAAGAGAATATTAAAGAGTACACGTGATAACGAAATCCCTTTTCCAACAAAATTCAGTTCCTTCATTTTGCTTTGTTTTGTTCAGCCAAAGTATTTGTTTTATTCTTCTTGTTTTGTCCTCCTCAACATGCATCTGAGGAAAAGTGTTACAAGCTCTGTTGAAATCCTCCCAGCATCCACACTCAGTCAGTTTCTCCCTTCCCTCTCTGTTTGCTGTAGACAACATTTCTTTTTAAGAGAAAGAAGTAAGATTCACATACCGTTATCAAAACTCTAATAACAAAAGGCGACAAGAATATTTTAATATTAGATTTTTATGTTCATTCAAAGGCGACAGGTTATATTACTAATTTAAGAGATACTCAGGTGTTTCAATGTAACATTCAATTCCGGTGCAGGTGTATCACAAATGTCTTTGTGTAAATTTGGTTACTTATCCTGTTTGTGACAGCTTCCAGTGAAACTTGTCACGATTTGTAAATATTTTACTTCTATATCCTATAATCACAGTGTGATATTTGAGTCACTCTCTGCTTTTTATACTTAAATATAACGGTACAAGTGACTAAATTATATATGCCCTACTAAATATCGATTTCTTGTGTCTGAGTGTAACCTATGTACACCTGAGGTAATCCTATTAACTCTTACCAAAATTATCAGGTTGCAATATACAAAGTTATCAATTGTACAAGGAGCCTTTAGAACTGCCCACTAAAACAGTTACACATGCGCTCAGTTATAGTTTCTACTCTCAAGATTACATACTTTCAATCAGGTAAGCCGGACGCTTAACCCTCTGTACACACAATACTAACATAATAACGTTGTGCAACTGATAAGTTTCCCTTAAAACCTTAGATTTTCTACCTCTCTTGGGGGAAAAGTGCTGCGACTGACCGACGCCGTCACTCTATCGGTTGTCCTGGGGGAGATAGTCCATCTATTAACGACGACCAGACTATGTCTTTTGTTCGGAGAAGATAGTGCACCTCCCGCGATGCCTGTCACTGACTAGTGCCTAACTACTTTCGAGTGTCAGCGTGGACTTAGAAAAAAATCACAAGTCACATCTTTAGGTGTCTGGACTAATACAGTAGTCACGTATCTGTGAGTCAAGAACTAATTCACTTGACTACCTAACAAACTACGTGTGCTAATCATCATCATCATCATCAAGGCCGTACTACTCGTTTTATTAGTGAATTTTATTTGGAAGTTCGAATTGCTGCTACAGACTATTCTTTCAGTCTGCTATTCATTAACTTTGTTGGTTTTGGATCTGTTACGATCCTCTTTGACACTTCGTATCACACGGCACTTCTAAAAGCTTCTTACTAATTGCTTACACTCAGTCAACGCTGTGACTACTCATTAAATAATCTCTCTTTGAACCTCATGGAAGATGTTTCACGTTGTATATGAGTCTACGGACTTAGTTAACAAACCAATAAAACACCTTTAACACCGAATTTCCTGTGTCGCTTACATTTGAATCTTTACAAAAGCACATCACTACAGCCTCTTCACTTTAGTATTAACAACCATGATATAAACCTTTGACATCGGCGTATTGACTCTGTAGTCTACTGGAGAAGCGGAATACGCTCTAGATCAAGGTATCTGTTGGATGCTGCGTTTCTATTGTTCGCTATCACGATCCCTTTCCGACACTCAGACCAGGAGAAGACCAGCCTGTGCTAAGTCCAGTCCAGAAGAAGAATTCGTGATTCCGTACGAAGTCCTAAGAAGAAGAAGTTATTCCGTACGAAGTCCTGGTAAGAACTTCCCGTACATCACCTGTGTTTCAGCCGCCTTAAGCGCAAGTGAGTATCATCCATCGCTAGTTATGTTGTAAGTGATTTAAGTGCTTCTTTGCCTGTGTGAGAAACGGCAGCAGTGCCGTCGGTGGTAACCTCAGGAGTGCTCCATCTCAACTCTCAAAGACGCCGTGGTAGGATCTGTGTTCTCAGGTGGGTTAAAACAAGTTATTTTAAGTTTCCATTTTTGTATCTTCATGTACTTATTGCTTGCATTCCTTAACTATCAAGTCGCTTAACTCAAGGATCACCTCCCAAGTAATTTAGAAATTGCTTTGAAAAGTTTCTATTGCTTTTGTTTTGATGTATCCATAATTTATCGAGTGATGTAAGAACGCCCCTCTTAATCAACCGACTATTACTTATATTTGGTTTAAATTATCTAACTAGGTAGTAACTTCCTAACATTGCAACCCGCAGCCTACATAAAATTGGCTGGCAGCTGTGAAACTCTTAATCGCTTTCACACTATATAAACTTGGTAACGAGTGATAATTTTCTACACTACATGAACTGAAAGCGATAGGGGCGACCATTATCTAAATACCCTATAAATTGGTAGCACTAGGTGAGATCAACCCTCACCACCTAATCTCGTGTCAGTTGCTATTCACTTTCCTGTCTTGCGTACTAACTCCTCTTATTATTGCTTTAAAGAAATTGCCCTATGTTAGTTTGCTGGTATTGAACCGGGATCTAATTTCTGTCCCATGGTAAATAGTCGTTTGAGAATCTTATTATATGAGGTGGTTGCGCCTTAGTTTGTTTGTTACTAAAATTGAGATAATAAATCATCTACCACTATAGAGCGTCGCTGCTCACCTTTAACACCTCCATTAACCTTAACGTTTTTTGAAACCTTGTGAACAAACTATTCCATATTCTCAATGCAAGTGATAGAAGCAATGTTCTTGAAAACTTCGAAAAACTGAATGTCCTACCAGTAGGCTATGAGGAGCTTGTTCCCCTCAAGCCACCTCGTGACGCCCTACAGTATTTGGCAAGTGTGGCTCCTACAGATTACCATCTTTTCCAGGGGTAGTCAAATATACCATGTACCGTGGCACATCCTTCAATAACGACAACCAACAGCAAAACTCCATCGATATCTTCTATACATTCAAGCCACTGAGTTCCTTTTTGTATCCAACAACTGCCTGAACGTTGGGAAAAGATTGTGAACAATGCAGGGGATTGCATTAGTGATTCATTGTCTGATTAGCCCAACCGTCAAATAAAAAAATATTGTCATTGCTTCAAAGGGTGAGAACTAGTGAATTAACCCAATAATTCTCCACTAGTATTCACTGAAATATTATCTTCGCTTTGCGCTCTTGGTAAGCCGATGACACGATTTCCATTTCTCCTCCCTCGAAAAAATATAAATGTGGAAAAAATAATACTTTTTCTAAATATTTTATGACATATTTTCTTGGTAATGTCAATCACGTTCATGCGATATAACGTTCGATTGATCTTTTCAAACATCGAAATCAAATTCATTATCAGTAAATACTTTCCGTTAATTTTAATGTTGAATAATTCAGTTATTGTTACTTCCGATATTTATATCATGGCCGATATTTTTGATACTTTCATGTATCTGTCGAGCTTCGATATTTAGTTGATATCGACTTTTGATACTCTAAATATCAAATCCGGATATAGTACACGCCTAACATTAGTACCATGAAGATCAGTGTTGTTGAAATTCGAATACTTTGAACATTCGTTGTTTGAATACATTTCATTATACAAACAATTCGAATGTAGAGTAATTATGTGAAAAATCGTTCGAATATTCGTAAAACAAGAGAGACATTATTCGAATAAAATGTTCCAAATATTATCAGAATCCTTTTGCGTTAAAAGAGAAACATGAAGAGGAATGATATAACATTTAAACCAAATCTGTAATGAGTTGCGTTTTTTTAAACGTTGGTAAAGGTTTTTCATTATGTTCAGACCATCACTTTATCAATTTATAGTTTTTTATACTTTTTAATCACGTAACACTAAAACAGTGTTTGAGATTGAAGACTCGGATCAACTAGTGTTACCCACGAGCCTTTAGAAATGTCTCGTCTCGAAAGAATTGTTATTCGTGTTACCCACGAGACTTTAGAAATGTCTCGTCTCGAAAGAATTGTTATTCGTGTTACCCACGAGACTTTAGAAATGTCTCGTCTCGAAAGAATTGTTATTCGTGTTACCCACGAGACTTTAGAAATGTCTCGTCTCGAAAGAATTGTTATTCGTGTTACCCACGAGACTTTAGAAATGTCTCGTCTCGAAAGAATTGTTGTTCGTGTTACCCACGAGACTTTAGAAATGTCTCGTCTCGAAAGAATTGTTATTCGTGTTACCCACGAGACTTTAGAATTATCTCGTCTCGAAAGAATTGTTATTCGTGTTACCCACGAGACTTTAGAATTATCTCGTCTCGAAAGAATTGTTATTCGTGCTACCCACGAGACTTTAGAATTATCTCGTCTCGAAAGAATTGTTATTCGTGTTACCCACGAGACTTTAGAATTATCTCGTCTCGAAAGAATTGTTATTCGTGTTACCCACGAGACTTTAGAATTATCTCGTCTCGAAAGAATTGTTATTCGTGTTACCCACGAGACTTTAGAATTATCTCGTCTCGAAAGAATTGTTATTCGTGTTACCCACGAGACTTTAGAATTATCTCGTCTCGAAAGAATTGTTATTCGTGTTACCCACGAGACTTTAGAATTATCTCGTCTCGAAAGAATTGTTATTCGTGCTACCCACGAGACTTTAGAATTATCTCGTCTCGAAAGAATTGTTATTCGTGTTACCCACGAGACTTTAGAATTATCTCGTCTCGAAAGAATTGTTATTCGTGCTACCCACGAGACTTTAGAATTATCTCGTCTCGAAAGAATTGTTATTCGTGTTACCCACGAGACTTTAGAATTATCTCGTCTCGAAAGAATTGTTATTCGTGTTACCCACGAGACTAGAATTATCTCGTCTCGAAAGAATTGTTATTCGTGTTGCCCACAAGAGTCGAGAAGATAAGTCCCTTTTAAAACTCCAGCCGAGAGAAAATTTCCTGATTTTCCTAGGAAAAACTAGTTCTCTCCAGTCTTAGATCATAAAAACTAGTTTTAGTTTAGTGTTACACAATTCATAGTAAAAGACTTTATATTGATGAAGTGATTGCAGGAACAGATTGAAGAGCTTTTCTCAATCTTTAAGGATACAGAAACTATTTATGCAATATACTCCGGCTATAAATGTGGTTTAAATGTTGTTATTCCACGCCATTGGTGGACCTCTCGTGACCCAGAACGAATCTGATAGAGCCTAATTAAAATGAAGAAGAAAATCAGGGAATAAATTTACAAAACAAGAATAAACGAGAAAAGGTTTCCGAGAATGCAGACAAGATGAGAAAGAATTCTTTGACAATCGAGACGAGACGAAAAAAATTACGAGACGATAAAACCATATTTCTCGTCTTGTTTTGTGTCATGGGCAATAATAAGTGCTATGTTTGTCATCTTGTATCGGATTTCAAAATGTACTTCTCGCCTCGTTTTCGAGATGTTGATTGAGACGAGACGAGAAATTTCTCGAGTCTTGTTAACAACATAATTGATAACAACCACAGCAACGAAGTAAATCAAACTTTAATAAAAGAAAGAAAAAATAAAAAAGAAAGGAAACACACGCAGTGATGGAGCTGAGAATAGTATCACACTAGTCATAAGATGCTCTCAAGGACAAAGGTGGAGTTTGATATTTCTCTGTTTTATTACATAAAAGTTGAACTGTAAGTGACAAATACATATCTCCCGAACTACATTTTTCTTAAACTCAATGCTTGTGCAGGACTCTCATGGTTAAATGGTTACCTGACATGTCTTCGGTGTGGAAGACCCGGGTTCCAATCCCAATGGGAACGCAAGTGCTTCAGATCCCACTTTATACTCTAGGTCCACATCCTATATAGCCTCGCTACTGAAAGGGACGCTAAACTCAAATGCAACCAACCCAGTACTTGTGTCTTTTGCATTCATTTCAGCCATTGTAGAATATTACTCCTCAGCATAAGAAGAGTGAATCGTATATAAAAATAACCTGCATGAAATATGTGTTAAGGATGAATCAGGACGCCTATGTGAGGGTTCACCCCGTCGGAAACCTCCCCGCTCCAAATTTCGTAGTTCCTTTTAGATAATATATTTGTTTATGTTTCAATTCTCTCAGGGAAAATACTGGCGCTGACTGACCTTGTTCTGAGTTCCGACCTTTTACTCCACCCAGGGAAAATTTCTTGGGGAGCGCCTGCAGTGGGTATACATTTTCAGCAATAAAACATAAATATATAATGATGCGAGAAATACCTTGGGTTTGTAATAAATTAAAAATAATGTTCTTTTGAACCTTGATAACATAGCAGCGTAGAAAAATTAATATTGTGTATAAAAAGGTAAACGTAAGCAACATAACCTTTCTTTTTCTTTATTTTCCTTCCTTTTTATCTAAATTATTTGAATTTCTTTTCTTAAGTTTGATTAAATACAAAAGAACAGTAGATTTGATTCCTTTCTGATTGCTTAAATTGGAATTTAGCGGAGCTATGTGAGACACAGACCTACAGTTTAAGCTGGAATCATAAGCACCGAAATGCTCTTAAAATTCAAATCTCTACCTCCTCGAATTGAACCCTATACCTTGTGCACCAAAGAAGTGTGCGATAACCACTAGACAATCGGGGAGGGCTTGGCGTCTTTTTGAATTTTTCGTTTAATATTTAGAATTGGAAGCAATTAGAGATAGAGTTCTCTCATCATCAGACGTAGTGAACAGCCGTATCAGCTTTACAATATGTTTATCTAGGTTATTTGATGTTTTAGGTTGTTTCTAAGTTATATTATTTACATGTGTTAAATCCTTTTTCACTACTGAATCTATACTGAGACAACTGAGACTACCGAGACCGGTTAATTGCTTAGGACAGCTGCGTATTCACCAGAGGCAAGACTGGAAAGCAGAGGCAGACTGAAGCATGAGAGGATGAACAGAGTGGGGATTGAGTACATTCACCGTGTGTCTTAATTACAACATTGGACAGGCCTTTACTTAGCACATAATATAGTGAATATATGGTACGAGACATTTGTTACATTGCCTAAAGTGCTCTATTTCGGGTCGGCTCCGCGGTCCTCTGTTCAACGTACGACCGGCCTTAGAGTGACATCTGAAACACCACTCTGATAACACGCTCCACTTCCAATTCTAACAAACTTAATGATGTGCATATGTCCATCTTTAAAGATACACAAGTTATATACATTATACTGCAATAATAAATATTGTTTAGATGTTTTTCGGAGACCTAATGTGACGCAGAAGATTTCTGATAACTTCCAGTAATTGAGAAATTGAGACGAAATCGAGAATAAACCAAAATATACATTTTGTACAAGGTTTAAGTTTGCGAAACTAGACGAGAAGAGAAAGGCTTTCGGAAGTTGAGATCAGACGAAAATGAATTTTCGAGACTTCCACAAAATTTAGAATCAAGACAAGGAAATTGATTTCTCGTCTTGTGGGAAATACTATACGTGTTGTGTTGAGGGTACCCAGAGAAATCTCATAAACTATACACAGGTAACCTATGCACAGGATCCTATTTATGCGATCTGCATGTTTATTTCACTGTCGAAATACTTCAGCTTCTTCTGTTGCTTCACACATCAAGATTTATTAACAACATGTTTAATCCGTATTTCTTTGGGTCTTGTGAACGGTGCGGTTGCCTCAAGCTGCCCGCTCAAAGAGTATGTACCATTCTATGAAAGAAGGCCCCTCAGGTGAAGCTTCAAATTCACTGGGATTCGAAATATTTAAAAGATAATGAACATCATTTTGTAAGACATTTTTACAACTGTGTACCAGTTAAGACGAAGTTCAGGAGTCGGGAATTTCGTGACCTGTGACCCTTTAGCCCGGACAGAAACAGGTCTGGAGAGACCCTTACCTGGAATGATTCAGTATGGTTCAGCGAGACTTGTGACTTAGAGACAACAAACATCTTCATTTACATGAACAGTGTGTGTGAGGCTGGTAATGGGTGACGGATATCAATAAAAATGAGTAACTACTCCTGAGAACTTCTGATCCAGAATAGGAATAACTAAGTCTGGAATAATCTACTCTTCCTCCTAAAACAAGCCACTACTCAGGTCGAGACTGCTTGAAATTTATGAACGTTCACTCGCGTTTCCTCTGCGCGAAGCAGTGTGTCGTATCAATAAAGGGAGTGATTACTCAATTATTCCATCCGTCGCGCGGTCATTTCGCTGTAGTTAACCTATGAGGCCGTATCCTAAACTCCATGGAAGAGACAAGCACTAACAACCGTTTGAAAGTGCATTTGTGGATATTATAAACGAGTTTTTTCAGTGGTACTTTCAATTACTACCAGAAAGTAAACGAAGGAAAGCCGATGCTTTGTAAGCAATTACAGTGAAATGAAACGAAATATCAAATACACCAACGACTGAGACGCACATCCAAAAGAAAATCTTTAATATTCGACAGTATCGTAACTAAACTCTTTGGGACCCCGGTGAAAGATAATGGGTGATATCAATAAAAGTAAGTAACTACTCCTGAGAAGTCCTGCTCGACAATCTGAGTAACTACACCTGAAGTAATCTCCTCCCTCAATTTCGTGTCAATAAAACAAGCCACTACTCAGGTCTAGACTGCTCCAGATTTATGAACGTTCACTCGCGTTTCCTCTGCGCGTAGCAGTGAGTCGTATCAATAAAAGAAGTGATTACTCATTTCTCCCATCCGTCGCGTGGTCATTTCGTTGTTTTTAACCTATGGCGTAGTATCCTAAACGCCATGGAAGGGGCAAGTAGCAACGACAATTTCAATCAAAGTGCATTTGTGGATATTATAAAAGAGTTTCCAGTGGTACTTCGAAAGTCACAGTTACCAAAAATTAAACGAAGGAAAGCCGAAGCTTTGAAGGCAATTACAGTGAAATGCAACGAAATATCAAATACATCTACGACTGAGACCCAAATCCAAAAGAGAATCTTTAATATTCGAGCGAGAATAAAACAAAAAAAGAAAAGAAAAAGAAAAAGAAAGTAAGGGAAACAAGAAAGTAACACTGAAACCATGAGAACGAATCTATTGAAGCTGATGGATGTTGATTCGAATCCAGCAATATCAAGATTAACACGACAAGCGCATATCACATGTTGTCCAAGGTCTTTGTAGATTGTTTGGCTTTAAGAACGAAATCAGACACTTGGCCCCTTTGTCTCCTTTTTTAAAAAAGTCCAGTTAGCCACACCATAAAGCACGTCCATCCGATTGCGTTTTCCACACCATACGTGTTTCCTTTCGCCTTGGCATAAAAAATACATTCTTATGTATACACACTTCCTATCAATGTTTAGTTGAGTTGATTTTGAGCTTAACGTCCTTTTCAGTAGCGAGGCTATATGAGACGGGATCCACTGATTAACGTGGAATCCGAACCCCATGAGCTCCCACCGGGAATCGAACGCGGGTCTCTCATGCCAAAGGCATGTACGCTAACCGCTTAGCCACGAATGACCTCTTCCTATTAGCGTATTCGTCTCCAAAATTCTAGGTTTCTTTATTGCCACGTGTGTATAGTCAAGTGCTCCGATAGCACCCGGAAATGTATATTGTTCTTACCACTCTGCATTTGCTGTTTGCATATTACGCACACTTCCGGGAACAATCAATTTTCAGCTTTCGCAATAATCACATCCATTACACTTGTAGTAGTCACAGAGTTGAGTTGAGTTGATTTTAGTTTAGCGTCCCTTTCAGCAGCGAGGCTATATGAGACGTGGACCTACTGATTAACGTGGAATCCGAACCACATGAGCTCCCGCCGGGAATCGAACCCGGGTCTCCCACGCCAAAGGCGCGTACGCTAACCGCTTAGCCACGAAGGAGCTCGTAGTAGTCACAGACATAGTACTTTGAGCCACACCAGATTGCCCTGACATTCCGACCTGAATCCCGGATTAGTCACGTAATGCAAGAAAACAAGCATCTTTTCGTCATTACGTAGTGCACCACCCCAAAATTTCGGTTGATTTTCCTAAAAAATGTTGTGCTAACCACTCTACATTTTCTTTCATGAACCTATAATGTTTTTTGTAATCTCCATTTGCAACATTTCTATGCTATCATATATTCTGCCAGATTTCGCACGGAGTCACCTATTTAGCTTGCTCCATAAATTTGTAGAAGTTATTAGCATCACAGGAGAGTCTTAGATTTTTATTGATATCAAACGCGCAGCAGTTACTCGGCTCGAGAATAGAGGTGTGGTTACTTCAAAAGGGCGGGGCTTCTCCGAGGTCAGCCGAAACGACTAGTGCTCAGTTCTCTTTTTATTTATACCAATGCGAGTAACTACTACAAAATTGGGAATAATGAGTACCTTCTCCGCGTAATTGATATCACCCAATATTTAGGTACTCTCACAAGCGAACGTATTTTTCAATATAATAGTAAAAGCAGCGAACACGATTTCACACACACGCATATACACAGAAATGCTTTCCTACAAAGTAATCTTAAATAATGGAATAACATACGATAGAAAGGGTATATTTACATACTACAGCTTTTCACAATTTACAATAATTTTACAGAGCTTTTTAAAAAGCACAATATCATATCCATTATGCAAAGTAAGTGAAATGCCTTTTAATATTAGTCAAAATGAAAAAGGTATTATTCACAAACAAATTTTTTAAGAGAAAACAAAAAATATAGGAAATGATGTTATTCATAGTATACCATACTTAAGCGTATGTTATTTACAGAAAAGAACATCATGATTTAGAAATAAAAAGAGAATGTCAGAGATGTTGCACAACTGCTGAAACAATTTCAAAATAAACTTACTGTAATGGATTCAAATATTCAAACATGCAAAGTATACCATATAATACAACAAAATTTAAAATTGTTTTAAAAAGATTTTTCTCTTAGCTTTAGCATCAGCAAAACCTAATACAATTTTGTCTATGTTTAGTCCTGAAGTTTGTTTTTTTTTCTACGTTTAATATAGCAACATTTGTTAACCTTTGTCGTGAGGTACTACTTCTCAAATAGTTTTACACGAGCTTTAATTACGTGCATTCAGCAGAAGCCAGTTACTGGTATTAGAAAAATTGCACATTAGGAAAATACTTTCATAAAGTTACTTGTAATCTAGAATTTCACCGCAATGATTATTTCTCACATACAAAAAATGGCCGTATGGGGTTGGCGGGGATGGGGGAGAAATTGTTACTAAAAATCTGGCAATTTTTACATTGACCATGACTATTTTCCCACACATAAAAGTGAATAACAATATAAGTATTTAGTATAGAGTAATGAACGGATTTAGTGAAGCCTCTAGGTTTGGGGGCACTAATACTGAAAAAAATATTACTAAAATTGCTGGCAATTTAAAAACTGACAATGATTTCCTCTCGCACATAAGAAATGAATAATAAAACATAAGTATTAAGTAGCCTATTGAGTAATTAAGGGGCTCGACGGGGCCCCTTAGGCTTGGGAGCCCCGGTGCATTGCATCGCTTGCACCGCCCATTGTTACGGTACTAATATTCGAGCGAGAATATAACAAAAAACCTGATTTGAAAAAAACGGGAAACGAGAAAGTAATACTGAAACCATGGGAACGAACCTATTGGAGCTGATGGATCC
The DNA here is from genome assembly GCF_964235325.1 of Thermobia domestica. Taxonomy (NCBI): domain Eukaryota; kingdom Metazoa; phylum Arthropoda; class Insecta; order Zygentoma; family Lepismatidae; genus Thermobia; species Thermobia domestica. The sequence continues at coordinate 25,742,673 of NC_137458.1, forward strand.
TGATTCGAATCCACCAATATCAAGATTACCACGACAAGCGCATATCGCGTGCTGTCCAAGGTCTTTTTTAGATTGTTTGGCTTTAAGACTGAAATAAGATACTTGACCCCTTTGTTTCCTTTTTTAAAAAATAGTCCAGCCCGTCACGTCATAAAGCACGTCCATCTAATTGCGGTTTCCACACCACATGTGTCCCCTTCCGCCTTGACATAAACATAACACATACACACGTATACCCCCTTCCTATTAACGTATTCATCTCCAAAAATACTAGGTTTTTTCATTGCCACGTGTGTACAATCAAGTGCTCCAATAGCATCCGGGAATGTATATTATTCTTGCTACTCTACCTTTGCTGCTTGCATATTACTCACACTTGCCGGAAACTTAATCCACTTTTCATATTTCGCAATAATCGCATCCATTACACTTGTAATAGACACATACACAGTACTTTGAGCGACACCAGAATTTTCTGACCCCCGACCTGCAATCCCGGATCACTCACGTAACGCAAGAAAACCCGGATCTTTTCGTTATTACTTAATGAGTCACACCGAGTTTCGGTTGACTCTCCTAAAAAAAAAAAAAAAAAAAAAAAAAAAGCTAACCACTGTACATTTTCTTTCATGAATCTATAATATTCTTTTGTAATCACCATTTGCAACATTTCTATACAGTTTATAAGTTTTTCTACACTGCAAAAAAATCATATACTCTGCCATGTTTCGCACGGAGTCACCTACTGGGCTTGCTCCACAAATTTGGAGGAGTTACTCGCACTACAGAGCAATCTCTTAATTTTATTGATATCAAACACGGAGTAGTTACTCAGCTCGAGAATAGAGGTGTGGTTACTCCAAAGGCGAAGGGCTTGTTCGATGTCAGCCGAGACGAGTAGTGGTCAGTTCTTCTTTTATTGATACCAATGCGAGTAACTATTTCAAAATTGGGAGTAATGAGTAACTTCTCCGTTTTATTGAGATCACACATTGTCATTCGAGCTAACGATTTTCTCTTCGTTCTTTTTCTCACTAAATCCGTAATTTTTTATCTCTTGTGGGACTCTTGTCAAACCACTGTACTAATAGATAACTACAAGATCAATCCAAGCCTAGGCTAAACGCATGAAATCTGAGAAAAACTATGTTTTTATTATAACGAGATCAAAATTTAATCGATTTAATCTGCAAAAATTGTGTAGAATATAAGAGACTCGGCTGAGTCTAGTGTTTCTTATTTATTTTTTAAATGATATCGCTGTATAGTATTTCAAATCTGCATTTTTTCAAAGTGAGTAGATAAATAAGCAGGAGATTATGTTTGAAATAATCAAGACATGGTAGATTAAGAAATGTTACACCGGGAGTCAAAGATGAATGTTCTGGCTTAAGTAGTGGCCATCATTAATGAACTAAAAATTCTTCAGTAATGCTGTTGAGCTGATATTTCGGAAGCTTCTGACCCAGTCCGGGTCAATGGTTGTGACTGAGTCACTGGGTGACTCGGACAAAAATGATGACATAGTGTTTTGTCCTATTACTCTTGAATATTATTACTGTCGCGATGTGCACTGTTATTGATATAAGCAAGTGTAAGTTGTCCAATGTCATCAATCAATGTTGTTGTTCAGTTTTCGTTATGCAGGGATAGATTCTTTCTTCATTCCTGTACTGTGTGTGTTAAAAGAAAGAAAACAGTTAAGAAGTAGATAGCGTTTTCTTCCAATGGTGACTCACATACTGTTAAGATTGAGATTCATGCCAATTGTTATAATGAAATAAAGAGATCCCAGTTTAGTTCAAGGAGAAAGCTGGTTGGTTGGTTTGGAGTGCAACGTCCCTTGCAGTACCGAGACTACAAACGTGAACCGAAGTCGACTCCGAATCACAGGCCAATTCCATTTGGGAAGAGAACTATGAAGGGAAAAATGTATGACATTACAGTCACGATATATGGCACAGAAACAGTATCCTTTAATACATAAAAACCTGAATAGAAAAGCGACGTAACTTGAAAATGGTAACATAATTAACTGAAATAAGTAAGGAGGATAGAATCGGGAATGAGCGAATAAGCAATTACAGCAGAGGAAGAGATCAAAAGGAAAAAGTGCAAGAGATAGACTGTGTTAGTTTGTATATTTTCTGAAAAGAGAACTTCGTGGAAAAAAGAGTAATGATGGTGGAAATGAAGGGAAAACGAAGAAGAGGAAGGCCTAATAAGAAGTGCATACCCGTAGTCCATAGCGGTGTGAGGCAGAAGAATCTGAATGTGTGATGGACCAAAGACAGATGGATTTCGTTGGGGAAATAACAGCAAAAGTATTGACTTTATTCATAAGATAAGGGAAAGCTACGATTAATGCTACTATACCATAGAAGAGAAATTTGTTTTTGTAACAAGTATTAAACAGCAACATACACAATAACTAATTTTTAGTATCGGAAAGATTGCGTAACCGGATGCAAAAAAAAAAAAAAAAAAATGAAAAACGAGCAGTTTTGTTACTAACTGCAGTGAATAATAACATGACATTGATCCTTCAATACACTGACGTAGGTTTTTTCCCATTGGTTAGTAAATATTGATGTTTTATAAAAAGGGATGGAAAGTGTGGGGGATGAGGAGAATCAACATATACAATATTAACTCCTTTGTGACATTGGAATATGACATGACTCTGTTTCGTAATGTTTCTATCGACGTATCAAGGTGACCCGACGTGAGTGCAAGCCCAACTTATGTCACGCAAGTAACTAACTACCTGTAGAATAAAAAAAAAATACTGTCAAGCAGCAAGAAATAACTCAAAATGTGATTTTATTATCAAAGCGAAAGATTAAGTTAAACATTATCATTAAACATTAACATTATCAAACAGATGATAGTAATACTAAGAGACGAATGTAGGGATGGGTTCTAGGGGCCCTGAAGGCACGGAAATACCGACTTTTCTATAAAATTAGTCTAATTCTAGCAGCTGATTTTACAAATTATAATATCATTTATCTTCATATTGAATTTGGATCCCTCTCGAAATAAATTATTGCGTGTGTGTTTGTATTATTCTTCAATACAAATGAGAGTCTATTGTTCAGATTCCGAATAAGAATAGCAAAATATTTTGGAGGGTAAAAGATGTTGTATATTTTGATTATATGCGTCAATGTTTCGATTAGCATAAAAGACCCAGAAATATATTAACGTGCATTAAATGATGTATTGCAATCTGCCAATGAATTTCTCAGTTAAAAACACAAACAACAGTTCTAAAACAAATATTCCTGGTTTTACATAATATGTCATGTAAATAGTACGTTTATATATTATAATCAAATAACTATCCCTAAACATAAAATGTAGTAACCAGAATTCCACAAATATTTAGTCTACAGAAAACAATAAGTACAGTACAATACAAAGTTATGTATCAAATATAGATGCTATAGGATGTATGAATATTAATAGCGTCAATATTTCGATTAGCAAACGTCATCAATTATGCGGAGATGTCAACATTTTCGGAGTAAAAAACTTCAATCCGCAACCATTTTCTGAGCATATCGTTAGTGCCGACATTGGCATAGGGCTAACCGGACAATTGCACGGTATTCCGTGCTTCCGGATATATACTCTTCATTTGTATAAACATTTATGGTCAACATATTATGCACTGTTCATTAAAATCGTGTAGCTCAAACTATATCAGAATAGTCAAATCGATTAAAAGAGCCTATTTGCAGGACACTAATATATACCCCGTCAATATAAAATATTCCCATTATTCCCTACATCTAAATGTCCAGCGTATTAGTGAATCCCGTTGTCCTTTCATTTTGTAGTATATCTGTAGATCAGTTCATCAGGGAAGTGCTCTGTGACCTCATGAATATAAGAGTTTTAACTCCGAGGAAGATTCGAAGTTTAGCCGGAACATCCAGCTCTCGGGAGAATCTGGTATGCGATTAAAATAAACGTGTTACTAACTGAATGGGAAAATTATGCCAGAATAACTACAAATTTATGTACTAACCAAAGACTGTACCTTCTTGTATTTCTTGAGTAACATGATTGCCAAATCTTTGTATATCGCTTTCTCAATTTTCATAACATAGAAAGTCTTAGTCAAGTCTTAAACGTTGGTTGGCGAACGCAAGATAAAATCACGAGTTCGAGTTCTGTTTGGTACGGAAGAAATATTTGTATAACATCACGTTATATTGATATGTCATAATCATTTCTGATTTTCCCACTTATCTCAATAAACACTCTCGTGGCTACATGGTTAACGTGGGAGATGTAACGATATGAAAAAAAAGTTGAAAATCTTCATAGAGCTTCACTACTGATAACAGCGCCAATAGCGGGGTTAGAGAAAACTATATTTTGCGTTTAAATTTTTGTCTGAAAGCAACAGCACTTAGCTGTTGAATACGAAAGTGGGAACAAGGGAATCTTAGTGAATACGCTTCGTAAGGCCAATTTTATAAGTGTATTAATAAGTCAATATATTGTAATTTAAAATCACATTCTGGAAATTGAAGTTATGGTACGTTGAAATGAGTAAATTCAAGTCATATGAGTGAATGATCGGAATAGAAGTGAAAAGTGTTTCAGCTATTTTGTACAACGTTTAAAATTTGAATGGCTGCGAATGTAATCAAGCATGTTAGTACATGTTTTGTTGGATTTATTCCTGAGCTATGAAATGGCAAGAAGAAATATTTTTAAAATTGGTGAATTATTTGTCATCCTAATTAATTACAGTATAAAGCTTGATATTAGTGTCAGAATTATTCATATCTGGGATTTTTCAATTTGCTATTTACGTATCAGGCAGAAGCCGTTGAATATTTACTAAAGTTATATGTTAAACGAATATTTCCATTTGGGTGTAATTATTTCTTATTTGTTGTTAAATGTATCACTCTATAGTTTGCTTGTTATAAAGTTAATAGTTGAAATCTTGATTATCATTTTCCCGCAAATTCAATCTTTAGATATATTAACACGAGGTTACGACTTTCATTCTGAATGTTTAGCTGAGTGTTCTTTAAATCTCAATATTAGTGTATATGTATTTCACAGTGTACACAATTCACTCATTAATTCTGATCCTGAAAAATATTATATTGTGTGGATGTGGCCGAAGGATGCATTCTTCTTACATAAAGACAGCTCAACACAGCCACCTGAGATATATATGAAGAGACCACGTACAGAGACAGTTCGATTTCCGTTGGAAACTGTTGTGGTTCGGATCCTACATTAAGCTGTAAGTCTACGTTTCATAAAGCCTCAGTGCTGAAAGGATAGTCAAATTTCAAGCCAGCTAACCAAGTTATTTACCCTATAAACACGAGATGTAAAGTGCAGTAAAACATTAACTAATCAAAATGACAACAATTCCGAATAGATTGATTTAATCAAAGGTGAGTTAAGAAGTAGAGCGACTTAAAGGATGTCACTATATTCTGAAACAAATTATATTTAAGATAGTGAACCACTGCCAATCCATTGATGAATCGATGTCTCTCAAACTCTTCTCCACAACCATCTATCTTTAGCAATTGATTTCCAGGTTATTCCAATTTTTCTTAATTTCATCATCCACCTTCTATGCATAAGCTTCTTAGGTGTCTTTTTTCCCTTGATATCTAATCAAAGATTGATTTTGTCCACCTATCATCATTTCTTGTTGCAATATGATCCATCCACTGTCGCTGAAATGCCTTTGTTTTCATCATACTTTCGCCAATGTCTTTACCTTTCTGATCACTACGATTATTTCCCTATAAGTGCGAGACATTCCCAGCATACGTCTCTCTGTGCTTCGTTTTGAGTCTACAGATGGTGAATGTCTGTTGTTTTTTGTTCAAGTTCAGCCTCCGTTTTCGTCTCCAAGGCTATGTGAAACGTGAATTTACAGTTTAAGGTTGAATTCAAACCACTGTAATATATTGAAATTGTTATGCTTTCCTATCGTTAGTCGAACTAAGGACCAAAGGTGCAAACGCTAGCCAAGAAGCGTAACAAAGATTGCGGATTTGATCTTGAGAAAAATATTTTAACGTGGAAGCTTTATCGACTGCATATCTCAGAGTCAAATTTGAGCAGAACAATAGCCCTGGAAATATATTTTAGAAAAGCTATTTTTTTTTAGCCATTGTTCAGTTTCTAGCTTCATACATTTTGGTATTGAGGAAGTCGTTTCGAAAATATTCAAAATCTCAACGAAAGCAAAACCAAAATTTAAGGGAAGATGTTTGTCTTTTTGAGATGTTTACCTGTGACTTGCTCTTCTTTTGTGTTGTGTGTGTTTGTGTGTGTGTGTGTGTGTGTATGCAAAGAAAATAAGAAGGTGTTCGAAATGTTAGAAATGAGAAAAGAATTCGATAGGCAGTGAAAAGAAGGAAGAGGATGTGTTAGCCATATTGTTTAAAATGTATTGTAGGAAGTGGATGCGTTAGTAGGAATGATAAAATATAAATGAAGGATTAGAAGGATATTCCAATTCCTGGTTGGTTCTTTATTAAGGGAATAACCTGTGTGGACAGTACTTAAGATGGAGGTGTTATTGTCGTTCTCCTTGATAATATCAAAATATACTGTTATAAGAGAGAAATTAAAATACTTTTAGACTTTTAAAATATATTGAAGCATCATCCAAACAGATTATAAAGATGTAAATATAAAGATTATAAAGAATATAAAGATTTAAAATAATTAACATGTGCAGGTACACAATCGCTGATGTAAAGGGATTTGAAAGTATATAACTTCCTTTCTAGAGTTCCAAATTTACATTTATTAAATTCCAATTATGATCCTGAATCGTATTTTTCAATTGACCAAATGACACATGGAGGTGTGCATCTATTATTCCACTCTAATTAAATTCTGGATGTGATCCTGGTGTACACGGATTACTTTCTCATTTAAAACTATTTAACGTTTAAGATTACGTCACAATAACTCTGTTAACTTCATAGAGCTTTTACACAAAGAAGAGAAAGTTCAGTTGAAAAATAATATAGAATTCTCTCCATATTTTATAATGTCATTCTACAAATTAAGTATTTCTTTCTTTGAAATGTGATTGTAGTGATTATGAAAATAATAATGATATTATTTTATTAGTGGCTAAATGTTCTCATCTTTGAGGGTTTTCAAATTTCTGTCGACAAATATGGCATATAATCCGTGGTAACTTGCAAAATCACGACTTAAATTTCTTCGGTGCTTAAAAGGAACATTAAAACGGAAATGAATATAGGTTGCTGATATGGAAGTTCCGTTCCTTTGCCTGTGTATTATTCACCTGAAATATTTGTACAGGTCACAAGATTGAGAACTAATAATGTCTTTTCAAGCAGTCACATGAGTGGTTTGATTGTAACAAGGAAAGTGTATGTAATGTATGTAATGTTTGTTATATGTGCAACAGTTTTACGATTATGCCTTCTAGTCTAAGGGGACGGTAATGATGAGAAATAAAGAAAATGGTGGAATGAAGAACGTGGGAGGAAACGAGTGAACTCCGAGAAATCCACGAACACAGAGTTTGCCCACCACGAAGCTCACTTGGCGCCATCTGGTGTCCAACTAAGGACCCCAGTCACCAGAGGTGAACACTCTACTACTGAGCCACAGCGGACCTAAGTTTTAAAAGAAGTTCTGCCCAAAGTAGTAAACTTTCTCGCTTTCAATTCTCAAATTAAATCATTTTATGCAGTGGTCATTATTAAAGCTACTTTGGACTAACGTCATTCAATCTCACGCTCACAATAGGATTTCGACATCACGCTCCCATGCACAACATCATTTCAACATTGTGACCTTGAGATCAAATGAACGTGAGCTCCGAACTCATGTGTATCAATTTCATGCGTCTGAGCAACTTCGGTTATTACTGAAATTTTATTTATGAAATATGAACTAAATTATAAAAGATTTTAATGAAAGATATCGTCATGTTTTGAAATCTCATCCTGTCAGTGGAATATCCTTTCCGAGTTCTTTGCAATGAAATGCATTTCATCATATTCTAAGACAAATCACGAAAATCATTGTAGTCAACTCTGAGAGTGTTTTCAGCAAATCCATTCTGAAATTATGTGACAAAAATGAATTATACAATCTTCACGTTAATTAGTGAAATATTTATTAATGAAATTGAATGCAGTATTATTAGTTAGAGAGGGATCTGCAGTCTAATAGTTAAAACAGTGGTCGCGAGTTCGATAGTGGTTAAAACAGTGGATAGTAATTAATAGTAAGAGTAGTGTTTGGAAGGGAAATACTGATTTCGATTTTTAATCTGCATTAAACTGCCCTGATATGTTAGTTCTGAGAAAATTTGAAACGCTTCCCTTGGGAATCTTCTCAGAACAGGTTTTAAAAGTCAGTCTCATTTCGTTGAGCTGTGTGGCTTCTGTAGAAGAAACAAGCAGAATGAAATAATAATAATAATATAACCTTATCTTGACTTCACTTTGGTTATTCACTGATTACCAGTTGAATTAGAGACAGCAGGACAGTTCCAGAAACTGCCATGCAGAAACTCCACTACTGCATGTGAAGAAAATGCTTCGCACGTGAACTGCTGCCATGTACTTCCTCTCTCAGTATCCGTGTCATTGTGTGATTGGCAGGACACAGGACCCGAGTGCATTTGACCGTGGTAAAATCGTAGGGTCCAGACGACTGGGTGGCTGGATTTCGGAAGTAGCTGCGGCACTCGAATTTTCAAAGGCAACTGTGATCTGAGTACCTGGCTTCCGGTAAAACCGCACGTGTACCGGCAAACTGCCGCGATCAAGGGCGTGTCAACGACAGGGGTAGGCGCCAACTGACCCGCATCGTAGCAGCTGGCACAGTGCGTAAAATCGCGGAAAGGTTGATTGCAAGATAACAACGCCGTATTAACAGCCAACCAATCTATAACCACCTTCTCGCCATGGGGTACAGAAACCATTGACCCACGCGAGTACCCCTTTTAACCGCACAACACAGGAAACAACATCTATCTTTCACAAAGGAACACCAGCACTGCACTGTGGGAAAAAAGATTGCCTGGACTGATGAGTCACGTTTCACATTGGTATATGATTGTGTACGGGTACGGGTGCGTTGCCAACCGCACGAGGTAATGGCCGTTGGGCCAGCAGGGAACTGTGCAGGCCGGTGTTGGTGTTATTCTCATCTGGGATATGTTTACGTGGACTAAACTGGGTTCCCTAACACGTGTAACACGGTCCCTCACAAGTGGACCCTACCGCAATCTTCTGGATTACCATGCTGGAAAGTGTTCTTTTTACGGAAGATGAGCTAGAAGGTAACAAATCCTTTCTTTAAAATGGATTTTCCAATTTCCGATATAAAATTTGTCCGATTTAATAGTTTGTTGTGCGTAAGTTTTTTCTGAAACTTCATTTTTGAAATAATTATCTGGTGGTTATACGGTAATTAGTTCAGTAAATATTGTGCGACAGAACCGAATTCAATTTCCGGTGGGATTTAACATGGTTCCAATTCCACGCTAAGATGTATGTAATGCCGAAAGAATGTTAAATTTTAAATGAATTAATCAATTAATTATAGTTTGAAGTCGAATATCTTCCCCTCATCCAAAATTGGCTTTTAGGAAAACAAATTCAGTGTTTCAGTTTAACATCCCACAATTATGTTCTTTAGGCTAAGGGAGATGATGATTAAGGGAAGCGAATGATGATGGATGAATTTGTGGAATGAAAACATGGGAGGAAACGGGAGTACCCCGAGAAAACCCATGGACACGGTGTTGTCCACCACAAACTTACTTAACCGGGGATTAAACCAAGGACTATAGAAAAGGGTCACGAATTTTTTTCTCTACACTGAGAAAAAATCGTTCCCCAGAAGCGGCATATTGTACAAATATACGGAATCCTCTTGCTTACTACAGAAATCAGTATAGAGCATATGTTATTCATATGCTACATACGCATTGCCCTTACATGGTACATCATGCCGTTGCAGGATGTCTGACACCTAACAGTTTTCCGTATATCACATGCATATACTTATGTTACATTACTCAGCTATATGTTATATACGTCCATTTGTACGTAAGACCCTTACCGCCTATACTGTTTCAAACGGAAAGTACGTACAGATGGAACACTTATACAGAAAGTGTTATAAAACATGCGTTTTCAGTTATACGTCTGCTGTACTTTTAGTCCAAAAACTACCGGAATTACGCATGTAACCTACCTTTTTAAGTACGCCACCTGCAATTTTTTTCTCAGTGTAGTCGTTCACCAAATCGTATACCCAACGTTATTGAGCCTAGGAACACAAAATATTTTTTCCAGTTATTCTTTAGGAACTCTAGGCTGAGGATAAGTTGAAGTTTTCCGAAATTCGACGATTATTATGGAAGAGAATGGAGTTCTTGTACCAATTTCTTATTGTTTACGAGCACGAAAAACCTATTACGCGTATGAACTTGAAATTTGTTATATTTGTCCTCCTTCAATCCTTGACTAAAGAGAAGTTGGAAAATTTGTGAAATTCGGACAGAAAATGGAGAAAAAAGTTTTTAATCTCTACGTACTTTTTATCAAATCCCCATATCCCGTATACATAAAAAAAAATGTAGAAAGTTCCCTCCTGACTTAAAACCGTGAATATCACATAACTTTGTAAAATTCAACATCTAAACTGACAGTAAGAAAGGCAAACGTTTACTTACTTCGATTTTCATCACATTTCTGAAATCGAAGTTTAACCTCCTTCTATACTAAACTATAGCTAAGACGGTGTTTAAAAAAACTGCACTCTGAAGGGTGCGTAGAGGTTTAAACAGTTTCAGTTATTATTGCATATTTCTTTGAAAGGCTGAATACACACTACTACGAAATTTGTGTAATATACATATATACAAATTCCCTTCAGTAAATTTCGTATTTACCTCAAAATAATATACTATATGATGGCAGAAAAATATATTTCTACGTTAATTTTCTACATACGTCTCTTTCCACGCAACGCACACGCAGAGCTGGTTGTAGAGGCTACGTAACCCTCTAGGCTCTGCAACATTCTCAAAATGCTTCCCTGGGCCATGGTGGATCAGTTGTAGACATTCATCTCTGGAGCATGGAGTCCTTGGTTCGATCTCAGCTCCCACTAAGCTGGCGGTGGTGGACAAACACCGTCTGCTTGGATTTTCTCGGGGATCTCCATTTCCTCCCAATTTCTTAATTCCACCATTTCCTTCATTTCGCATCATCATCGTCTCCTTTAGTCAAGTCGGTATAAATGTGGCACTTAAAACTTAGATTTCCTTTTGCTTTTTCTTTCAAAACGCTCCCGCTTGAGCGCATACTTCAGCTTATGAAAGAGCATGAAGTCTGCTGGAATCAAATTAGGTGAATAGGAGTATAGTCATGGACTGTTGAGCCTCTTTTGAGCCCCAAAATTGACTCACAAACAATGTGTTGGCCCGCAAGAATTTTCTTGTACTTTTCATTTCTGTCTTTTTTTCTAAAAAAAAAAAAAAAACGGCCACAGTCCTTGGTTTCAAATTAAGCAGCAAAAATGAATTATCCAATGATTAGGTTTGTTAATGAAATACTTATAAATTTGATAAATTTCAACGTAATACAATTTCAACGTAAGTAATATTTGGCTCATAACTTCAGGCAGCATGATAGTGTAGGGGTAACAAATGGCCTTATGAATAATACAGCTATCTAGCATAGGTTCAAATATTGTTTACGACGTGGATAATTTTTTTAAATGTGATTATGACAAATCGACTTATTATACTGGACAAGCAATACGTAAGAATGTGGAAGCAAGCACCTGTATCATGATAGAGACGATTTACGAATGTTGGTTGCGAAAGAGCAAGGGAATTACCAGGACACTCCAAATACTTCATTGTTCTGCAGTATACACTTTTCGTATTACCGTTCTCATAAAGAAACACTACAGCATTTGTTAAACAAAGTTTAGCTAAAACAATCGGTGGTATAGTGGTAAAGTGCTAGACTTCCAAATGGAAAATTTCGGTTCGATTCCCCACCAGGTAGTATGATTTTTTCGCATAAAATAATGGGTGCAAACAGAGATTCATGTTCTGATGAAGAACTTACAAGTCATGACTGGGGATATTTCTAGTAAACAGTGTGTGCATTCTACATCATACACTGCAATTATAAGTATGTTTCATATTTATATTCGTCTCCCTCTCTCTCATTATTGACATTTCCTATCCTGTCTTTGTATCTTTCACAGGGTTGATATGTTTAAAACAAAATGTTTAAAACAAGTGTTTAAAACATGTTTAAAACTAGGGCTGTTTTATTCAGTTTGTTTTAAACGTTTTAAACAAATTGTTTTAAACGTGTTTTTTTTTCGATGCTGGTTGGACTAAACAACTAAAATATCAGATTGAAGAAGCTAATTTAATTTTCTAACAAATACTGAACGAAATTCTGCACATCAGTGTGTGTATAACCATAGGCGCCGACTTGAAGAAAATATTGGGGGGTCCAAGCAATGAATAAATATATCATCATCGTATTCAACCGTTTTCAATTAACTGCTTGATGAAGGCCCCCTCCCCCCAAATCTCGAGCCGCTACCCCGCTGCAAAATTCACACTGCATTGATCTTCACTTGTCAGGTCAGTGTTGCCAGAGTGTTGGCTGAAGCTTCAGTGCTCTATTCAACACCAGTCTGAAAACCGCCTTTTCTATCGAATAAGAAGGCTGTAGGGATGGCCACGAGCGACTTCGAGTGAGTTTTCCTTGAAACTCGACTCGACTCGAAACAGACATATTTAAGCTCGACTCGAGAACTCGGCTCGAAAAATTTCCTCCAACTCGACTCGAATTCAGGTCGAGTTTCGAGTCGAGTCGTGCCAGAACGAGCCAAATGGAGCTAAATTTTATGTAGTTTCAAGTACTCTCTTCAACTGTCCTACATAGACAGTGTAATTATTATCAATGATACAACTGTTACTACAACTTATTATTATTATTATTATTATTATTATTATTATTATTATTATTATTATTATTATTATTATTATTATAACAACACAGTGTATAAACATGAAAGATAGATGTATTCTATCTGAATACTAAAAACTAATTAACTGCCGACCTCGGTAGTCGTGAAGTCTAGGAGGCATGGCCATCGTTCACGAGATTCTGGATTTGAGTTCCGGAGAAGCAAAGATTTAGCTAAGGTCAAATATTGTTAAAAGTTATAGGGCGCTGGCCAAACATGTTCAAAACTACTCGGCTCGGGCTTAGGGTTGTCGCCCTGTGTGAGCCGATCTAAGCCGATGGCTCACCCAAACCAAGGCGAACAGAACTGATAGCTCAGTTGGGGCGAATCGATGGCTCATCCCAACTATGCCGGCTCGAGCATTTCGCTCCGTTGAACTGAGCCCAACAAGTTTGCATCACTACCCGGGTTTAGCTTCTGTTTGGGCTCAAAAATTCGACCGTGCAGGTCTCAGCCTTGATGGTAAAAACTAAAGTATATATTTAAATTGGTGCCAACGACATTTGAGGCCCCGTTATAAAATCCTTTGTCGTCTCGTTATCGAGACGAAACGAGATACAAGCAGTGTTCCCTATCGTGAACAATACTAAAAGTATTCCACTTTATCGCTTACATTTCTCATGGCTTTCGCTTTTCAGTCTAATCGTGCCATGATTTTAAAAAGGGTTAAAACGAGCTTAACGAGCGAGCCATTTATCAAACTCGACTCAACTTGAAACTCGACCTAAAAAACAGCGACTCGGTTCGGAACTCGACTCGAGAAATTTACGTTTGACTCGACTCGGAACTCGATTTGAATTCGAGTCGAGTCGAGTTTTAGCCCGACTCGTACCCATTCCTAGAAGGCTATTCCTAACGTTGAATTAAAGGAATGAGGAAGTTTACAACATAAACTCTTACATCTCTTTGCTAATTCTTCCTCGGCCGGATTATATTGGAGGGGCGAGGACTCCACCTCTAAATATTGGGGGCCCAAAAGTGTCCTGCCCCCCCCCCAAAGTCGGCGCCTATGCGTATAACTAAACCAACAGAAATTGAAGCGAAGTATTTGAACATTTCTTAATTTCCAAGAATAACGGAGGTTAAACACACTATACAATATACTAAGATCCAAATTCACAAATTCAAAACTTGGGTATTTTTGGATTACTATCATTTCCATAATAATGAACAGTTCTCACATCATAAGCTAGAAAAAAATGCTCTGACAACTCAACTCGTAGAAAAGAACAGTCACTAGCCTACAAGGAGCAAAATGACATATTTTAACTAAATAGTTTTCAAGATACATCTCTATCTGCAACATGGGTAGCTAATAATGATTAGTGTCTACGGACGGCATAACAACACAATTAACTCTAGATACCCGCCAGGGATTTTAACAAAATGGTAGACTCTCACGTTCGGGGCTCTGGTGACACCCCTAATTATTACACAGTCATGTGTTATACACCATTGGAAAGCTTATAAACCACAAATTCCAACGAGGTAACATTCGCGAAATTCCCGCTGTATTAATAGAAAAAGAACAGACATAACATTAAAAATATGAAACTATTGACTTTGCGGGGTCCTGACAACCCTTGCAGTCACCCTACGCTGACAAAATGATGCTAATGTGTAGGCCACATACTTGTGACAATAATATAAGAAATGGTAGCCATTGCGTAATGAATTCGTTTTATGTAGGAAATATTAATATATATATATATATATATATATATATATATATATATATATATATATATATATATATGCGAAGAAAAACATTCATTGAATTAGACATTCTCTCCCCTCCCCCAGTATGGTACCACGTCCATATGCAAATCATTTTTGCTGCACACATCATGTATACGAACAAGAATTATGCTTCTAGATCACTTCAGTGAAATATATCTTGTGTTATATGGGAACGTCCCGAAAATAAATGTAAATTAACCAAATTTGACTCCCTCTTCCTCTATAAATAACAAGTACACATACAGGTTACTACCATGTAGGGGACTACTTCATTGCTTCACATATCAATATTTATGGATGTACCACAAAGGGGGGAGAAATACCCGCCAAAACCTGATGAAAAAAATTTGATGAAAAATTTTTTAAAAAATTCATCCTCCTCCTCTCTCGGCCGTCCATACATACCTCCTATATACATAAAATGCAACTGACGGAAAGCTTTATCCCTCAAAAATACTTTGGTACCAAATCATCTTTCTAGCTTAATTAAGGACTGAGATATTGATGTTTGTTGTAAAAATAAATGTAATTTACTTCAAAAAACTTAAACTCCAAAATTTGGCTAACTTGGCCCCTCTCTGCTACCCCATATAAGCAAGAAGTACAAATACACGATATTACCATGTAGTGGCCTATTCCATTGCTTCACGTAACAATTTTTATGAATCTATCCCCCAAGAGGGGGAATGGCCCCCAAAATAACTGTTGAAAAAAAAAACACAATATTTACCCTCCTCCCACATACCTAAAATGCACACCAGCAAAGCTGCATCTTTCAGGAATAAATTGGTACCAAAACCATCTTCCAGGCTTAATATGAGATTTAAGACTGAGCCATAGAGGTTTAAAGTCCTGACACAGCAGTTGCGTCAATGGGCGTTTAAACATTAAGAATGCAGATGACCAGTAGAACATAACACAAAGAAACTAAACTACATATTCTGTGAACGGAGATCGGGAAAATCCCGATTTCTTTCTCCGGAATTGAATATTTGGGCGGATCGAGATTAGGGAAGTTCCAGAAATTTGATCTAGCTGTTGAATATAGATGGCAAGCAATACCTAAGAGTGTAAAAATGTAATATATATGCTTATTTAGATTATTGTTTTAAACAAAGTAAACGTTTTAAACATGTTTTTTTTTGTTTAAAACAAAGTATTTTGTTTTAAACATTAAAAACGTTTTAAACAAAAAAAACATGTTTTAAACATACAAAACATGTTTTAAACATAAAAAACATGTTTTAAACATAAAAAACATGTTTCAAACATAAAAAACCTTGTTTTTGTTTTTTTTAAAAAAACTTTTTTTTTCAACCCTGATCTTTCACTTCTCCGTCTCTCTCTCTCTCTCTCTCTCTCACCCACACACACACACGCACTTCATGTGCATGTGCGTGTTCCAAAATTAAAACGGAGCAAGAAAATCTAATTAACGGAACATCGGCGTCGTGCTTTTGTGCTTTGGGGATAACATCCCCAGCCTGGTCATCTCTGACAGAAATACTGTTTAAGCGCAAGGGAATAAGCAAAATTTCTTTTTTATCCTCTGAGTTAACGAGTATCAGTTGAATTGCCGGGTCAATACGGGTTTGAAACGTCGACCCAGTGGTGGTATATAACCTAACCAACATCATCCCACTGACGCGATGATCCGTTTGAGCTCTTGTCTGTTCATTATATCTGTGCAAATTACGTTATTTCTGCAAGAGATGGCATCAATGCTGGGTGTTCGGAACAGACAGATCTGAAGAGAGTAGAAAGTGGTAAACTCTTTGGTTATTTGAAAACAAAATTTTATTTACACTATTTCGACACAAAATTTGTTTCCACCGTATAATTCAATGTGTTTTATTTACGTTGAAATTTGAAACATGCTACTTCTATGAGGAATATAAACCTTTTCTATTCAACATGTGTAAGTTTTCATTATGATACAGTTCGGACTCTTAATATAGGATATTTCTGTTAGAAATTTAGCAATAAAATATCACTCATTCAATTTTCTCTTTCTTTCTTTCTTTAGTTTTCATATCCATTCGCTTTTTTCTTTTTCTTTTTGTCCATTTTCCATTAGTAGTCTGAAATGGAAGATATGACCAACGCTATTTACTGGGTTTACTAGATTGTATTTTGGATCAGTACGTCGAATGAACACTACTGAATTTGGTGTCGAACCACGCGTAAACAAACCATGTGTGTTAAACTTTTCACATTATCCTAGATGTTTTACGGAGATCTACAGTTCTACTGGAAATTGAGTATTCTATCCTTTATGAAAGTGACATAATGAATGTTTAAATAATCCTCTATATATTAGAGTAGTTCTAAAAACATATGTAAAAACAAATGGTATTTCCATATTACTGTTCTATTTCTGGAAACGGAACTTTATAATGTAAGGCTTTTTTCTTACTAGGTTTAAATTCCACATTTTTATCTGTTCACCCTTTTCTTTTCCTCCTTCTCTCCTCGTCTCTCTCTCTCTCTCTCTCTCTTTCTCCTGTGTCTCTCTCTATCTCTATCTCTCTGCATTATTTCTGAACCTGTGTATAATAGATATCCATTGGTTTCAAATTTTCATTGTGTATGTTTCTGTTTCTCCCTACATCAACTTATGAATCTCGTTTCGTCCCAGTTTTGTTATTTCATTTTATCGAAACTAATAGAAATTAGAAATTAGAAATTAGAAAATTGTGTAGTTTGAAATTAGAATTGCGCTCATGTTGTTAGCTAATTTCAGTATGGGAGAGAAGAAAGGAAGAGGGAGAGGGATTCTCTTTTCCTAACATGATTATGGGATAAGAAGGTGTATATTGGTTGGCCTAGCTGCACGGCGTTAGCTGTCGCAATTTTTTTAATGCGGAGTGTACAATGTAAGTAGAGTTTTTCACAGGTGATTTACGGAAACTGACGCATTCAAAAGGTGATGAGCGAAAGTTCGTTTTATACATTTAATTGTGTTGATATCCAACTAACCTGGAGATGGTATACTCTTAGTAAACGTCATACAATGTGGAAAGTGCTTGGAATTGACTTATTCTTGTCCTATGAACATTATCAGCGATTTAACGCATATATCACATCACACTAGAATCGAACTTCAAACACTTATTAATTTCTATATAATTTTATTATTTTTTTTTAAAAAAAAAGAATGTTACTTTTGGGGTGGTCGCATCCTACTACTAAACTTAAGGATATTTGTTCTTTGCTGCATAGTCTTGTTATAGAAAAGTAACGAAAAACTATTTCTATCCAATTTAGAGGACCAACTCGACAATTTTCTAGCCTTGCTCGAACTTGAGAAAAAGCTAAAGTAATCATTTCGAATATTTAATTTTGAACTGTTTAACATCACAGGTGTGTGAAGAAGAGATTTTTCCCTCTCTCTCTCTCTTTGTCAAACTCTTTTTTTTTTTTTTTAAGGGCAGAAGAATGGTGTGTTTGATTTCCAGCTAAATACAAGAGAGAACGGGTTGTTGAAACCACAGCTCAGGTTTTTATAATAGAAATTATAATACGTAAATTATAGGCCAGTCTGACTACTACAGTGTCATAAGTAAATTGTTACTCGGGTTGTTTTTCCAAAGAGTGGACACTATGAAAACTATTACTATTTGGTATTATTTAATACCATCTTTTACTATTTGGTCGCTATTTTAAACTATGATTCGGAATTTTCCTCTCTCTCTCTCTCAAACTCTTTTTTTTTAAGGAAAGAGGAATGGTGTGTTTGATTCCCAGCTAAATACAAGAGAGAATGGGTTGTTGAAACCACAGCTCAGGTTTTTATAATAGAAATTATAATACGTAAATTATAGACCAGTCTGACTACTACAGTGTCATAAGTAAATTGTTACTCAGGTTGTTTTTCCTATGAAAACTATTACTATTTGGTATTATTTAATACAATCTTTTACTATTTGCTCGCTATTTTAAAGTATGATTCGGAATTTTCCGAAATGGGAAATGTATCTGAGTTCCACAATTTACCAGATTTTTTTAAATTCCGTAATTTTTCCGAAATCTGGATTTTTTAAAATAAATTCTGGATTGTTTCTATAAATTTCAGATTTTTTCGAAACCTAGCAATTTTAGATTTTACTTTTCTTAATTTGATAAATGAAAATTCTGTATTTATACTATTCATATCTTGGAGCTTAAGAAGTTCCCTTCAACACTGAGGCTATGTGAGACCTACAGCTAGCTGAACGTATTCGGGCCCTGTCGGGAATGAAGCCCGAATGATCAGCGAAAACGCGTTGCCGACTGACAGAGAAGAGTAATATTATTTCGTTCTTTCAACAGCTTTTAAACAGTTTGTTCTGAAATACAGAGAGCAACAGCAGTTCTTTCTATCTTTTATTTCTTCATTTTTATTTATTTCATATTTTCTTGTTCGGCTTCCTTTCTGATAAAGCTCTAGATGTTAGTTACTATGTTAACCTGTCTGAGAAGTGAGAAATGTATATTTGCTAGACGTTAAAACTTATCCACCATAATCCTGAATCACATTATCATTTCTTTTCTCTCTACCCAGTCTTATGTAAGACCACAGGAACATTTGGTGTCTTCATTCGGATTATAGTTCGACATAAAAGAAACATTTTTGAAAAAAAAAAGGTAATAACTGCTCTACTTTATTGATTACAAGACACTGTGAATCAATGTTTAGTGTTCATGACACAAAGGTGAAGGTTTGAGTATTGATCTTTTATATTCATATCGTCCCACGCGTTTCAGGTATTCGCTGTTGCAGCTAATGACGTAGTTGCTTCCCCCAGCAACAAGGGAACTCGTCTGCGCTGCTGTCAGAACAGCTCGGGAGATAGTTCAAGCTCATTCCTTTTTAGTGTGTTCTTGAAAGCAGTTTTCATTAAGTGCGCGGTGGCAATTTCCTTCAAAAGTAACAATGGGTGGATTCGTCAGGAACCCTATTCACAGCATAAGATCATGTGTTTGTTCATCTCTGGACTATTGTTTGTGATATTAAGTGAATTCTTGAACTCAGCCAGATGTGGTTAGCTTCCTACATTGCTCTAAAGTATAAAAGAGCTTATATTTGATAAATACTTTGAAGAAAGATTTATATAATTAGTGTACAAACCCATAAAATAGTTTGAAAGTTACCTCCATTGTGAACTTCTAAATCTTCAGTGATAATAGATTCTATTAGTTAGAAACTCATTATATGTAAATTTCGATATTGATTGTTTGAAAAAGAAACTGACTATTGTCACATA